>NC_086375.1:27215865-27835400 GCF_036588685.1 Mytilus trossulus | reverse complement strand
CTCTGAAAGGAATACAACTCATCTTTATTGAACTAGTCACAGTCAATAAAAGATTTATAATTTCTGCTTCTGATGTATCCCACAAGAATTACTAGGGTAGCAAGCTAAAATCACCTTCCATTGACACCATGCCCAAAGAAAAGGCACAAGACATGTTAGATGAATAAATTTTAGTGTGTGTACATATTCTACAGTTCATGAATCCAAAATTCACATTTTCTACCAATTTCCTTGTACAATCATCTAAAAGATATCCAGACACTCAGCCTCAGGCCAAATCCCCTATGGATTTTATTCACCCTCTATGGATCCGCAGGGGGTTAGTAGTTAACCGTATAACAAATTTATCGCACGCTGGACTTTTTCTGCTGTATTTTGTTGAAAAATAAACAATGAAACAGAACAACATTAATAGATGACGTCACCATTAACGCGTCATGAACCCCCTAATTCACTAACCCCCTGCAATCTCATAGGGAGTATACACGTGACGACTTAAACCAATCACAAAGTGATAATTTACCCTTGGTGCGATAAAACATTATCAAGAATTCCCCTGCAGACTCTTTTTTCTTTTCACATGACTTCCTTACATTATCTAATGCAAAATAAACGATTTTGAACCTGTTGCCTTACAGCAAGGAAAGGGAACTAATATTTTTATGCTTTTCTTCAATTGTTTTAAAGGGACATAACAAATTTGCTAACACTAAGTATGTAAAAACTAAATCAGCAGAAAGTTTCAGCCAACACTTACCTTAAACCAGTCATTACTCATATTTTGACATTGAACTGAGTCAATTACACTCAAGTAGAGAGTCTCACTTGTAATTGGGGAGAAGAAGAACCTACCTTTTTCTATGAGTTCCAACATTTTCAAATATGATGTGGTTAACTTGACAACAGAACTTTTATCCATTTTCTCTAAATCTTCATTAGGAAATGGTAATGCCTCTATTATATTGTTAAATTCCACAGCTTCTTTATCTCTCCTGTTTTTAGCAGCATTCTTGGACTTTTCAGCCCTACAAAATACAATGCATTTTACAGTTAAGTTATGTTTCCAATCACTGCCTGATTGCCTTGGTTATATTCAATGACATTTTTACACAAAAATGTTAAGTAAGATCTTATTCTAAACTCCTACCTTGGGCATCAGTGGCCAAGTGGTCAAAGTAGTTACTACTGTAATCACTAGCCAGTCAACACTTACATTTGTCTGGTTGTGAGTTTGAAACCCCACTCAGGCAGATGCACACAACTCCAATCTTAAATGACCAGGATTGTCAGTTTTCCTATAGGAGGGTGATGGTTTTCTCCAGGCACTCTGACTTCCTCCAACAACAAAAACTGGCTACCATGAAAAAGCCCAAATGGGTGCTTAAAAGTGGCATTAAAAACACAAAATTTAAATCAATTTAAACTCCTATCTAAAAACCAGGTAGGTGTAGACCTTCACAAAAGAAAGTTAATCCAATAAACTCTACTCAATAATTCTCTTTCTACAAATTATACAATGTTTATACATGCGTAAAAGCAATTGCTCTTGTATAGGCAGTTGAGTGCTACATGTATTACTCCATTTTATATGATGGCAAGTGTAATAATTTTAAACATTGTTAAAAATAAATTTTACCTTGTAAGTTTTCTGTGCTTTGTTCCTCCTTGAGTTTCCATCATTTCATCGTCATCATCATCAACAATATCTGGACTGCTATCCTCATCCAGTAAAGGCTTTAACCTGAAACAGAAAAAGGTCAACTTGATTAATAGTTCTATAAATTAACTTCCTTCTTTCACAACTGAAAAAGTGCATAAATTCAGCTCATTACTGTTGTGACTGTTCATATAACAATAATTTATCTCGTTTTTTTGAAAAGTCAATGCACTCTCGTTAAAAAACATATATTTCAAATATATTTTATACTACATTCTTATCAAACAGTCACCTCTTGACCAAACAATCAAACAGCAATTACAAATATAGAGCTTCCTGCTACCTTTCTTCGTTAAAAAAATCAGATTTCTATCCTTTTTAATTACAATTTTTACAGAAATATAAACAAACATCCTTCCATATTATCTTTATTTGTTATTTCCAGTAGATCATTAGGAAATGTCAGTAGAATTTGACATGAAACCCTACAAAGATACTGAAATCAATATCATTCGTACATCTAATGGTTAAGATGATAATGTATGTTTAGACATTTCCTTTCTAAAGCTTCCTTTTTAAATTATCTGACTGTTTTTTGTTCCTTAGTAAGAAGCAATTACCATACATACTATGTTTATTATCATATTTTCTGTTATAGTTTTAGTTTTATTGTCATGTATTGTAATTTCAAATAGTTAAAAAATATCACCACAATTATTTTGGGCGTCTTGATTGACAAATAAAAATTGTCGTTGTTGTGAAATTATGTACAGGTTAAGACTATTGTCAGTTTTTTCAATAATAAATGTATCTGCAACTGGATTGATTGATAGATTGGTGTTTAATGCCACTATCAACACTATTGTGCTATTTTGTAGCAGTCAGTTTTTAATTGGTGAAGCCAAGCCAAAGTGCCTGGAGAGAAGTCACATCTTATATTTACTCAAGTATACATTGTACTAGGAATAATAAATATAATTGCATAGCAATATAATATTTCCAACAGAAAGTAACCAAAAGTTAGCGTGCAATAAATTCTAATATTGCACTAGCGCAATAAATCTTCAAACTTCATGACGTCATCAACAACAAAATCTTAGTTTAAACCAATTTTTACTTTCAAATATTATGTTGCTATTCAATAAAAGGGTTATCGCATGAATATTGAGGAACATTTTGCTGATGTAAACTAAAGTTAGATAACAGAAACTAACTATGGGACGTTGTACATACAGACAGACAAAGGTAAAACTTAATGCCCCCTATGCTCATTATTTTGGTAAAAATAGAAGGAGGTCTTAAATGAGGGGTGCCATTTGATTAACTCCTTTGGAGTAACTGAGATCAGCCAAAATTTGTGGCTGAGTACCTGCTGTTCAGCCTTTAGATTGTCCTGTTATGTATTTTTAACTTGTTTGTCTATAATTCAGCTTCTTATGGTTTTTTTTCATTACATTGCCAATTTCACTTCAATGTAGTCTTGAAGGTCCCCTTTATTATTATTATTAGGTAAAATGTATAATGAGGGTCTAGTTAGGGGGTCTGTCATTTCTGTACTCTTTACTTTCTTATGTCATTTTCCTATATTCTTTATATTTTTGCTCATTATTCTCTATTCTCTATATATTTTAGCACCCAATCATTCTCTTTTATTTTTTCTCTGTTCTTCATATTTTTTTAACCTATAATTATAGGCTTTATCCGGAACTTATTGCCCATAATTCACCAATCTGTAAACCCCATCTAGAGACTAGATCCTCATGTATCTCCCCCTTTTTTACATTACATTTGTATTAACTATAGCTAAGAGTGTTCACTGTAGAATTAACTTTTGTGAGTACACAGGGCATTACAATAGTAGAGGGGCATTATGTTTTCTGGTCTGTGCATCTGTCTGTTTGTTTGTCTGTGCATCCAATCAACTTCAAGCTTCTATAGTACACATGTTTCCTTCTAATTTTCATCATTTGTTCATGCCAAATTAGATTTTTTACCCCAATTTCACGGTCCACTGAACACAGAAAATGATAGTGCAAGTTTCAGGTTAAAGTTTTTGATCAAGGTAGTTTTTTGATGAAGTTGAAGTCCATCAACTTGAAACTTATAAAATTATTACACATGTTCCCTATGACATATTCTTTCTAAATTTTAATGCCAAATTAGATTTTTACCCCAATTTCACAGACCAATGGACATAGAAAATGATAGTGTGAGTAAGGCATCCATGTACATGTACTGTGGACACATTCTTGTTTCCTATTAACATGACTATACAGGGTAAAATATGTTTGCCCCATATTACCCATTTTTGTTTTCAAAGAAGACTTTAATTAGGACAATAGCTCTTTGCCAAATATTTAAGCCATTCCTGATCTCTTTTCTGACTATATCCTTAAATTTGGTGCAAGTGTTTACTTCTATATAATCAATAAAGAGCTCCACTATGAACAATTATTAACAGGTAATAAATTTTATGCATCTTAAAACTGATCATGCTGATGCGAGAAATAAGTTGAATTTTAGAAGGCATTGTTCAGAAGCTAGTAGAATGGCTCTTAAAAGAAGATTACATAATGGTGTCCTTAAGCATAAACATTATAATTAGAGTAATTGTCATATATACAACTGTTCAAAGTCCCACAACTCTGTAAGACAAACCAGATAATTTTCAAATTCAAAAGGCACTCAGCATTCACCAATCCAAAAACAGTGTAAAGTTTGTAGTAATTTAATTTGAAGGACTACTAGATATCGGTTAGCTCAGAGTAAAGATGGCAAATGTGATAAAGGTATTAAAAATACATGTACACAAATAATGTACTTCTTTCCAGGTGTAAAGTTTTTTCTTCTCATTTTGTCAACAGCTCTATGATGCATTAATATGTTTTACAACTATGTGCACATACATGTACATACTGAACTAAAGTTAATAAAAGTTATTCTTTCAATTTTACTCCTCAAAAACTTTTCTTATTTAATCAATTGAAATTTGGTTTTGACAAACATGATCATAAGCTGCTCAAATTGCTTTGATGCAAACCAGATAATCATGAGAACCAACTTCAAAAAGGTCAACACATGTTTTGAAGGGCATAGGACATTTGCGCTTTTTTATCTGAAACAAGATAGGCCATTTGTGCTCAAAGCTCTAAGGACATTTGGGCTTCAACTTTGATACACATGTCATGCCTGTACTAAATTAACAAGACATTCACGATATTAAAGGTAAATCTAAAATTTTACTGAGCTATATAATCATTCCGCAAGTAGAATTCATCTTGTATTTGTTTCTCATAAGCATAATAAGTAAAATGTAATGCACAATAACGCAGCCAAAAACATGGCTTTATAGGTTTAACAGAGTTAAACGACCTATTAATGCAAAAAATGTATGTGTAACAATTGGTTTTGATTATGGTTTTAAACAGAAAAGAGGAAGACCTTTCATAGAGATGTACTAATAAAAACTACAATCCATGAATCAAAACTAATAGAGGTACTTTAACTATTTTGTTTACATTAGCAAGCTAAATTGTGTTCATTGTTTGGGCTTTGTTCAGTAATAAGTCTAGTGAACCGACCTAAACATGCTAAATCTTGAAAAATTCTTAATCAATGAACATGATGAAAGTGATCAATCCAATCTGGTCAACCTCTGGCTGGAGTCTGCACCATGTGGACCAGTATGAAATTTGGAATACAAATAATGAAGGTATAACCATTTTGAGAGCTGTGTGGACAAAATGGTGCAGAACAAAGTTGTCACTGAAAACACAATTTCCCTTACAATTTTGTACATGCTTTGTTTTTACTCATTCATTTCATTCAAAGCTAGGGACAACATGTAGTTGAAGAAAAAAATATAAAATTTCCATTATTACACCCCAAAGACATTTCAACAATTGGTGAGATCTACATGTAAGACCCTGTTCATGCTTGGACATTTAGATCGATTTAATCGAGGTCTGTTCACTTTAGATCAATTTAAGCCCAATGTGAACGCATTGAATCGAGAGATTGATCTCCTGCAATTGAATCGAAAATAATTTGTGTCCATGAATGGCAGCAAAATTAACGAAAACTACATAAAACAGCTGTATGATAGCATTTGAACATGTATTTCTGATTTTCAAGTGAAGCAAGAAATTCATCAATTTATTTTTGTACAAGTGTGTGTAC
Source organism: Mytilus trossulus (assembly GCF_036588685.1). Taxonomy (NCBI): domain Eukaryota; kingdom Metazoa; phylum Mollusca; class Bivalvia; order Mytilida; family Mytilidae; genus Mytilus; species Mytilus trossulus. The sequence goes on along the minus strand of NC_086375.1, from coordinate 27,829,564 downwards.
TAACACATTATGTTGATTAAATACTTATATTTATACACAGTGTTTACAATTTCACGGGTAATTAGATCATATTGATTGCATCTTTAATTGTAGGGTGAACGCAGTGGTACATTGAGCTTAAAAAGATAGAGATCATCAGGATTAGAGATGAAGTGAATCCTTACTGGTTTAAGTTAGATCTGACACAAAAAAAAATCTAGTTTGAACGACAGTTCAGAATTAAATAGTGATTGTTGAATCCCAATAAATCTATAGGGTATGACACTAAAAATAAGGGTATGTACATGTAGGGTTAGCGGAAACACAACAATTTTTACATGGCATTTATACTAGAATATCTGATTTTTCATTATTCATTCCATGTCTGGTTGAAGATAATAATCATCCTATCTGAGTTTTTTTCCCATACCAATAAATAATAACATCATGCTAACTTGTCTACATTATCAAGGATTTACAATACATTTTTGGAATATCACAAATTACCTTTCCCATTTGGCATCTGCCATCTGAATGTGCAGAAATCTTAGGTGTGTTACTGTTAATAAAATATCAGAGAAAGTTTTGTTGTTTATGTAATAATAATACTTATAAGTAAAAGTACAATGTACTCGACTGTGTACTATGACATCCGAGGTCGACAAACTTTCTTGGACATCCCCCCTTATGTACAGTACGACACAATACTCTTACAATTTATCAATTAACATAGTAAACAATGAGATGATGGTCAGAAATCATTACATTTTTCGTAAACTTGTGACAAAATAAAAAGGGGGGTTTGTTTACTATCTTTTCATGTACACAACTTATTATTTGTGTATTGCTTACCTTTTACAGGTAGGCATTTTGTTAAAATAACCTGTGCCCTATTATTAACGCTATTTATCTTTCATTAGAGTCAATATAAACGGTTGAAATATCATATTTTAGACGACCCATTTTCGATCCGTTCATTCTGTCCTAATTTCGTTGAGAAAAATATCTCAATCACTTGAGTGTTTGCGGAAACGGAACTTTGTCGTAGGACAGGTAATACACATTTACGGTACACTCTCACTGAAACGTTTCACCAACGACAGGTGCGCGGTTGTCGTGTATTGGTCGTGTATCTCTGATCACGGCTTATTGCAGTGCGGCCAAAGTAAAACGCTTAATTTTATGCAAAACATCATTGTTTAAGAAAGATATTACTGAAATCAGACATAAAATAAATAAAAGTATGTGTCTCTGCATAAAAGAAGCAACAGCAATATAAATTTAGATGACGTAGATACAGAATTAATTAACCCAGAAATTTGCTTCAGTCTAAGACTACCAAGAAGTTATAATAGCGGTGGCGCAGGAGTAGACTGAATTGTGGGCGGCAAACTTCTGAAAGTGAGTAGCCCCAAAACATGTTATTGTATTCTGATGAGGTCTCTGAGTCTAGTATATATAGTTTACTCTATAATTGTTATGTTTTCAATTTGAAAAAAAGTCGTCTAAAAGTGTTATGGGGAGGAATGGCAAATACAACACTTTCTACAATTAGTTTTTTAAGAATGTAACTTTTAAAAATTTTGAATATGAATTATAACAAAACTATCAGGCCGCGTGAAGTCAATATTCAAGAATCATATATTCTGGCAATATAATTTACTCTCAACGGACTGTCACATGCAATCTTAAACGGTCGTTTTCAGATATAACCTTTCTATGACTACTCTGAACGGACATATCCCAATTGACTGTCCCTAATTAAGTTCACCGTTAATTAAGGGCATACGATACAGTTACAGGGAAGGTAATGACGTTGCTAACGTAATTTGTTATTTTCGCGACGTCAAACTGTGACATATCGGGAAAAGATGCATTTTTCGACTGATTTTTATCATTCAAACCAAGGATTTGTATAGTTAGACTATACAAATCCTTGTTCAAACTGATTTAATTTGAAAACGAGTTCATGGACCCCTATTTTTCAAAACGGCATTTTGTTTCATTTTGCAGGGAGATTATGTGACCCAAATTTTATAAAACTGTAAATAGAGGATTTTTTTTTTAATTTTGATAAGCATGCAGTAAAAATAACGTTTTTTCCTCAATTCATTAACATTTGATAAATATGAGTTATTTCTGACTAAAAAATTGCATATTTTTTAGAATATTTATAAAATACAGAAATTACCGATTATTTAACAAAAAACAATTTGTGTTTATCTTTTATAACAAAAAAGTTATGTCTTTCTTTCGAAAAGAAATTCAATGACGGTCACAAATCTGCATTTTGAGCAAATATACAAAATTTCGACCTAATTTTACTCAAAGAGTAGCACATAAAGGTATATTTTTTATAACATATTTGATTTAATCAGGTAAAAAATAGCCTATATGCAAATTTTCATGAACTTGTAAATACAGGATCAAAACTGTATCGTATGCCCTTAAGTCAAATACAGGAGAGTGGTCTCATTGTGGCACTCAAACAACGCCTTCTTAAATCTCGAAGCTGTAAAACCTTGAAATTTAGATGGAAATAGTTAAGCTTATTGAGAATTAACCTGGTATGGAAAAACGCTACGTTACGGTGACCTATATCTTGGTATCTTGTGAAGAGATGTCGCATTGACAATCATATATCCTACATCTTACTTTCTTTACTTACTGATTGACCTTTTAGACAGGATTCAATTTGGTTGGTAATCCATCCAAGTCACAATTTGTAATAGTACACCATTATAGGTCAAATACGGTCTTCAACACGTTCTCAATCTATAGTATATAGATTCCCCCTTCTACCAATGGAAAACATTTTTTCATTTTGATACAAAATTGAGACATTGAGCAATTTCAAACTGTACATATACGATTTTACCGACAGTTTTATTGAAATTCAGTCTTAAATACTGGGACAATTGTGGAAGCAAAGTGTGCACCGACGATAGTTCGACTTCATCAACGCACAAACGGATGCATTTTCAATTCATTCAATTCAAAGCTTTATTTATAGTCGACACGTTACATAACAAATAAACATAAGCATAACAGACACACCGACCAATGAACAACTCTGTTTCTTCAGCGGAGGGTATTAGATAGAGATTCATGATTGACTTGACGATGAACAAATACATCAGACAAAAACAACTCTAACTTGTATGACAGTCGCACAAAATCCCATTAAATTGACAACGGTATATGAACAAAACAAACAGACAAAATAGGTAAGACCAATCTAAACAGATATAATAGGTAAGAACCAATCCAAACAGACATAATAGGTAACTTGAACCAATCCAAACAGACATAATAGGTAACTTGAACCAATCAAAACAGACAAAATAGGTAACTTGAACCAATCCAAACAGACGAAATAGGTAACTTGAACCAATCCAAACAGACGAAATAGGTAACTTGAACCAATCCAAACAGACAAAATAGGTAGACCAAACTATACAGCACTGGTACATGTATGCAGAATGACAAGAAAGAATTCAAATTGAGAACGGAATCGGAGAATCTATCAAAAAAGAGATTGCAACACGATTGAAGTGCGGAAAATAGCCCAAGGCTTCAAATGAGCCTTAACGGAGCGAGAAATTCCCCCACTCGGATGCGAGCTTCAACTGTATACTAGTTCAGCGAAATGGACTCCACACTAATTAAACATAATGGCTAGACGTTCCTGACTTGGGAGTCGGGACAGGCGCAAAAATGAGGCGGGACTAAACATGTTTTGTTACAATCTGATTCAAATTCCAATCCATATATATAACTTGTCAAATTTAATAAAAAAAACAGTGAAAATTTGCCAAATTTGAAGAGAAAACAGTGTAAAGTAACCACATGCTCATTGATTTTGTATACATGTTCCAGACCATATGAGTATTTAGACCGTATGCGTACGGTCCGGACCGTATGTGTATACTCGTACGGTCTAGTACGAGCTGGATCTATATCTAATTATCTAAATGAATCCTATTTTGGCACCCTTACTCAGGGTGACACTTGCTGCCACAAGGAACGCCAGATGCTTAATATGCAAAAAATGCATCTTTACCAATAAAATCATCAACCCTATAACAATAGGGGAAGATCCGACCTACAACTGGTATTAGAATAACAAAGAACTCTACCTTTCTAAATCTTTGCATTTTGTTTTCGCCAAGATTTTTTTTTTTTTACCTATTTTATTTCCATAGATTTTTTTTTATAATTTCTGTCCAGTATTTTTATCAGTTTTTTAAGTAAAGTTCCTAAATATTCTAAAAAAAAAAAAGCTTCCAACATTATGATTACTTCCAATAACTTCCATTTCATTGAGTGAAAGTTAATACTGCAGAAGTCCTTTTGCGCCAATTACTGTTTTTCAGGGGTATCATTTGCGCCAAATTTTGTTTTCCAAATGTATCAACCGCGCCAATATTCGGAACTCATTTGCGCCAATTTACCTGTACACATATCTATCACAAATATTAATGATTATTCTTCCGGACGAAATAAAATCACCCAAGGGTTTTTTGGAGGGATTCGTGTTGCCCAGTCTTTAAGTTTTCTATGCTGTTATTATGTAGACTTGCTTTTTATTAGTATTTTTTTCTTCTCCTTTTTTTCGTGGCGTTTGTTAGTTTGTTTTTCGACAATATGTTTGAATTCCTTTGGTATCGTTCGCCTCTTTTTGAGAGCATTGCATGACAATTCCGATATAGGGTCAATCTGGTTGTGTATGGTTCGTTAGAGTACTGCTATGAGAAGCACTTCTGCAAAAACGCTATTTCGAAAAAGTTGATGAAAAATGACAGTTACTGTAGATGTGACGTCGGTGATGTCAACGACATGTAAAACAAGCACAGTTGTTTTAACATATTTAATGGATTTGCGGTTTACCGCATGTTGTAAGCTTAATGTGTAAAACAATTTCTTCCGGGAATTTTGACAGAAGAAATAGTGCATCGTCATTTCTTGTTTTGCACAGTCATGCTGACTTGAACGCGCCTTAATGTGCATTTTGATTTGCCTTGTGGAAACGAGGAGGAATTTATAAAATATATAAATCTAATAATGTTATGCTTATTGCGATTTTAATTTTATATTAATGATTCTATGCATGCCCTTGTTCAGGATATCTATTCAAGTTATATTTATCTATAACTAATATTGAATTATTACCATCAAAGTCATTCTACAAACTTCTTTATAGAATATATTAACATGCCTTTATGCAAAAAATCATCTGCATACATGAACGTATTTTCAATCACGTACACAGAAAAAGTACTTTTATATGATAAAATCAACAACACTTTATATTCTACAAAGGCAAGCGATAGTACATTCTGCTCTTATTATTTACGTAAATTTCCCCAATGAAAGTAAAATAAGTAAGCTAAATGACGAATCAGTTTTAACATTGGAAAAGGGGGGATGCTCAAATGCACCATATCATTTTTTTTTTAGGTTTTCAAGTTTTCGTGACGGTACATCGTGCATCACAATTCATATCTTAGACTTTTATGTTTTGATAAACGACCCACATGTATGATTTATTCTGAAGAAGAAAACATACGAAGAAAGTTACCCTTATTAGTTAATTCCAAATTCATGGAAATCTAAGGAACATTATTAGAAAATCATTCTAACCTCTCATCCTGTCCTTCTCTCCCCGGTCCATGAGGGATACGAGGAAGCAATTTAAAGTCCAATATTCATTTTTTGAACACCTCGGGGGAAAAGTTACTATAAAAAACATTCAATAATCATATGTGACGTTCAATATTGTTCTAGTTGCATGCAGAAGTTCTGGAAGATGACCCATAAACATGACTGTCACTGCTATATACTATATCATTGATAACAAGAATGTCTCCCCAGTACACGGATGCTCCATCCGCACTATCATTTTCTATGTTCGATGGACCGGGAAAATAGGGTAAAATTCTTAATTTGGCATAACAGATCATATCATAGGGAGCAAGTACACTAAGTTTCAAGTTGATTGGACTTCAACTTCACCAAAAACTTTAACCTGCAGCGGAACGGACGAACGAACTGACGAACGAACGGACGCACAGAAAGGAAACATAATCCCCATAAATGGGCCATAATAAAAATGAACTTTCGTTTTAGATCCTCCCAAAAGGTAACGATATCATTAAGGTGGCATGAATAAGTCCAGACGCCTATATTATGTTCCATTTGCAGCTTTTACCGTGGAAAACAATCTTTTTTTAAAATGTGCATTAGTAAAGAAAAGAAAATATTTCAAGTTAAACTGCATTGTGCATACAATATATCTTACCTTGTGTGCATGCACCACTATTACGTTTTATCAGAAGGTCGTTCTGTTTGTGACTACCAGCTGTTGTGCATATTGAAGTAATCATTTTATGCAAAAACGAATTTGTATGCATGAGAGAGACAATGTATGACAAATTTTGCGCAAGTCCGTATTAAATAAGGAACAAGATGGACGAATTGCCATTGCTTCAAGCTGATGTTCAAATGTAAAAAATAAGAGACTATGCATAATCAATTAACCGGTATTTCAATGTATACAATATATACGAAAAGAAATAATCAAACAAATTTATGTTCGACTTGCTTGTTACCGGAAAGTCGGCAGCCTCAAAACAATGAAAACAATTTTTTATTACATACTGCTTTGGAAAACATAAAGATTTTCCCAAAGGCATAAACACAAATAACTTCAAGTATTGTTTCTTCTATCTATATTCAAATATGACAGCAGACAAAGTTGAGATGAGGATGTAGACAGAAACAAGTTTCTTAATTACAGAAGGATTTCAAATAGCATCAGACGAAGTCAGTCGGTGCTGGTGCATGCGTATGGCTTAACGATGCAAAAAGTACGAAAATTCTGTGATATATATATATATATATATAACTTTACTGTTACTAAAGGCACCGAGAAGAAAAAAGGTTTTTAAAATTAAGGGGCAGATTGGGGTGTACAGAATAGAGAGAAATGAACAGAAGGCAGAGAAGGAGGGATAGAGACTTAAAATATACAGACGCACTAGAAATTGAAAAATAGAAAAAAAATACCCCAATCGAGATCCCTCATATATCCCTGGCTCTTTGTGTCCATATCATAACAAAGAGAATAAATCGAGTGCCCATCAAAAATATAAAGTGAAAGAAAAATAGACAACACCATGGCAAAAAAAAAAAGCCAAATGAACAGTGCTTAAAAAACAAAATCTCCAGTGCTCCTTTAGAGTAGACAGTTATGTCCACACGCGTGTGGCCCCCGTCGTGGTGTTAATGACCGGTAAGTAAGTGACACCATAAGCAGGGAAAGCAGTACGAACGAAAGTTCATCAATGAAGGCATTGCAAACGCATACAATAACGTATCATCGGTTTCATCGATGTCAATGTGTTTTAGATATTATTACACAGACACATCAATAGTGTACTTAGGGTATAGAAGGAGATATGCGGTCTCACCCGAGGATTGCAGATTGGGCAGGTTTACTGGAACTTTACATGGGATCGTTTTAGAATATAAACAAATATGGTTTTTTATCCTTTTATGAAAGTATGGTTACATTTACATCTATAAAGTCATGCACTATACTGTACTTCCTTTACTGCATCAGATGTACATTTAGACAATTAATTTCTCCCCGCTGATGCGGGAGGTCAAATTGTTTGAAAATCCAATTGACATGAATTTACGTCTGGCGTATGTACTAAATTTAGTCCTGGTATCTATGATGAGTTTATTTACAACCACTGGGTCGATGCCACTGCTGGTTGAGATTTATTTCCCCGAGGGTATCACAAGCCCTGTAGTCAGCAATTTTTGTGCTGACATGAATTGTCATTGATATGGTTAAATTTATAAATTTACTGTTTACAAAATTTTTATTTTTTTTAAATACTAAGGCTTTTCTATCTCAGGCATAGATTACCTTAGCTGTATTTGGCAAAACGTTTAGGAATTTTGGTCCTCAATGCTCTTCAACTTCGAACTTTATTTGGCTTTTTTAACCTTTTTTTTGGATTTGAGCGTCACTGATGAGTCTTTTGTAGACGAAATGCGCGTCTGGCGTATATACTAAATTTAGTCCTGGTATCTATGATGAGTTTATTTAATAATTATACACAAACATTCAGGAGAACTGACAAATCATACAAAAAAGATCAAAAGTAGAGGATAATTAGGACAATGCCTCAATTAGAGCTATACACGAGTGATGCATATGACATTAAAAGATTTCCGAAATTTGACAACAGAAAATTTCTACAAATAATATCACTATTTTCATACAAGACTACTGAAATAATAGCTACTGGACTCGACAATTAAAAGTTCACCTGCGAAGGTATCATTTCTATAATCATCTTGGCAATGGCTTCTATATTTTCTCAAAATTATTAATTAAAAACTGCAAGTCATGGTCCTACTATATATGCCATTATGCATACTGATTTCATGTCATTAAGTATATACATTACATTTATAATTCTAAAAATGATTGTTTCTACTTATTTTTGATGTCTGTACTTGTATTTCTTATTAATTAGCCAGTTAAGAAGTAAATATAGATATTTCAATTGACAAATATATTCTTTAGCGTACATTTTCTTGAGCTTAAAGTCAGAGAAAATTCACGTAAAGGAAATATTTTTTTACCTTACAGTCTCGATTTGAAATATGCATGTTTTAATTGTCATCGCTGTAGGACCGTTTTCCGCAGTGAAAGCAAACCAATAGTTTTGGATAGACATTGACTGAAAATTCAACATACGCTATTGCGGATTTTCAATCTTAAAAATGGCAGCATTTTTTTTTTGATTGAAAATTATTTTAAAAAACCTGATTCGAATTTTGTTTTTACTTCTTCTGCCTTACATCTTTTTACTAAAAGCCATCAGGAATAATTTCCCTTTTCTGTCTAATGTCGTTTCTTAAAGCCACCAAGTCTGTCCAACTTTATCCAAAGCTTAAAAAAATTATATAGTTTGTTCTGTTGTGTTATTTTACGTGAAAATGCTAACTAATCGGAAAACGCAAAAAAGAGTGATACTAATAAAACCCAATTGGCAAATATATGTTTATGTAAAGACATAACATTCCTAGGTTTTTTTCCTTCAAGCGCCAAGGGTTACGATCCACGCTCCCGGTCCTCTTAGCGAAGGTGAGTGATATATCTGACTATGAAAATTGAAAGTAAGCAGCTGAACGGAAATGATACAATGGTGACTGTGTTCCATGCACTACTTCATGTACATTATCTCTTAATTTAGAAAAAATCTAAAACAAGTGAATACTCAATTGTACCAAGAACGTTTTTAGCAAAACAATATCTGTGTAACTATTTGTTCCTATAAAGTATCATTACAAAATGGTACATTTGATGACATTAATGTTCCTCAAGCTAACAATTTATTCCTGATAATAAAATGTCAAAAGCGGCCCCCCCTAACCATAAAAAAACTATACCACATCCTTGGAAATCCTAAAACAAAGTCGTTAGCATCATCTTACCTGCGTGTCATTATAATGTCTCATGTAAATGTGAACAGACAATATTTCAGAGTCAAATCCTACCTTCTATTGTTATGTTGTAACTATAACATTGACAAGTTTTGATCTTTTTGAACCCGGGGAAATCCGTCTTCAAGTAGCAAGGGTTATATACACGTGATGCATCAAACAATTCAGACGAAACTGTCTTCTGTTGCTTTGATGATTTTCAGTACTTTTAAATGTTACTTGACTCTTACAAATACTATCCATTTTAATTATCAACTTCACACGAAAATCGTTGCGTTTGTCTTGACTGACTTGTGTTTTTTTTTCTAGTGTGTGTGGTTTTTTTTTATTATTATTTTAGTATTTTCTATGTACAAGTTAAAAAAAATAAGGACATCATATTTTCGAAAAACTGAACTTTGAAGCAAAGTCCACTTCATACTTAATAACTTTGGCGAACAAAGGTCATGTTAAAACGTATAATATCAAAAAATGCCGACATCCTACAAATTTTCAAAATGGAAAGTCCATAACCATATGGTAAAATCACTGGAAGGCCATAACCATATGGTAAAATCAAAAGGCCATATACATTAAACGAATGAAAAACAACTGTCATATTCCTCAATCGGCACAGGCATTTGAGATCTCAAAAACATGTTCAAACTGTTTGTATTTTTTTTTGTGGTCACCAAATGCGCTCCTGTAATAGTAGACTTGTTCTTGTAATGGTAGAATCACAGTTTATTACAAAACTCAGTAATGACCATCGAAATTGCATTGGATTGATAAATGCAACAACACTTACCGAAATGTTAATGATATGTTTTTGTTAAACAATAAAGAATCACCGCCGAAATTTACCCAAAGCAAAAATAATGAATCAAATACAAATGGTAATAACTGTTCCGTCCTAGAATTTAAATATTTCAGCTTTACACGGGAAACACTATACTTAATTCACAGTCATAGGGACAAATTTCTTTCCCTATTGTTTATTTTCTTTTTTTTAAATGGTGATGTTTCTTTGACACCACCTTACTGTGTTTATATATCACAACTCGTTCGATATGCTAGTGTCTGTTGTCAACTTGTTCGATATGCTCGTATCTGTTCTGACGTTTTGGTCCATAGAACATTGAAAGTTAAAATACGAGTGGGGCATCCGTGTTTTTATGGACACATTTGTGTTGATTCTCATCCTGACAGTCTATTATTGTATTAACAATAATCATCCCCCTACAGAGGTAACAGGTATGATATCACAATCTTTGGAAACTTCTATAAAACAAGTTGATTATCGTTACTCACATTTTATCATTATAATGTCTCATATAATTGTAAACAGACAAGATTTTAAAACTTACCTTCTATTGTAATGTTGTAACTATAACATTGGCAAGTTTTGATCTTTTTGAACCCGGGGAATCGGTCTTTAAGTAGCAAGGGTTAAATACACGTGATGCATCAAACAAGTTAGACGAAACTGTCTTCTGATGATTTTTAGTACTTATATATATTTCTTGACCTTTACAAATACTATCCATTCTTATTATCAACTTGACATGAAAATAGATGCGTTTGTTTGTCTGACTTTTTTAAATTTTTTTGTTGGTACAAATTAAAAAAATAAGGACATCATATTTCGAAAATCAAAACTTTGAAGTCCACTTCATACTAAATAACTTTGACGGACAAGGAACAAAGGTCATGTTAAAAAGTATAATATCAAAAATGTCGACATCCTACGAAAAATCAAAATTGAAAGTTCATAACCAAATGGCAAAATCAAAAGCCCATACACATTAAACGAATGAAAAACAACTGTCATATTTCTCAATCGGCACAAGCATTTGAGATCTCACAAAACATGTTTAAAATGTTTGTATGTTTTTTCTGTGGTCACCAATTGCGCCCCTGTAATAACCGACTTGTTCTTGTACTGTGATGAATCACAGTTTATGATCAAACTCAGTAAAGTCCATCTAAATTGCATTTAATTGATAAATATGCAGCACCACATACCGATATCTTGGTGACATGTTTTTGTTACATAATCCTAACTTTTCTAAATATACCGCCAAAGTTTACCCTGAGGTACTTTTCTTGGATGGTGATGTTTCTTTGGCAGAACTCGTGCGCTATATACGTGTTTGTTGTGATGTTTTGGATTTAAATGAAGGCAATCTATGTTCAACTGATTAAAAGACAGGCATTTAGTTACTTTTAAAAACCTTTACTAAATTCCTCTCTCGCTATATATATATATATATATATAAATATTGAGGTTTTAAGTTTTGTTGTACCCGTAGAAAACATAATTATTTCAAACGGAATAGTAAATTCTATTTTTTACGGGAAAGTTATTCTCCGAGCCTGGAAAAGAAACGTTCCGGATAAAATTATCGATGCTTTAGATAAACCTATTCGAACAGATTACCAATCCAACAATAAACTTTGTTTGTATTGGTTTTAATATTGATTGTTTTGTTATCATTAAATTAAAATCAAAAATATTGTTATATACATATGCACATGACCCTAAGTCTCTATACTATGTCGATACCCGAATCTTGGCAATGCACAAGGTCATGTGTTATGACGTTTGTACACTAATTCCATTGGATGTTGGATGTGTACTGATGGATTATTTAGTCTTAGATGCATGATTTGTTAATCACTTGTTATTGCCTTTGAAATACTTGTCAGTTACGGCGAGAACAATCAGATATGAACTTAGTGTTCATTATTTTGTACATGAATTAGACCGTTAGTTTTCTAGTTTTCTAGTTTGGATTGTATTCTTTTATCCTTTCGGTACCCTTAACAGCTGACTATGCGGTATGGGCTTTGTTTGATGTTGAATGCCTTACGGCGACCTATAGTTGTTAATTTCTGTGTCATTTGGTGTGTTATTGAGAGTTGTTTATAGGCAATCATACTACATCTTTTTTTAATTAGCCCCGTCGAATGTTTGAGCCGGTCCAAAGTCAGGAGCTCTGGCCTTCATTAGTCTTGAAGTTTTTTTTTTATGTTTCAGTGTTTTGTGTGGCGTCCATTTTCACTGAACTAGTACACATTTTCGTTGGTGCTGTTTTGCTGTTTTCTGCTCTTTTTCGAGTGGTTTCTTTGACACATTCACCATTTACACAGTTTTATTTCCTCATGTTGGATTACACCTGGTTTTATAGCTAACCAAACCGCTAACTTGCATGACAGTGACTGTAATATAAGAACCTTAATGGTGAGTGTCTTTTTGGATACATTTTCTCTGTTTCTGATTGTGTTGGTCCATTTTTCTGTAGTATAATACCAGTATTCTATTTCTTATGCCCCATTTCGTGACATTATGTACTTCGATCTGTGTGTACATTTGTTCGTTCGTCCGTCCGTCCTGCTTCTTGTGTTTTTGATTATGTTGAGTCCGATTAACTTGAAATTTAGAACACATGTTCATTATGATATGATCTAGCAAATTAGAGTATTGAGCTCCAATTTCAAGGTCCACTGAACATAAAAAATGTAGTATGCGTATTGGGCATCCATTAACTATGGACACATTTTTTATAAGACCTCACAAGACAATCTAGTGTTGTATAAACAATACTCACCACCATACAGAGGTAACAGGTATAACTTTCTTTAGAAACTTTAGAAAAAAATTAATTGTCGTTGCTAACATTTCACCTGCCTGTCATTAAAATGTCTCATGCAAATGTGAACAAACAAATGATTTCAAATCCTACTTTCTATTGTAAAAATGTAATTATAACATTGTCAAAATTTGATCTTTTTGAACTAGGGAAATCCGTTTGTCAGAATCAAGGGTTATACACGTAATCTTGTGATGCTTTTATATTGTAAATACCTACTTAAAAGTAAAAATAACAAAATACAAAACACCAAGGGAAATTCAAATCGGAAATTCCCTTATCAAATGGAAAAAAAATTGAAAGCTCAAAAACGCCAAACAAAAGGGAAACAACTGACATATTCCTGACTTGGTTAAGGCATTTCATTACGTAGACATTTTGGATTTAACCTTGTGTTTATAGCTAACTAAACCGCATACTTGTATGTATAAAAGTTATGCAAACAAGGTCTCTGACTTTTTAAATATTATTATCCTAGAGTTTAACAGATATCATGTTTCTGAGTCCTTCACGGCTTTGATACACTACTATAGTGGCAAATTTGCGTTCGCTTGCATTTCACGACATACTATGAAATATGACATTGTCATCTCTCTCCTCCCCCTAAAAATGCATTTTAAAGGATGTTTCCCGTCACAAGTTATTTCGATGTCATTTAGAAAAAAAATGAATTGTGATTTCATTTCCTGTGACTTCTCTTATATACATTCTAACTGAAATAAAGGTTATCTCCTATCAATAAAAACTAAAATTATTTTTCTATATTCAATGGACCATGAAAAGGGGATGAAAACTCTAATTTATCATTAAAGTAAGGGAGATAATATCATAGGGAATATCTGTACAAAGTTTCAAGTTGATTGGACTTCAACTTCATCAAAAACTACCTCGACCAATAACTATAACCTGAAGCCGGACAGACGAACTAACGAACGGACGAACAAACGAATTGACACACAGACCAGAAAACATAGAATATAAAATGTAGTTTGTATGCCTTTTGCAAAGCAATATCTTGATGAGACCCGTTTAAGCATTATTAAAATTGTGAATCTAATCAGACAGTCTCTGATCTGATGATAATAATATCATCTCAAGCGAATTTTCTCTAATTGATAACAAATGTATATTACATAAACAAAAGTGTCATCTTAGAGTACCAAGAACCACAATCTTAAAAAATGCAAAGAAAGAGTTAAAACTGTCGTAACTAGTGAATACAATATATAATGTCTCGTGTAAATGTGAAAAGACAATATTTCAAATCATACTTTCTACTGTTATGTTGTAACTATAACATTGACAAGTTTTGATCTTTTTGAACCCGGGGAAATCCGTCTTTTTTACACGTGATAATTAAAACAATTCAGACATATTTCTCTGTCTTCTGATGCTTTGATGATGGAAAAAAAACCTTGCTGGTATCTTACAAGTACTGTCAATGTTGGTTCCTTTAAAAGTGACTTCATTAGAGTCAGTCATGATGCTTTTGTTAGTGCCTTTTTGTTTTATTTGTTCGATTTAAAATGGTATCCAAACAACACATTTGGTGAAAAAAAACAATACCAGCAGTGATAAAATACCGGTCCATATTAGTCCCTAATGATTTTTTGACATTTTCAAGGGCAATGTTTGTTAGGAGAGACAAAATACATTGATATATCAAACAGATTTTGTCACAAGACATATCACTGCTATCGTCTGTAATTGTCTATTGATACACAATATCAATAGTTAATTAAGATCTGAATTTCAGTAAATTTAAATGAAAAGTTGGCAAGTGCATTTTATTTTTGCAGAACGGCACTTTGTAGGATGGTCATCTTCATACTAAATAACTTTGTTGAAAAGGGATAGTATAAAACATATTCGAAATGCAATTATTTGAAAAGTTGCCTTTTCGTTTAAGCATTATGCCAAAATGATTTATATTCAAGCTAAGCTGTTGCCAAACAAATTGTTGAAAACAAATGCCATTCTGTATTAAGAAACATCTTCCCCTACAGAATAACTGACATTACAATCTCCAAAACTTCCAATCTTTTAACTATCATTACCAAAATTACCTCTTAATACGTCTCGTGTAAAACACACTATAGTTCAAATCTAACCTCCTATTGACACTCTTGATTATTTTTCGGTATTTCGGTTATTTATACACGTTATATCAAACAATTCAGACAAGAGTATCTGTCTTCTGCATGGTGCTTTGATGGTTATGTATACTAGTATTAATTGATAGCGTTTAACAATCACAACTATTTTTTTATTTCAACTTTTCCTGTTTACAAAACTTTGAATTTTTCGAAAAACTAAGGATTTTCTTATCCCAAGCATAGATTACCTTAGCCGTATTTGGCACAATTTTTTGTAATATTGGATCCTAAATGCCCTTCAACTTTGTATTTGTTTGGGTTATAACTATTTTGATATGAGCGTCACTGATAAGTCTGGCGTAATTAATTATAATCCTGGTACCTTTCATAAATATTAGAAGATAATGATAATTTTGTTTGATCTCTTTTCTAATGTTGTCCTCTTATAGTTGATGTGTTTCCTCAATTTTAGTTTGATACTGGATTTGATTTCTCTCAATCGATTTAGGACTTTCGAACAGCGGTAAACTACTTTTGCCTTTATTCTTATGTTGTCTGTTTTTAACAAAGGTATTTAACTTACACCGCTGGTTAGGTTTAAAATATAAATATACCTTGACAATACTAAGTTCTTTTTTTAAGTTTTGTTAATCTGTTCGAATTCTAAGAATTCTTAAGGTAAAAGGATGGAGTTTACACGGCCATCATGTGCTACTAAATGGATTGTCCAAAAAAGGAGAGCTGTTTCTGCTCTGCAATGAAGATAAACATCTTGGTTATGTTGAATTCCGGTGATAGATTGTTTTAGCTGATATCACAAACTAGGATCGAAAGATGATGAATTTTAATCATGAAGGGAGCTCAAACACTTAAAACATGATGTATTCGATCTTGACTCGTATGTCATTACAGACACAACTGGTTCAATCGTCTTGCAAAGTTCTTTTATTTCACTTTCACTCATGAACCCACAATTTAGTGATCGCTTATATCTCATATATTCATGTGATCTTGAGGGTCAATATATTACCGAAATTAGACAGTCACTGTCATATCCTGAGAACAGAAACTTTTTCAAAACGAGAAAGGAATGAAAACAGCTCAATTCTCATAATTTCTTAAGATAACAGATCAGCTGTTCAAAAAAAATTAAAATACCAGACTAGCACAAATATATTTCAAAAAAAAGACCTACAGCAAAATAAACATTATGAAAATATAAACTGTAGGCAGTATATATGAAGAAAAATTAAAAATGTTTTAAAATATTTTTATTTCTGTATTTTTTATTTTTACATTGTTTTTAATTTAATCCGTAACAATACATTTATTTGTAGAACATGACAATAATATTATGACTTTTACCTTTACATGTATAAATAGTGGAGTATCTCTACTATTGGTCAGAGTTCAGCTGTAAAATGTGACCCTTGACCCAGTGCATCTCATTTACAGCAAACATCAGTTTTTAAAGTCAAATAAAAAAATAAAAAAAAAACGTCTCTAACACTTCCTATATGTGACTTTTCTAAATTGATTCATTTAAAAGATAGTTTTGGCATCATTAAAACACCAATCCTCCAATGCCAATTCTGACAGCAAATAGGAAAAAATTAAACAAAAGTTGCGTAGATACCGCAATGGAAAAAAGTTTTTTTCCTGCAATTAGTAATCAAAGGTTTTGTTTTTCTTTCCATAAAATTTATAAAGTTTAAAATCATTTAATCCATTTTACACAAGATATGTTTTTTAAGAAAAGTAGAAAAAAGATCATTAAGGAAAATGTCCTTATATCTAAACATAATATATTATTGCTAATGGGTAATGGGCATTTCTGATTTTTTTGATTTTTTCATCCATAATCAGGAGACAAACTTCACTGTAAATATTACATATCTTAAGAACCTTGACACCCTTAAGCAATTTTTCAGTTGACTGATTTACATATACATGTACTTCATTACCCAACTGCTGAACTCCTTTTGCAAAAGTACACCAGCTGTTCCGGAGAAAATTGCATAATCATCCAATTTCGAAATTGTGTTGAAAATTGCAGTATAATGAAAAATCTATTGGAAAATGCACGTAATCTAAATATCATTGCTTGTAAATCATATCTAAATATAGAATATTATGATGTATACGTCTAATAAATCTGTAATATTTACCTTTAAGAATTTCTAAACATAAAAGATTTATGCATGGATAATTTAAATCTCGTGCAATTTTATATATTATATCATAATCAGGAAGTTATATGAATATTAATATAATCTTTTACGGTCCAATAATTTTAATAAATCAAAGAAATAACAAATATTAGCAATAACAGAATTTTTAAAAAGAATATAATTACACAGTAACAGGGAAAAATACACAATAGGCCTAAGTAACTTGTAATAAAACATATGCAACATTTGAGCTGCGACCTTATGCAAATGAATACCAATACATGTATCTGTTAAATTATTTAGTGTTGACATGCAATTATGACGAGTTTATATGTGGTTATGTGAAAACTTTTTCATTTTGTAACGAGAGTGGGATTAAAATAGGCACCAGAATTTTAGTTGGAGTCCATGTCAGAAATATTCATGTTAAAATATATTTTTCTATTCAACCTAAAACCAAAGCAGATTTTAATTTCTAATTTAAGTATCTGTTTTGATTTATTTGTGTTGTTGGGTTGCAGTCAAATGTTATTCTTACATATGATTCATATTTTTCATGTTGGAGCCTTTTTATAGCTAACCATATGGTTAAGGTTTTCTCATTGTTGAAGGCCATATGGTTGCCTATAATTGGTTTCATCCACTTTATTTGAACATGGTAGATAGTTGTCTAAAATTGGTTATCATAACACATTCCATTATTTTTTTAATATTTAAGTAGGAGATTTTTCCCCCATCAATATCTTAAATAATTAACATATTTATGAGAAATTAGACTCAGATAAGCAATAAGGTTGCCAAAGATAATAGTAACTCTCAGTCCCTTTTCAGCTGCTTAATAATAGGGATAAAGAGAAGCTGTGTGCATAAAATAATTATGAAAAAGATGGTAGCACTTTATTCCTAATTGTCTGCATTTGATAAAAAACAAGAGGCTCTCAAGAGCCTGAATCGCTCACCTTAATTCTTTTGGTTAAATCTCTCATCAATGATTATTTTGGCTTTTCAATTTATTTAAATGTTTTTTGGATCGTCCTATTTTCTTCAAAAGCCAAAAAAAATAATCATTTTCTCCTATGTTCTATTTTAGCCATAGTAGCTATATTTCTTGACATACAAGGAAATAAAATATAAAATTTATACTAAATACTCTGAAACTCATTTAGCCTAAGTTTGGCTGAAATTGATACAGCAGTTTCAAAGGAGAAGATTTTTTAAAGTAAGTCAACATGATGAACAAATTGCGAAAAAAGTCCTTAAAGGGCAATAACTCCTTAAGGGGTCAATTGACAATTTTGGTCAAATTGACTTAATTGAAGATCTTACTTTGCTGAACATCATTGCTGTTTACAGTTTATTTCTATCTATAATTATATTCAAGATAATAAACAAAAACAGCAAAATTTCCTTAAAATTATCAATTCAGGGGCAGCAACCCAACAACAGGTTGTCTGATTCATCTGAACATTTCAGGGCAGATACATTGTAGATTTGGACCTGATAAACAGTATAACCCCAGGTCAGATTTGCTCTAAATGCTTTGGTTTTTGAGTTATAAGCCAAAAACTGCATTTGACCCCTATGTTCTATTTTTAGCAATGGCGACCATGTTTGTTGATAGATCATAACTTCGGATACAATTTACAAACTAGATACCCTAAGGAACATTCAGTTAAAGTTTGGAAGTATTTGGCCCAGTAGTTTCAGAGGAGAAGAATTTTGTAAAAGATTTTTAAGATTTACGAAAAATGGTTAAAAATTGACTATAAAGGGCAATAACTCCTAAAGGGGTCAACTGACCATTTCCGTCATTTGACTTATTTGTAAATCTTACTTTGCTGAACATTATTGCTGTTTACAGTTTATCTCTATCTATAATAATATTCAAGATAATAACCAAAAACAGCAAAATTTCCTTAAAATTATCAATTCAGGGGCAGCAACCCAACAACAGGTTGTCTGATTCATCTGAAAATTTCAGGGCAGATACAATGTAGATCTTGACCTGGTATACATATAACCCCAGGTCAGATTTGCTCTAAATGCTTTGGTTTTTGAGTTATAAGCCAAAAAACTGCATTTGACCCCTATGTTCTATTTTTAGCAATGGCGACCATGTTTGTTGATAGATCAAAACTTCGGATACAATTTACAAAAAAGATACCCTAAGAAACATTCAGTTAAAGTTTGGAAGTATTTGGCCCAGTAGTTTCAGAGGAGAAGAATTTTGTAAAAGATTTTTAAGATTTACGAAAATGGTTAAAAATTGACTATAAAGGGCAATAACTCCTAATGGGGTCAACTGACCATTTCCGTCATGTTGACTTATTTGTAAATCTTACTTTGCTGAACATTATTCCTGTTTACAGTTTATCTCTATCTATAATATTATTCAAGATAATAACCAAAAACAGCAAAATTTCCTTAAAATTACCAATTCAGGGGCAGCAACCCAACAACGGGTTGTCTGATTCATCTGAAAATTTCAGGGCAGATAGATCTTGACCTGATAAACAATATTACCCCATATCAGATTTGCTCTAAATGCTTTGGTTTTTGAGTTATAAGCCAAAAAACTGCATTTGACCCCTATGTTCTATTTTTAGCAATGGCGACCATGTTTGTTGATAGATCAAAACTTCGGATACAATTTACAAAAAAGATACCCTAAGAAACATTCAGTTAAAGTTTGGAAGTATTTGGCCCAGTAGTTTCAGAGGAGAAGAATTTTGTAAAAGATTTTTAAGATTTACGAAAATGGTTAAAAATTGACTATAAAGGGCAATAACTCCTAATGGGGTCAACTGACCATTTCCGTCATGTTGACTTATTTGTAAATCTTACTTTGCTGAACATTATTCCTGTTTACAGTTTATCTCTATCTATAATATTATTCAAGATAATAACCAAAAACAGCAAAATTTCCTTAAAATTACCAATTCAGGGGCAGCAACCCAACAACGGGTTGTCTGATTCATCTGAAAATTTCAGGGCAGATAGATCTTGACCTGATAAACAATATTACCCCATATCAGATTTGCTCTAAATGCTTTGGTTTTTGAGTTATAAGCCAAAAAACTGCATTTGACCCCTATGTTCTATTTTTAGCAATGGCGACCATGTTTGTTGATAGATCAAAACTTCGGATACAATTTACAAAAAAGATACCCTAAGAAACATTCAGTTAAAGTTTGGAAGTATTTGGCCCAGTAGTTTCAGAGGAGAAGAATTTTGTAAAAGATTTTTAAGATTTACGAAAATGGTTAAAAATTGACTATAAAGGGCAATAACTCCTAATGGGGTCAACTGACCATTTCCGTCATGTTGACTTATTTGTAAATCTTACTTTGCTGAACATTATTCCTGTTTACAGTTTATCTCTATCTATAATATTATTCAAGATAATAACCAAAAACAGCAAAATTTCCTTAAAATTACCAATTCAGGGGCAGCAACCCAACAACGGGTTGTCTGATTCATCTGAAAATTTCAGGGCAGATAGATCTTGACCTGATAAACAATATTACCCCATATCAGATTTGCTCTAAATGCTTTGGTTTTTGAGTTATAAGCCAAAAAACTGCATTTGACCCCTATGTTCTATTTTTAGCAATGGCGACCATGTTTGTTGATAGATCAAAACTTCGGATACAATTTACAAAAAAGATACCCTAAGAAACATTCAGTTAAAGTTTGGAAGTATTTGGCCCAGTAGTTTCAGAGGAGAAGAATTTTGTAAAAGATTTTTAAGATTTACGAAAATGGTTAAAAATTGACTATAAAGGGCAATAACTCCTAATGGGGTCAACTGACCATTTCCGTCATGTTGACTTATTTGTAAATCTTACTTTGCTGAACATTATTCCTGTTTACAGTTTATCTCTATCTATAATATTATTCAAGATAATAACCAAAAACAGCAAAATTTCCTTAAAATTACCAATTCAGGGGCAGCAACCCAACAACGGGTTGTCTGATTCATCTGAAAATTTCAGGGCAGATAGATCTTGACCTGATAAACAATATTACCCCATATCAGATTTGCTGTAAATGCTTTGGTTTTTGAGTTATAAGCCAAAAACTGCATTTGACCCCTATGTTCTATTTTTAGCAATGGCGACCATGTTTGTTGATAGATCAAAACCTCGGATACAATTTATAAATTAGATACCCTAAGGAACATTCAGTTAAAGTTTGAAAGTATTTGGCCCAGTAGTTTCAGAGGAGAAGATTCTTGAAATAGTTTACGACGACAGACGACAGACGACGGACGACGACGGACGCCAAGTGATGGCATAAGCTCACTTGTCCCTTCGGGACAGGTGAGCTAAAAATTAACCTTAAATGTCAAATATATTGTGAGATCTAGAGTATCATAACTTCTTGAAAATCAAAATACCAAGATATCAGTATTCTTCTACACTTCAAAACCCTTCATCCTACAATAAAGCACCGGTTGGAAAACAAATCATATGCCTTCACACCATATGATTATGTATATATTTAAGGATGTCTGCTGGTCCTGTTTTTGAATTCTTGTCATATTTTCGATTTTCTCAGGTTTTATCCATCCAAATGTATTAAATTTTTTTTTACACGACACCCCACTTTTGTCTTCATAAATCTGTTCAATAGATCATTTAAGATTTAGTGATCCGGCGGCATGAAATCCTTGTTATTTTTTCTTGGTTTAAAGGGTAAAAAACAATTCCAATGTTAACAAATATTAAAGTTTGAAGAAAACCCTTTTCCCGCCATTTTCTAAATGTCTCGTATTTTGAAAACTACACACAAGACTAATGATTTTATTACTTTATTTTGTTTAAATGTCAAAGTTGTTTTCATTTTAAGCAACCACATGAAATCCTTGTTATTTTAAATTAGAGCAGCAGACTAACATTTAATATATCTTTTTAATTTTTTGGCCACCTCCACCCTAATCCACTACTGCATGTGTTAAATAGTAATAATTCCTTAAAAGTCCCAGTATTAAAATTGTGTCCAATTTGTTTTACTATATATCTTTCTAAGTGTGTCACCTGCTGGACAAAAGAAGTTAAACAAGCTACATTCTATGAGAATAAAAAGGGACCAAAGCTACTTTTTGTGTTCCTCTGTTTAATCATGAAAGGAACATTATTTAAGACATACAGTACTGGTACATAATATATGAAGTTGGCTTAAGTTGGTTTGAAATTTTAATGAAGTACTATTAATTAATAACAGTACTATCAACAAACATTAGAATAAAACTGAACTCTTACATATAACCTGAAACTAAAACCAATAAAAACTGTTTCCAATATCTAATCAACAAATTATTTTCATTGTACTTGTTTTCAAACAAGATTGAAGTACAGTTTGAACACAGACATGGTATTTCATTTTACAGTATACATTTTTTTAAATTTTACAAAGGAAAATAATTTTATTTTGTAAGGTATAAAATTAAATACAGACTGGCTTCCTTTCTTTCACTCAAAGTTTTTTTCTTGAAATCTTGACAGAATGTGACAATTCATATATTTCATAAAAACTTAAATAAAATTTGGCATAAATATAATATTCATAAAATATAATACCCTTATTGACCCTAAATGATCATTTTATACATTTTCTAGTACAATGTACATAATATACATAAATTTATCACAGACTAAATATGAGTATCCCTGTTCCTTGGTCATGACAAAAGTTTGACACTATCATCTTTTAGTCCATATAATACTATAAAGTCACACCTATAAATAAAACTAGAGGCTCTAAAGAGCCTGTGTCGCTCACCTTGGTCTATGTGCATATTAAACAAAGGACACAAATGGATTCATGACAAAATTGTATTTTGGTGATGGTGATGTGTTTGAAGTTCTTACTTTACTGAACGATTTTGCTTCTTACAATTATATCTATCATGAACTTTGCCCATTAGTAACAGAGAACTATATTTGGTAAAAATTTACATAAATTTACCAAATTAATGAAAATTGTTAAAAATTGACTATAAAAGGCAATAACTCCTTAAGGGGTCAATTGACCATTTAGGTCATGTTGACTTATTTGTAGATCTTACTTTGCTGAACATTATTGCTGTTTACAGTTTATCGCTATCTATAATAGTATTCAAGATAACCAAAAACGGCAAAATTTCTTTAAAAATTACCAATTGGAGGGCAGCAACCCAACAACCAGTTGTCCAATTCATCTGAAAAATTCAGGGCAGATAGATATTGACTTGATTAACAATTTAACTTCTTGTCAGATTTGCTCTAGATGCTTTGGTTTCATAGTTATAAGCAAAAAACTGCATTTTACCCCTATGTTCTATTTTTAGCCGTGGCGGCCATCTTGGTTGAATGGCCAGGTCATCGGACACATTTTTCAAACTAGATACCCCAAAGATGATTGTGGCCTAGTAGTTTCAGTGGAGATTTTGTAAAAGATTACTTAGATTTATGAAAAATGGTTAAAGATTGACTATAAAGGGCAATAACTCCTAAAGGGGTCAACTGACCATTTTGGTCATGTTGACTTATTTGTAGATCTTACTTTGCTGAACATTATTGCTGTTTACAATTTATCTCTATCTATAATAATATTCAAGATAATAACCAAAAACAGCAAAATTTCCTCAAAATTACCAATTCAGGGGCAGCAACCCAACAACCGATTGACCAATTCATCTGAAAATTTCAGGGCAGATAGTTCTTGACCTGATAAACATTTTTATCCCATGTCAGATTTCCTCAAAATGCTTTGGTTTTTGAGTTATAAGCCAAAAACTGCATTTTACCCCTATGTTCTATTTTTAGCGGTGGCGGCCATCTTGGTTGGTTGACCAGGTCACGCCACACATTTTTTTAACTAGATACCCCAAAGATGATTGTGGCCAAGTTTGGATTAATTTGGCCAAGTAGTTTCAGAGGAGAAGATTTTTGTAAAAGATAACTTTAATTTACGAAAAATGGTTAAAAATTGACTATAAAGGGCAATAACTCCTAAACGGGTCAACTGACCATTTTGGTCATGTTGACTTATTTGTAGATCTTACTTTGCTGAACATTATTGCTGTTTACAGTTTATCTCTATCTATAATAATATTCAAGATAATAACCAAAAACAGCAAAATTTCCTCAAAATTACCAATTCAGGGGCAGCAACCCAACAACCGATTGACCGATTCATCTGAAAATTTTAGGGCAGATAGATCTTGACCTGATAAACATTTTTATCCCATGTCAGATTTCCTCAAAATGCTTTGGTTTTTGAGTTATAAGCCAAAAACTGCATTTTACCCCTTTGTTCTATTTTTAGCCGTGGCGGCCATCTTGGTTGGTTGACCAGGTCACGCCACACATTTTTTAAACTAGATACCCTAAAGATGATTGTGGCCAAGTTTGGATTAATTTGGCCAAGTAGTTTCAGAGGAGAAGATTTTTGTAAAAGATTACTTTAATTAACGAAAAATGGTTAAAAATTGACTATAAAGGGCAATAACTCCTAAACGGGTCAACTGACCATTTTGGTCATGTTGACTTATTTGTAGATCTTACTTTGCTGAACATTATTGCTGTTACAGTTTATCTCTAACTATAATAATATTCAAGATAATAACCAAAAACAGCAAAATTTCTTCAAAATTACCAATTCAGGGGCAGCAACCCAACAACCGATTGACCGATTCATCTGAAAATTTCAGGGCAGATAGATCTTGACCTGATAAACATTTTTACCCCATGTCAGATTTGCTCTAAATGCTTTGGTTTTTGAGTTATAAGCCAAAAACTGCATTTTACCCCTATGTTCTATTTTTAGCCGTGGCGGCCATCTTGGTTGGTTGACCGGGTCACGCCACACATTTTTTAAACTAGATACCCTAAAGATGATTGTGGCCAAGTTTGGTTTGATTTGGCCCAGTAGTTTCAGAGGAGAAGATTTTTGTAAAAGTTAACGACGACGGACGACGACGGACGACGACGGACGACGGACGACGACGACGACGACGGACGCCGGACGCCAAGTGATGAGAAAAGCTCACTTGGCCCTTCGGGCCAGGTGAGCTAAAAATAAACAATGCATTTTAGTGTAAATAAAGGCAACATTAGTATACCCCTGTTCAACAGTCATAATACCATTAAGCAAAAACAAATACTGGTACAAACTAAAACATAGGGAAACACATCAACTATAAGAGGAAAACAGCGCAACATCATAAACACTGAAGTGCAGCAAAAGCAAACACAATTGCTGCTTGAAACAGACCAACTACAAAACCCTCAGGGAGTTATTGAAAAAGATTTTTAATATGAGCTAAATAAATAAAATGTTATATATGAAATCTACCACATAACTATTTATGTATCATAGTACCTAAAAATATGATTACCGGTATGTACTATACTATCAACCAACATGTAAAAATATGTTCCAAGTATATTGATAAAGTATAAATTAAAGTAAACAATTCAAGATGTTATATATCTTTTTTACATTCTTATTGATCAATTGATATTACCTATCATTACTTGTCAAATTTTTTTTTTACATTAAAGTGCACAGACTTAATCATCATATTCTATTATCAATAAAACTCATGATACATAAAATGGCATAAAATGATTAGAAAACTGTATTGTTTTTGCAATTTTGGAAAGCAACATAATGAGAGCAGGAATGGCCCTAATAGTCAAGTGTCGTAAGTCCAATTTTTGCTAATAAATATATCTGTTTTGCAAGGAAGATACGCTTAAAGTTTTTACCGCGAAGAATAAGACTCGAAGTCCTACCTAGAAGGTCAATTGCACTGGATGTAGGTGAAAATTGAACTGTCACTAGAAAGTGATGTTGGTAACAAAGTAGTCCGGCCGATTGGTGCAGATATAGAGCAGAATTGCTCACTTGATGAGGAAAGCATGAAACTTTGCATAGTAGTTCTTGGTTATATACCCTTTGATTTCAGCTATGGACCAACTCTGAAAAATCCAATATGGCTGCCATTTTCAAGATGGCGGAAAAACGTTAAAAAATTCAAGATTGATCTAAAGGTATTCTATATAATTTCGGAAATGAAAGGAAGGCCACACCAATTCAATATCTTGTTCTACGGATTTTTGGACTCCAAAAATTGGGGCGAGCGAGCGATTTGAAAATTTTAATAAAAAAATATTTAATTTGCAAAATTTTGAGGCGAAGCTTAAAAAGTAAAGGCGAGCGATTATAATTTTTTTTTGTAAACATAAAATAGTAGGTTTTTACTATATTAAAACTTGATTTATCACTTGTACTTTGACATTTCTTTAATTTATGAAGTATTTTTTCCCTGTTCAACAAGAAATAATTGAATAATTAAATCTGGTCTATGTATGTGTGACTGACAATCAGACAATTCTTCATCCAAGTCATAATCAGGTTCAGAACAACCCCTTAATGTTATGAATATCCCTTTTATGAGGGGTCAAAATATTAATTTTACAATATATTTTTTTGTAAAAACACTTTAAGTACAAAAGGGCTTATATTTTCCAAAAGAACTATAATATTTGGTATTAAATGGTCAAAACATGTCCAAGAATTTTGTAATATTCCTGGACTCTAACCATGTTAACACATTTACTTTAACAGTTTAATATTATTCAAAATAAGTGGACCCATCCCTCTTTTAGAAAAAGTTGTTTAAAATATAATGTTTTTCTCCTCTTTTTGAGTAAAAAATTCTAAGTTGTCAAAGGTTTTGTATATGTAAATTTTTGATTAAAAATGATTAATTAATGAAGAATCAGAAAAACAATTTAGTGAACTGGTAAATGGACAATTGGTCTCACTTCATTTAACAGTGAGCACATATCTGGTCAAGGTTTAGTTGCTCTGCTTTCTAAATTAAATTAAACTCGTTTTTTATTGGTCACGCAGTACAGTAATTTATATTGGATAAAAAATTCAATTTAAAAGTAGAACTCACTTTTGAATTTCACTTTTCAGAAACACCAGAAAACAGGTAGTCAACATTTTAATAATTTAGAATTTTTATGTTTAAATATGTCTTAGTTTGTCGTTGAAACTTCTATCAGCGTAGCCAATTTGTTAAAGAACATTGTGTTTCGTCGTTTGTTCTTTTTTCAAAACCCTCCCTCCCATTCCCTTAAGGTGGAATATGTTTGTACGAGGCGGGTATGAAATTTATATTTCATTTGTATTTCATAGAATTTTTAATTTGTTATGCTTCATTCTTTAAATTTATGAAGATACTACTTAGTAGTTCTTTAATTTAGTTTATTTGTCAGTTATAATCTATGATCACTTTGTATTTCATTTGTATTATATTCTTGACATATGTATATATATGATTATGACTACCTGCTAAGCCTAAATAAAAGTTTTTATTTAAACGGTATTTTCTTCTGAATTAATTGTAGCACTGTACAAATCCTTAGTATTTCTATTTTCTTTTCTACAACAGACTGAACAGTAAACATGGTAAAATGACCCCTTCAAGGCCCTTGTCTGAGGGAGGGTTGGTCACAACCTGATAATAACAAACATAGGTCAAAGTACGGCCTTTTACACAGTGCTTTGATCAAGACCAACCAGCAAGCTATAAGGGACCACAACTTAGTATTGTACACAATTCGAACAGGAAAACCAACGATCTAAATTATATTTCCAAACGGGAAAATACCAATGAACCACATCAGCAAACGATAACTGCTGAACGACAGGTCTATGAATCAAGCAGGACAGGTGCACAAACCTGCAGCGGATATGACCGTCACCATACATTATAATTGCAGTTGAAGGCAAATCCTCCAGAAGTTCTTTGTACTTTATTTTAACAACAAACATTTTTTTATAGGGAATATAAGTTAGGGGGAAAGAAACCAACGTTTTGTTCTGTACTGGTATTTCTATTTATATCGGAGCACTCCCGCTTGAAATTAATTGGTTTCATGCTGAAACAAATGTTCTCGCAGATATTTACAGTGTTGTGGGGTGCTGATAGGTTAAAAATCGTTATATAAAGGCTAGACTGTGATTTAAAAAAAAAAATGTTGAGATCTTTATATAATATTTACAAAAAAACGGTGCGGGAAATTGACATGATTTCATTTCCTAATGCGGGAAGCGGGAAAATAATAAAAATAAAAAAAATCTGTGCGGGTGGGTCCGTCGAACAAGGAATCAAATTGGTGTGGCCTAATGATTCTTTAAAAATTTACTTCATGTTCTTGAATTTTTTATCAATTAATTTTAAAGTATAAAATACATAATTTGTTTATTCCTTTAACACATAAGTTGCAAATACGGCTGCATATACGAAAACAAATAGTGAAATTCAAAATGTTAATCAATATGCAACATGTTATTGTAATTGTTCTTGAAAATCTTTCAGTTTTAATGGTTGGAATGAAATAGGTTTAAACGAGTCGATTGACGTTAATAAAGGTCGGTTAAATGTGATGGAATAGTAGGTAACTCATTTGAACTTTGAGGCAGTGCCAAGGGCACCTTGTCCTGTGCCTCACCAATGCCACGTCTTACGTCACTTATCGCGTTTTCACCTTTCTTCAGGCGGATAAGACGATTGCCATCATCTAAAATGGTTAAGTGGCAACTATTTCCTTTTCCAACTACGTGCGTAACCAACTTGCAACTATTGAGCGAACATGGTCTTAAAATGCACTCCTGATCTGCACTTTTATTAGTTTTAATGGTAACAATCATGTTTGAATTTGGCGGAACTGTGATGGTTCGTTTTATGCAAACTAGCTGAGTAAAATCTCGTTTCCACTATTAACAAATGACACATTTATCACTTTATTGTTGTTGGTAATTGTTGGGGTACATGAACTCAGGTTTATCACTGCGCTCAGTGTGTCCAAAATAACTAGCCTAAGTATAACATCGTATGTTAATGGCTCTTTGCACACATCTCATTGTATGTTTACTCTATTAATGTCTAGAGTCGTTCCTTATAATCAACCCAATAACAAGCTGATAATCCAAACCACGTAGCGTTACGTTTTCTAAATCTCCATTTTCTGCCGGAATTAATTTCGCATTAATGTTATCATTGCAGCATAGTTCACAATCATGCTCACATTCTGGTCATGTATAGTACCTCGTACTACTACGCTCTTCCAAATGGTTCGTCCGGTGGCAATATTGGACGAGACAGTGGGCCTCTGTTCGATTTTGTGATGAGGTGATGTTTCATGGCCAATAGACTTTGAAATCTGAGTTGTCCTACTGTCCCAACCTTTTGCTCCATTGTTGGGATTACACTTTGATTTGCTCCGTATCCTGGTGAAAGTGACCGTTGTCTGAAATATTTGGGATTTCTAGAGTTTGTCCGTGGAGATACTAACTGTTGTCTTTAGGGACTATATGATCTCTAGCTTAGTGGGGGTATTGCTGATCAATAGGCATTAAGCTTGGGTGTACTTCTATCTGCCAATTTTACCTCGATTGTATTGCTCAAGTGATCTTTCACGTGTTTATTGATCAGGTGATTTCCATTGAACTGGTGATCTTCCATGAGTATTGATCAAAAGAACCATCAGCTAGTTTTGTGATAATTTGTGTGAGGTTATGCAACTCATAATCCAAAGGACTGCTCATATTTTCTTTTTCGGTCGGTGATACTGTGCCATCAGCAAAGTAGACTTATCGATGGTCACAATTGGCATAATTTATCCATATATCGCCATCTGGTTTGCCTTTGATTTTTTCAATTATTTTAACGCCTTGATTAATGTTTCTGGTTCCTCTCTATTAAATGCCTTGAAGAATCTTTTGTCTTTACATCCTCGACGGAATGTTTTGCTTCCAATCTGGTTTGATCGTCTTTCTTGCTGAAGCGCTGCTCCAAATGAATTTTTTTTTGAGGCCTTGGAATCATCATCTGTGTTAACCTTGCGAGCGTACTCATAGCCAACATCAGCCTGACTATTAGGAGCCTACATACATGTTTCCTGATTTCCCATTGTTATCTACCGTCAGTTCGTGCAAATTGGTAAATGAACGCCTTCCAAGTGATGGATCCTCTTCAAATGAGTTTTTGCATTTTTGGCAGCTGTGGGCTTCGGCTCTGCTCCCTTGTACAAATTTTCTTGCCATCGAGTATATTCTCTCTCCAATGAGGAGTCTGAAGAAGAGCTGTTGCCACTCTTTTTGTTTTCTCTGCCCTTTCCTGGATTGGCAAATGGAGTCAGGTTGCTGTTATGGGAAGCATGTTAGAGCTTTAGAAGCGGACGAGGTTGTCATAATTGAAGTGATGAATGTAGGATTTGCCATTGACTCGACTCGACGGGATGATACCGTAAGGAGGCACTGCATTCATCATTTGAGAAACTAGATAGAATCCACTGGCAGCCAATTGTTTCTGTATTTGTGTGCTGATCTGAACCAAATTTTATTGACTCATAGTAGATGATTAGTGTGCGTAAGAAGACACATGAGCCTTTTGCTGGTATCCTTTATCATTACTAGAGGTTTATAGTATGTTCTTAAATGGAGATCGTTGTTGAATAATTTGAACTGTCTCATGCAGGGCCAAGGGGCCTGACATAGGACTTTTGACATAAGGTGAAGATACCTTGAACAAAGTTAGCACGGTTGATGGTTCATGCGAACTACAATTGGGGAAAGACCAACGTCATGGAATTTGTTGTGTACTTTTGGTAAACTTGCGTTGTACTGGCTAAGGTCAAATTTTGGCTTAGATGATGTGTCCATTGCAGAAATATTAACTATTTCGATTGTCCACTGTTTCATTTACAACAGATACCAGTTGTTGGAAGGTAACCTGCTGTTCAAATGCATTTTTGAATTGTCCCCTTTCTCAGTTGTTGTCAGCTTGTTCATTCGTCTCACCACAACATTGAATATCTTATTGGTCTGACCATCAATTCTGCCAAGCAATTATTACTGGTCTATCCTGTCTTCAGACTGCTGAAGTTGCTGAGATATTGTATTAATCTGTTTGTTATTAATATGTAGTGCCTCTTTCTGTTCAGCTTGAAACGTAATGAGACCAACATATATTTTATATATTTGTGCTTTGCTCTGTTTTATATTGCGGTAAATCTCAGCTGTTCTTTGAGCATTTGATTTTCTATCTTCTAAATATTCTTGGTTCAATTGTTTAATAGTCATTTCTGAGCTGTTCCCTGTTAAAGCGTCTTCAGCTGTTGGTTTCTTCATTACCCCAAGTGATTCAGTTTCTTCCA
This sequence comes from Mytilus trossulus, assembly GCF_036588685.1. Taxonomy (NCBI): domain Eukaryota; kingdom Metazoa; phylum Mollusca; class Bivalvia; order Mytilida; family Mytilidae; genus Mytilus; species Mytilus trossulus. Next base: position 27,797,936 of record NC_086375.1, on the reverse strand, counting down.
TTTCAATGTTATTGTCCTTTTTGTCATCAATTCCTGCCATTTCAATGATAAGTGTTTAACTGATTTGTAATTCAAAGTTTAATGTGTTAAATTGCAAACTATTGCGACCCAAGAGATAAGATATACATGTAGACTGAATAATATCCTAAGGCAGATAAATACCAAATCACAGCTTTTATGTGTGACCAAGACATCAAATAGTGCAGCTTTTAATGGAAGCTACTACTGCAGTTTTTAATGAAAGCTACTACTGCAGTTTTTTATGAAAGCTACTACTTTTGTACGAAATGACAAGCAAGGCAATATTAGAACGGACAGAACTAGGACAGATACCAAATGACACTATACATATATGCATCAATAAAAACCTTATATTCAGGTCAATTCCCAATAATGAATATTTGCTTATTTTTCAAGGCGGCCATTTTGAAAATAGCCGCCATTTTGTATTTAAAAAAAACAAAATCTTGCTAAGTACTCCAAATCATTCAAATATGTTGATTTTTGTGCACCCAGCATCAAATCCACTTTGATTTGTCAATACTGGAAAATACTTTAGAACGTATGGCAGCCATCTTGAAATAAGCCGCCATATTGAATTTTGAGGGTGGGTCCATAGCTAATATTGATCAGTACACAAAAATATACCATCATGCAAAAATTGGTGCTTTCCTCATTATTTGAGCAATTTTTTCACCGATCGGCCGGATGAAAGGGACCTTTTCCCCTGTATCTGTCCATTAACAGATCACTCAGTGGTTGCAAAAGATCTTTATTATGCAGAGAATGTGGCACTCACCCAACAAGAGAATTCAGATTTACCTTCCCTATTCCAAACAGACATTGCTGTGTATATACAAAATCTGAATAACCTTCTTATCAAGGGTTTTACTGCCAGATGGGAGAATTTTAAGGATGTGGTTTTTTTGGTTTGTTTGTTTTTTCTGTTGGGGTTACATATGGGGCTGGGCATCCATGACTTTTACCAATATCATCATGGTACTGATACAGATTTTTCACGAAAAAATCAATGAAAATGGATAAATTTACATAGATTATTGGACAGGAAACATAGAGCGCATACGTCAACAACAAAGATCTTTTAAAATAATGTTTGTGCAGATATTTCAAGTAGCTTATCTGAATCTTAAGCTTGGCACCTGCGCTCTATGTTTCCTGGTCCTTTATTTGGTTGAAATCCAGCTGATTTTGTTAAATTTCACCAAAATCCCTTATGTTGACCTTTTTGGGATGTAAAAATTAACGTGTTAGAATTAAACTTTGACAAAAACAGTTCTGTTCAACATTCTCTCATGTCTTTACCGCAACTTAAAACATTTATTGTCTTGTAACTATGGACTTTATAATTGGGGCCATTTATGGCCCTTACCGAACTTACTCCTTTACCTGTTTTTACTACTAAGTATAAAATAAAGGTCTTACCCTTTATCATTACCAGTCTTCCTCTCAAACTTTAACTCGAATATCTGATCAAATACATTACTCAGATATTTACGATGTTTTGGATGCCTAAAATGAAAAGAAAACAGTAGAATCTTAAATCTCACAATCCATGTCAAATTGAAAAGTTATTAATAGAAGAAACTTTGGATCTGTTATCATTTCCGGGCTTCATGAATATAATTTTAGTAACTTACATCCACATCATGTTTTCTGTTGGCAGGGTCGGATCCGGCCATTTTAAAAAGGGGGGTGGGGTTACGGAGGGGGGGGGGGGGGTTCCAATTATATGTCCCCATTCAAATGCATTGATTGTCCAAAAAAAAAGGGGGATTCCAACCCCCGGAGTGGAGAATTTCTAATTAGCGAGAGTTACTCTGATACCAGCATGAAAGTGACTAACTACAATTATCCTGGTTGTAGGGGAGAGAACTACACTAGTTGATAAATAAAAATACAGATGTACTCACTTTTCTATAATACTGCTGATACTCAAGTTAAAATCCTTTTGGTTACCATTCAACTTTAATACAAAGATACAAGGAAAAATATTATAAAATATTTCAAACAAAAAGCAAAGTTAAAAGTATGTGTTCATCAAACACCATGCCATGAATACACTATCACATATTTTTAAGTTTTAAGGGGATGAAACAACAAACTTCATTAAAACAAAACTCGAACCTGCCTAAAACCTGGTTAATAGACTCATTTAACAAAAAATATTTGTAATTATTGAAATTTTTCAGAACTTTTAAATTTTAAATTACTTCCTGAAGACTTTTTTGCAGAGGCATAATGTTCTGTAACTTTTGTAGGCAAAGCATAATAATCATTTTTTATTCTTTATTCCTAAAAAAAGCATAATAATAATATTGTAATTTTTTATAAGACTTGAATAAGATTTTCAATTCATCATTTCAAAATCACACTGTTAAAAAATGGTTTTGGAATGCATTAAAACTAGTGGTTTAGCCCTTAAAAGCTGTTTATTATAATTTCTTAACCTCATTTTCTATATAGTACCTCAAGATAGGCAGCAACTGTCTTTATAACTGACACATTCAGTTCTACTGCCACCACGTCACATGTCTTCCCAGGTAACCATGACAAACTGGTCGTCACCTTCCCATGAATCTGCAATGGTACATGTGAAAGTTTACCATATTTAAAATACATGATGAGAAATTACAATATATGAACTATTTTGAAAACAAATAACTAACAAACAATAGAGCTGCACTTTCGTCAAAGCATTTATAGCGATTACCTTAGCTGTATTTGGCACAACTTTTTGGAAATTTTGGACCCTCAATGCTCTTCAACTTCGTACTAGTTTGGCTTTATAAATATTTTGATATGAGCGTCACTGATGAGTCTATGTAGACACAACGCACATCTGGCGTACTTAACTATAATCCTGGTACCTTTGATAACTAATTATAAACTTATATCAATGTTTTTATTAAATATCTTTATAAGGTTAAAACAAGTTTTGAAAAAAACAGGAATACAAGTCCACTGGACCCATTGCCCTATTTGCACTATCAAAATTAAAGTTCAGTGAAATGAAAAATCTGGTCCCAAACCCTTATTTGCCATCAGGTATTCCAAATTATGAATGCATCAATTAAATGTATTATAATCTATTTATTCATTTAATAATTAAATTCAATTATTCTTGTTTAAAATCATTGCAAGCCAGAACCTATTTGCCATCATCAACAATATATGCCACTGAATGTTTTAGAATATATATGTTGTGTACAAGTTATCATTTTGTACAAATTATAATTTGAACAAAAATATTGTACACATTATAATTTGTATTTTGACTTTGTACAAATTACATACAATATTTGCAAATGAACATTTATAATCATCTCAGGTTAAAGGCTATAATGCACTTAACAAAGTTTAAGACAAATCAATATATAAAGTTTACCTGTAGTTCATACTTCTTTCTGGTATTGAGAGCAAGCTTTCCTTCCATCATGATGAAGATGAAGTTCAAGGTCATGTTTGAAGAGTTTGATTGTGATTGGACAGTTTCAGAATGAGGCTGAGAAAATGTAATATTGCACACACCTAACTGGCTCTTTGTGTCATTTTGTTCACTGTAAAAGAATTAGTACAAATCCAATAATGGACCAATATATATTTAGTTTCTTGAGAATTGGAACACTGTCTCATTTTAAACTTTTGTGTACACAGTACAACAATGAATAAATACACTAAATAACAGTTTTACAGAACTTTTTTTCATGATATAAGCTATCTAAGAAGCTCTACTTAAAATTCATGCAAATTCAGATTAACTGAGAGACAGAAGTTTACACTTGTATAAATTTGAATTGTTATTAAATATTAACAAGTATTGGGTTGGTCACAGATTATTTCTTGAAATAATAAAAAAAAAATCTTACATTTTATTTGATTGTATTTTTTGCAGTAAGAACTCAGTCAGTGATGGATCATTGGGTGTCAGCTTCTTCTCTGCTATCTTGTCTTTATCAATTGATCTGACCTACAAACAAATCAAAACAAAGGCAATATAAATTCTGCTAGACAATAACAGGTAAAAAACCTGAGATCCTTTCAATGAAATGTGATTTGGATTTTTTTTTTAATATTTGCCAATAACCACTAACAAGGTCAAACTTTGAAGTATTGCACTGCTATTTTTTGTTTTTAGTTTTTACTGATTTGTGTTTTTTTCCCATGTGTTCTTTTTTCAAGAAGGGAATTGGCCGAAAAAGTAACCAATCAAATTTCATAATCAGCCAGGATATTTTTGCTACAGAATAACAAAATTCCACATACCTTTATACTATCTCCGTCTTTGATGACCACCATATGTGATATACCAGCCGATCTACAAATATCTTGTATATCTTCTTGTGCCTGTAAAACAATCATGAATGTTAAAGTCCAAAGATCACCATTGTTTAAAATTTGAGTGTGCTCTGCCTTAAAGTATAACAACACTATGCAATTGAAGTAGGGGAGCATATTTTGCCTGTTGCTCAGATCAGAAGTTCCTGCTTCTGTTATGTTTCATTTGCCTACTGTGAAAATTCTCATCTTTGTTTATTCCTATTTCTGTGGTCTGAGCAAAAATTTTTTTTGTAGATTTTTGCATTCGAACTTGTGATTTAGAAAAGAAAACATGAATTTGATTGAGTATGTAAATTTGTAATTGAACTAACACAAAAAATTTAAAAAGAACTGTACACTAAAATTCAAAGAATTTTCAAAATATTTAGAAATCACTTAGAAAAATCAGATCCTTCATGAAATCTGTTAAATTGATTACAGTGAAACCTGACTAAACCAAACTATGTCTAAACCATTTGCTTATCAAAACTAGTCTTGTTTCAAAGTCCCCTTATTCACATATTTATATATTTTGAACATTAATAAACCACACTAACTCTTCTTTCCTTAAGGTGTTTGGTTTAGGCTAGTTGCACTGCATTTAAGATTTTAAAACAAAAGTTATTAATAACATGCCACACAGTTTATGTATAAATGTTCTTGCCCATTGTTGAAAGCCACATGTGAAGTCGAGATATCTATTTTTAGTGATTTTTTACAGTTAGACTTCTCTTTCCAATGCATTCTAGATCTCATTTCATTAATTTAAAAGTATAGGACCAGTACCTGAATAGTTTCCAGCAGTAATTCTGCCTTTAGACCAGCAGCCCATAAATCTTTAATGATGGTCATTCTATCCTTTAACATTGGTTTATGTCCTATGGCACATACTAATATATCACAGCGAGTACTTGGCTGGTACTGAAAAATAGCCAGCATGGTAAAATATTAAAATGAAATTTGTATGTAACAAAGATTTTTATTGGTCATTGCATATAATTTTTATAAAACGTACTGTTATAAATTAATGTCTACCGAGGTCCAGTGCCTGTCGCGACAGTAAATTCTTAATTTTTCATAGGCCGACCACGAATCAAATTTAAATTAATCTCGTCATTAGATTTATGTTTCCTGTAAAAGTTAACCAAAACTGGGCAAAAGTTAATTTTGCAAAATCTTTTTTAAAAACAATGTCATTACCATTTGGTAAACATCTGCCTTATTGTTCTTGCTGTTGCATGCTCTCCTAATGTGCAAATGTGCAAGGTTAAATAGAAAAAATATAAAAATTATTTGTCGCCTCTCTGTCAAGTCTGCCATAGAGGAGTAAGATCAAAGACCTTTCTGTTCAAACCAAGTGTAGATTAATATGTCCTTTTTTAGTTCACTTTAATTTTTGATATCATTTTTGGTTCACAACTCTTTCAAAATGTGACATTTTCATCTGATAATAAAATTTATTAAATAGTTAATATAGTGTCTAAAATTGAGAATGGAAATAGGGAATGTGTCAAAGCAACAACAACCGACCATAGAGCAGACAACAGCTGAGGCCAACCTGATATAAGCATTCAGAAACTGTAAAAAGGTCTATAATTTGCCATTTTTTGTACATGTACTATAAAAGTTCCTAATACTAAATCAAAAGTGAAATAATAAAATTCAAGCAATTTTTGACAACAGTACAATTTATTTGTGAGAATGTAATAATTACCTCTGGATAATCCACTAATGCTGAGACAATTTTTTCAAAATGAATGCTAACTCCAACTGCATGCTGGGTAATACTGTATTGTTGTGATAATGAATGAGTAATGGGTGAATGAAATTTTGAGATCTGCAATAAAAAAAAAACATATAAAAATCTGAGACGTACATTTTTTATTGAAGAGACAAGGAAATAAATATATCTGATAAAGCATTGATTTTTCTCTATTTACGTGAACCCAATCAATATAAAAGTACTTTCAAAATCTAGTTCAAAACCCCTAAAATTGTTATTGTACTTCAAAAATCAGGATCCTCATCAATATCAATGAAGGTATAAATGCCCGTTTGTATAGGCTGAAAAAGCAGTTATTGTTTAAAGGATGGATGGATGGGTGGATGCTAAACATGGAGGCACCATCCAACTAGTTTAACCCAACCACATTCTGTATGTGTCTGTCAAAAAACATAAATTAGGCCAGATTACTCGCTTGAATTGTTTTACATTTGTCATTTGGGGACCTTGAAAAGCTGACTATGCGGTATGGGTTTAAATCATTGTTGTGGACTGTACAGAAACCTTTGGTTGTTAATTTCAATGTTATTTAGTCTCTGGTGGAAAGTTGTCTCATTGGCAATGATCCCACATCTTCTTATTTTTTTGTAAAGTAATATTTCCATACCAAGTCATCAAATCTGCCGCCAACAGCTAGCACATCTGGAATGTTACGATTTTTCTTCCTATGGTCACACATGACTTGGAAAATGACACCGGAATACTGATGAACACTATACAAAAATCCTAGGGAAACAATCATCTGAAAATAAGTTAAATGAAAATGAATAAAAATATAAGTTACATTCACACATACCATGCCTTCATCTACTTTTATAAATAATTACAGTTTTACAGTTTTAGGTTGATTTCTAGGGTAGGATGGGCAGGGTGGAATATAAAATATTTTGTATTAACTTTAGATCTTTGCTAATTTGTGTTGCTCATAATTTTTATTTTATTTACATCTTAACAGATCAGAGCTTGCCAGATACATGAACATTTATCTGTTTTATTAAAACTGCATCTATTTATGTTTCCTATGTTAAAATGACTTCTTTGAGACTGACTCTACTTGTTGTAAATGTTTTTAAAAAGTAAACTCAACATACATATATTTATCATTTCCCTTGAAGCAAAATGTAAAGCAGCTGATTTATATAGATTATTTTATATCATGTAAACATATGGTATATGATAGTGGATGACACTAACAAGAACTTCAAGGACAAATTGAATAATTTAACAACTGCAGGATTATTTGACTTTAGAGTCAATGTCTTCATAATGTTTTTTTTAATGCAATATTCAGATGTCGATACATCAGAGGTGAGAAAAATCCATGGTCTATCATTACAAAGTTCTTCATAGAAACTAAAGCAGAACACATTCATTGCAAAGCAAAGCATGACATTAGATTCAATACACTTTGTCAAATCAAGAAACAAATCAAGCCCAACAAAGCTACTCCAACATTCAATTAACTGTTTTTGTAATTTTGATTGAATAAAACAAATGTTAAATCTTAGTAATTCTCTTTAAAATGCCAACAAGTGAATTAAAACAAAATCTGCAGTTCTGAAGCCATTTTTACACACGTTTTACAGTAATTTATTCTCTACCTGAAGTTTACACCCCATAGACACAGCATGGTTTATAACAGTTTCTAATTCATGTAATCCTTGTTTAGCTAATGATGCCGCCTGAAATATAGAACAAACAGATATATATCCAAATTATTTCATAGACTTATTCAAATAAGGTTATCTTAACCATAAACAAATAAAAGAGGCTTATTTCATTTGGAACATCCTTTGAATTTCATGTTTTGCATTTAAAAAATAACATTTGAAGAAGTTACATTCTCAAGTAGCCAACCATTTCTATATACTGTGGATTTATTATCATTTGTGGGATACCAATTTTTGTTGAATTTGTGGGTAAAGGTGAACCATGTTATATATTATCATTGCAGTACACATTTCTACAGGTATATATGTATGAAGACTTCCGAAAAACCAAGCAATCAGATATTAACGAAAATACAATTTTTCCTCAATACACTAAAATTGGTACCCATGAAAATAAATGAATCCACATTTCTTATTTTAACAATGAAATGCTGCTATTTGTTTTCATTCACTTTAAATCCCAATTGTGCAAGGTTTTAATCAGGTTTTAATCAGATTAAAATCTAAAGTTAACATATTAATATAAAGAAATCATTTAATGGCTAGATTTTGGTAACAAAGAAAACTGCCCAATGTCAAATAATAACAAAGCATTCTAACTTTTCTTCATAATGGCACAATAATTTCTAATAGTTTACAAATCAACCATTTTTTAAGGCTATTTTATTCAAATGGCTTACCTCCCCTTTTGTTTTTGTGATACATCTCAAAAAGCTTGAAATCTTTGAAAATGGTCCTTCCATTTCCAAAAAATTAAGTAAAGATGATATAACTTGTTCTGAAAGTCCTAAGGAGTTTAAAGATTTGGTATGTGTTTTACTGTCTACCTACAAAATAAAATAAAAAACAAATATGTCAAGGTACCAGTAAATACTTTTAAAGAGCCAATAGAGCAAGTCAAACAAATAACAGTCAGAAGATACCAGGGTAGCAATAAAAAATACATATGAAAAAGACAAAGACAGTTTGTATGCATACAATATTCATCAAATCAATCTGACATGGTATGCGATAGAAATTTTACCAATGGGCAAATAATTCAAACCTATTTTTCATAACTTGGAAAAACACATGAAAAATTGTTTTTTCTGTGATTGAAAGAAATCTAGTCAACATTTCCATCTGCACTTTTTTGTGAGGACAACTTTTAACCAGCACTAAGTTCTAATTCATATCTTCTGTAAGTCGTAATCTAACATTAAACTTAAAGTTATCCTACGTTTAGCATAGCCTTAACCTATAAGTGTTTCCCTTTCATAAATGAAAAGCAATATGAGCTTGCATAATATAATTGCATAAATACATGTTAAATAAAATGTTCTTATTATTACATGTGTTTCTGAGTTCACACTTTCAAGTTCAAATTCAAATTAATGAAACTCTTAATTGGTATGACCTACCTTTGGTCCACTTAATGCTGTCATAACATCATCAAATAAATGATCTTCTATACCAGAATGCATCAGTACTGCTCGTAATATGGTCACATGGTTGATCTTTACATAGTAACTTCTAGACTGAAATTTAAGTATAATTAACTGTATGTTGGTTTTTTTGTTAACTTATAAAGGGAAATATCTCTCCCTAATGCAAAGATTAAAAACCTTGTCTGCATTTTTGGCTATACATTTTGGTCTTTTTTCCGTATCATATCAGCTCTTCAAAGTTTGTATTAGATTTTTTACTAGACTTCAAATTGTCGAAAAACACATCTGGTGTAGTTAAATTAGTATGATTAATGCTAATATACCTTTTTGTCAATAGTCTTTTGTCTGACTTTTGGTTAGTTATTTTGAAAAAATGTTCTTAAGCCATTACCCAGATTATTTACGCAGACACAGCATAAAATCATCTAAATTTAGTCAATCAACCCATCTTAGAACCAAACTATCTTTAGACCCTTGCCTAGTTAGATTTACAATATGCATACCCAGAAACAAAATATGCAAATAGGAATCAACCCTAGTTTTTGTTCTTTCTGTGGTTAAAATACTGTGGATTCATTATTATACGTGGGATATCAATTTTCATGGTTTCCATTGGAACAAGTTAACCACGAATTAAAATGTTCAATGAATCACAAATTTGCTATTGGGTTACCCCGTATTCAAATTTTGACAAAACCATAAAATCAAATCTCCACGAAAATGCAAGATTTCCTCAATCCACAAAAATTGATACGCACGAAAATAAATGAATCCACAGTATGTTAATGATTTTTAGCAACAACTTTCCAATTATTTCATACCTGTAATGCAGGGAACTCATTAATGATTTCCTGTACAATGATCAGTATCTCTGCATCTGGTATCAAGCTAGAAATAAAATAACAATTTAAGCATCTGTTTGAGTCAAATGTTAAGTTTCAGCCTAATTGTATCTCGCAAAGGAGTAGGTTCAGTAAGACCCCTTTTTGGCCCCAAAATATAGCAGTTTTACAAAATTGTGAATATGTAATCGTTAAGCAATTTTTTGAAAAGTAGGATTTTGATTCTTCTTCATAAATATGGGCGATTTTTGACAATACAATGCACATATATCGGGTACTAGCATCATTAAGACATGCTAAATTACTGAAATCTTCACAATTTTAGCATTTTGTTAAATTTTAGACTGTTTCCGTCTTAAATGAAAGTGGCCGCATCCGTGTTCATTCATAATATTGAATTGTAAGTTGTATTAGAGGATAATACATAATATATATAAAGGTTGAGGATAAACACGGATGCGGCCACTTTCATTTTTGACAAAAACTATCTGAAAAGTGAGAAGAGGTAACTATATCAAAAGCACACTCTGTCAGTTCTCTGGGATGTAGTTTATGTCTTACTTACCTCCCTTGAGAAGAGGTTACTATATCAAAAGCACACTCTGTCAGTTCTCTGGGATGTAGTTTATGTCTTACTTACCTCCCTTGAGAATAGGTTACTATATCAAAAGCACACTCTGTCAGTTCTCTGGGATGTAGTTTATGTCTTACTTACCTCCCTTGAGAAGAGGTTACTATATCAAAAGCACACTCTGTCAGTTCTCTGGGATGTAGTTTATGTAGTTTCTTTGTTCTAAATACTTTCCCAATACAATATCTTTTTAAATTTGTGATATTATTTCTAGCAATGTATCTAGCAAATGGTGCCTGAAATAAATAAAGAGAGTGACTATTTAGCAGGTTTGGCCAATAAAAAATTTCAAGCAAAATTTTAAAGCCCTTTTAAAAAATATGATGTCTGTCATCCTAAACATCCAGCAGCAAATTTTACATATAGCCTCATCAGTAAATTTGAACTAAACTGACACACTTTAAATAGACAAATGTTTTTACATGTCACCTCAAAAGATAACTGTTGCAGGAAGACATTTATACTCCAAGACACAATATTTGACTCAGAGACAACCAACTACATGTTGTATGAATATTGGAATAAAATACAAATGTTTGTTGTTGGTTGGAACAAAAACATACCACAAGAAATGCACCTCCAGGAATCTATTTCTAGTATAACACATTCTTTTTTCAAGAGTTCAAATTTTATTCTCTCTATATACAAAGTGTTGACAATTAACATGGCCTTCATCAATTGTTGCATATTTTGATAGAATAAGTCAGAGATGGGTTCGATTACTTTCAATGTAATTGATTAAATTACAATTACTTTGTCATTTGTACAATTAAATTAAATTAACGATTACATCATTTCTGAAAATGTCTGATTAAATTAATGATTACATTGGCAAAGTAATCATGATTACATCTGATTACAATGAATAAACAAAAAAACAAAAAAACAAAAAATATTTTGAAGGATGTGAATGAATTAACGTTTAATATAACTATAGCACTTTTTCAAAAGGATTTGTTTTGTATATTATAAATTGACAACCTCAAACTTCATCTATTTAATAAACCACAAAAGTTCACTACTGACATATATACATGAACATTATGTCGCCCATTACACTTTATCATAATTTATCTCTGAATTATTTTGTGATTTCAATTGAATATGGCTTTATAAAGAGTTCGCTGTTTGTCTTCTGACCTCTTCCAGACTTTTTATGTATTTCAAGGTGCAGTGTATGAAAGTTAAAATATGGATGAAATAAAGTTACCAGATAAAAACTATGTAAAATTTTAATAGAATTGTTTAAACAAAATGCAATACTATAAATGAATGCACTTTACATGTCCAGTCCAAGTAAATACTAAAATTTACTTATTTTAAGCAAGATATTTGTTCAACTTTTAATTTAGTTTGTGCTAATTAGATAAATTTTCACATGTCTGATTAATTTTATCATATATATTGTCCTACAGCTACATTATGTATACTCAATTGGAAATTGCAATAAAAACAAACCTTAATTGGTTTCCTACCTGTCAATACAGAGTTGACAAAAATCACAATATTAACAAAAGATTGTAATTCAGGGTTAAAGAAAAGTATAATATTACTTAAATATAATAGATTTTAGCCAAATATATATGTACATCTTTAAATTGTGAATATATGTACAATATCTTTTCTAGAGACATTTAGGCTAATGATGACTTTTGAATACTGTAACAGTATTTTTTTTACTGAAGTATACAAATCAATTATAAACATGCTTTAAAAAGTAAACAAAACTATCTTAACTTGTTGAATATTCATTCAATAAGAAGAACAAAAAGGTTCATTTATTAACCATAAACACAGTTCAAGATTTTTTTCATTGTAATCATAAAGTAATCAGAATTACAGGGCATTTTGAAAAGTAATTGATTAAATTAAATTACATGTAATCAGATTTTTGGCTGATTAATGATTACAATGATTACTTGGGAAATTGTAATCAATTACAGCTGATTAACGATTACAATTACAATTACCCCAAGTCTGGAATAAGTTAGCATTATTCTTTTCATCATTTTTGTAGTATTAGGCAATTAGTCTGTAAGTTCAGAATGACAAAGATTTTACAGAGCAAACCCTGAGAAATATCAGGAGTACTAAAATTTGTCTATTATACCCTAAGATCAAATGGAAGTCCAATAAGCAGTCCACTGTGGTCCATAAAACAGGGATAATTCTCTGATTTGTCATATACTGATGATTTAGGCATGAAAAAGGGAGATAACACCGGGATAGCACCATGTTTCTGAAATATTCTGATCAGGTTTTCATATACTAACTCATTGGTTAAAGCTGTTTTGATTGTAATACCACCCTGTAAAATAGAAATATGAAATGTTGATAAATGTTGTTTAACCATTGTATATTTGGGGGAAAAATTGATGTATTCAAAATTTTACAACATAAATAAAATTGAGAATAGATATCTTGATTTTACCTTCAGAACTAAATAATAATTACTGGAAGAATAACTCTCTTTTTTCATGACTTTCTTCAAAATTGAATAATGTGTCTGCTTGAATATTGCAAAACTAAGGACTCACATTCTGCATATCAGATATGTATATTTGTATGAAAACTTTTCCTAAAATCGGAATTATTTAACTTGCATTTTCATTAATTCTTCAAAAATTGCAATAATAATCCACACAATAATTTCTGAATTTACAGTAGTTGTTTTTATGGTACAGTAAACCAGCTCATTGTTGCAGACCCTTTTTTTGGAGTAAAGCTATTTCTTGCAGAAATCATGTGCCTGTCCCATATCAGGCATCTATAATAAAGTGATTGTCTTTTTTTGCTGTTTGTCATATTTGTTTTTTGTTAATTGTCTTGTTATACATCAGGCCATTGGTTCTCTTTTTTAAATAGTAAACATTTTGTCATGCCAGGTCTTATCATGGCTTACTAAACGATACTTGTCTTGCTCATTGTTGGGGACCTATAGTTCCATACATCCCTATCCTTTAAATTCTTGAGGATAGTTGTCTCATTGGGAATTGTACAACAAACCATTTGTTCATGGCAATTAATTTTACACAATTTTCTTACTTCCTTGATGTTTATTTATGAAGAGGGAATATTCCATTTTGACATATTTGCCTATAAGTTTTCTGCTTGATTAAAAAAATTACTTTGGTAAAACTTCGTTAGTTAACAGTACATAATTTCATCATTATGTAAGCTCCTACATATATAACAGCCAAAAACTCTTTTGTAATTTACAACATGTTATGGTTAAATAGATATTTTATATACCTTATGAAAATCACTATCATACAGATGGTCGTCTGCTGAGGTAATGGTCTGTGAGAACAACTCATTGATGAGACGTTTGTATGCTTTACTATGAGGATCAGATATCGTAGATCGTAAGATCTCATTCTGTTCCGCCTCCTCTAACTGTGGAGGTGGCATGTATTCCGATTTAAGTAATTCTGCCGATGTTGGTCTTTGTGAGGGGTCATGGTTCATCAACATTTTTAATATACCTGTCTGAAAATAGATTTCAATTCCACTCTTTTAAAATTGACTAGGATTGGAAGTTTTGCACTCTGGTTTTCTGCCTTGATAAAAGCTGACTGCCATGAAATAGCTAATAGTGCTTATAGTGGCATTAAAATTTCACTTTCAATCAGTTCATTTTGTTTATGCTATATATAAACCTGAATATACAATTCAGTTGAACTTAAACATATGCTATTTTAAAACACAATTGTATAGATCAAAAAGATAGTGCATATATTTTTCAAGTCTGCCTATTTTATTTGCAATAGTATTACATGTACTGCAAATAATGTGTCTAGGTAACTATTGCAATAATAAGAACTCACAATTTGATAACTTAAACATAGATTTGTATGTAGATTTTTCAGAAATCACAATAATTACACTTGCATTTTTGACCATTTTTTTTTAAAATCACAAAAATAAATGCTTAAAATAATTTTTGAATTTACAGTATACTGTACATATATTATATTGGTGTGTAGTTACAGACCTTGTATGCTGTCAAATTCAAAGTGATCACTATATCTTGAAATCTTATCTTGAAATCATTTTAAATGAATGTTTTGATGGAACATCATCCAATTTATTAGATAATTTGGGTTCATTCATAAACTATGGAGAATGTTATCTCTTCAACATACATGTACACCTTTAAACATAACTTTTAGCAATTTTCTGATAATAAAATCTAACTAAAAGCTCCTCTTTAACCAGAATGCCATTTATAAATATACCTGGTTTTTCATTTCTAGCTGGTCAAAGTCTTCAGGAAAAACAATATCCATACTTCTAAGGTTAGCCAAAATCTGAACTCTCTCCATACCAGTAGTTAAGGGCCTGTAACACATCTCAAAGAATATCACCCCTAAACTGTACATGTCTACTTTCTGTAAAAAAAAATATACACAAATCAGTTATTTTCTAGCATTTTAAAACAATTTTGAAAATTAAAATGAATTCTCCCTCACCCTGCTCGTCCGAATTCAAAGTATAAAATCTCTAAGTTCAATAGGCTAAAATCCAGACAAACACAGATATAGGATTAATTGCTCGCTGTAACATTATTTTCTCTTGCCCAACAATATTTTATTCTACTATTTTGTACAGATTTCTTTGATTCAAACAATATATAAATACATGACATAACATTGTAAATCTTTCGCATCGTTTCTTTTTCCTCGGCTAATACCTCCAACGACTGTACGTACAATTAACATAGCAGCAACTGTAAATATACCAATGTGACCAACTTCAATTCAACACAACTGCAAGCACCTTCGATACTAATACATTTAAATGCCAAACTTTATATATAGAACCATTAAACCCCACGGGTAAAAATCACCAAAACCTTCCTCGTGCCTTATGCACCTAACATCAACCTTTATAAATAGTACATACGGTTTCAGAACCAGTATCAGAACTAGTTATACTAGTTCCCATCTATAAATAATTAATACAAATAGCAAATGCAAAAAAACAATTTCAAACGAAATAAAATATATTGATATTCACCTCAAAGGCTGATTCAAATAGGAATACAATTTTTGTTAAGTCTTTTTAATGCTTATTCCTAAAGTTTAAAAGGACTTTTGCTCTTTCAGCTTTTTTGTAATAAGTAATAGTCTATTGAAAATGATACTGTACTGTTTTTACTATGTCCCAAAATGAGAATAGATTTTTACTGCAAGTTTTTGTACACCGAAGTATCAGGAAAAAGCATGGTGGCTTATTTGAGAGGTACTGGGTTCAAACCAAAGACTTCAGTGGCGGATCTAGAAATTTTCATAAGTGGGGCCCACTAACTGACCTAAGAGAGGGCCCGCTCCAGTCACGCTTCAGTGATTCCCTGTATAAGCAACCAATTTTTTTCCCAAAAAGGGGGGGCCCGGGCCCCCTGGGCCCCCCCTTAATCCGCCTCTGGACTTTAAAATTGGTATTTGCTGTATCTCTGCTAAACATGAGACATTAAGGAAAAAGAGAAAAGACTGGTTGGCTTGCTGTCCCTGTAGGGTTACATGTCTTATTGCAGACTATTCCTTTGTAAAGCTAGCAGTTGTTCAGCAGCCATTCATCATCATCTTATTTTAACCTGTTTGATCTTCTGATGTTTATCTTCTCCAATTGATTATGTACTACTTCAATTTTTTATTTAAGCTTGCATTAAAATTCTGTTTTTTTGCACTGAACATTTGTTGATTTAAATTGTTGTTCTTTTTTAATTGTAAACTACTTGAGTAAAGTAACATTATTTTCCTACTCTTCTTTATCAGCCTATCAACACTGAGGTTGTGAGTTCAAATCTTGCTTTGGGCAAAATATGTTACACTCCAATCTTAATAATTAGATATGGCCTTGATCTTACCTGACTATATGACATTTTTGTCATCATCTCTGGACTGACATATAAAGCAGTTCCAACCTTCCCAGTTAAGTCCCCTGCTCCATCTGACCTTGACATTGACTTTGATACACCTTCCCGAGATTCTAATGCACTTAAACTGAACATAGTAGCATCTATATTGGGTTGCTGTAATACAAAAATATACTTACTATCAAGTTACTTTATCTTAAGTATAAAACTACTTTTTTTTATCCTAATGTAATATTTAAACAAATTTTACTTATTAAAGAGTCTACAGCTCAATGGTATATTGTCTTTGGACACCAGAACTTTTTAGAATAATAATAATACCAAATACTTACAAAATAAAATGTTAATGCATTGATCTTAACAGCATAAAAGGTTATTTTCTAGTGCATAAAATGTATAATTCCTTGCAAATAATAATATTTCATGCGTTGAAATCAAAATTGTTGAGGTATAACTGTATAAATCTATTGTAATATAACTGAAACTATTTCATTGAATCAAATATCTTTTTTTTTTCAAAACGTTTTTAAAAGATTTAGATTAAATATCAAATTTATAGAACAATTTCAATATGAGACTCAGATTGTTCTCACAAAAAGACATTACAATACAAAATGATCAACAAGATGAGTGAAATATTTATGACTAAAGGTATTTCTTGTGAAAACAGTCACAGAATTTTTATTATTATATGCTATGAAATAATAAATTTGTCTTTAAATGTAAAGCCAAGGCTCCGTGTTGAAGACCTATAATGGTTTACTCTTATAAATTGTTATTTGGATGGAGAGTTGTCTCATTGGCACTCACGCCACATCTTCCTATATCTATTTAAGTGAAAACTTACAGATGCCAGGACACTTGTGGTAGCTAAACCAAAGTCTCCAATCTTTACATGGTCATTAGAATCTAAGAAAATATTCACTGGTTTAAGATCTCTGTGAATCATACCCTGAAATTACAGCAAAATTTGTATATATGATAAATAAATGTATAAAATGTATATAAATAAAAATTGTGAATTCCCAGAAAGGATGGACAGTTCTTTTTATTTTGATGTATTGTTTGAAAGGACAGTGTACAATCAGGACCTTGTTAGTCTAATTTTCTATTAATTTTAAATTATTTTTTCAAGATTTCCATTTTTTTTTTAAAGATGTGGTACACAGTATAAAAAATTACATAACTATATAATTACAACAATTTTTGCCTGTTTTAACATAAGTTCTACTGTAAATATTCATCTAGTACTTATATAAGCTAAATTTTCCTTTGAATTTTTTTATCTATCTTTCAAAAATGTGTGTTTGATATTTTTTGTCATTTTGTGGGGAAAATCTTTTTTTGCTATCTTTTGAACTTAAAATCTCTGTGAATATTCTCAATATTTGAGTTTCCTAATGATTTACAATTTGCCTACACATATAGATTATTTTTAAAATTTCAAATTTTGCAATGTATCAATCTCTAGGCTTTAAAGTACCTTAGCACATCTTCTCCTTTCATGTAATAGAGGATCACGGTTGTATTTTGACCTTCACAGGTACAGTACCTGGCCAAAAATATTCGTCACCTGCATTTTTTATTATTATTTCATACAAAAACACATTTTTTCAAAAAATTATTTTGAGGGCATTTATGGTTGGATTTTTATCTGACAACAAGGCCTTAAAAGAGGTAGAATTGTCTAAAGTTTGTTTGCTTATTTGATTTTAGGTTTTTCTTTAGGTGTTTTTGTTTTCTGTTGATGTGAACACATACAATACATTTTTATAATTTAATTTGGTTGAATACATAGCGAATTTCTGAACAGAAAATAATATTTCGTGTTTATCTTGTGAAAAAATGAAAATGATCAACTAAAAAAATTTAACCAAATAAAAAAATAAACCTGTGACAATTCTGCTTCTATTAGTACCAAGTTGCTTAAAATCAAAATAAAAATGACCCCAAAATATATTGTTGAAAAAATGTGTTTTTATATGAAATAATAGCAAAAGATGCAGGTGACGAATACTTTTGGCCAGGTACATGTAATGTACATTGTGATGCATTGTTCATTACTCTTTCTTGAGGTTTTCAGTTAAACCTTAAACAGTTCCCTGAAAGAACATTATTCTTAAAACACTAACATTACACTATACCTGTTCATGTATATGTACCAGACCTTCAACAATTTCCCTAAAAAACCTCCACAGACGATTGATATCCAAGTACAACCCAGCATCAATACAGTTGCGTAATGTACTTCTTTCACAAAACTCCATCTGTCAATGAAATAATACATGGTTTTGTTCACAGACAATGTAACTAGAGGCTCAACGAAGCTATATATGTAATTTATCGATTTAATTGCAAAAGGCATATACTGTGGATTCATTTATTTTCGTGGAATGAGCAAAATTGCTTGTTTGTAGATATTTGATTTCATGGTTTTGCTGAATTTTACATACAAGCTGAAGGAAAATTTGTTATTTGTTGGACATTTAAATTCATGGATCACCTGTACTCAAGAAATCCACAAAAAATTGGTATTCAACAAATAATAAAGAATCCAAAGTACATACTATACATAGCAATCAAAACATATATTACAAAATGACACAATGATTAACAGCAGAAAACATTGTTGAGTAATAATACAACATCTCGTTTTCTATGGTGCTTTAGATAATAACAAAGTTGGTCCAAGACTACAATTATTTCATTGTGCATTTCTTTTAGAACATAACTGAAAATTAAAAAAAATCCACCTGCCTTTTCTCAAAGAAACTTTTACAGTGTGTTGTACTACTTTTGGGACAAATTATATCAAAATTATAGAAATTTTCGTTGGCTCTAACTCAAAATATGGACAATTTTATGTTTAGGGCGTCTTGAAAATCTTTTGACAGCTTCAGAAGTGCTAATTTTTAACCTTTTTCAGCTGGACCAAATCACTACTTTCCTTAAAAATTCTGGACCCAAATTTTTTTACAGTGTAATTTCACCCCTACTTGCAATATGAGGCATTAAACATGGAGAAATAAATTTGGAAGGGGTATAAATATTAATGGCAAGTAACCCACTGTCAACACTAGGGACTATATTTGTGAACAACAAAAATCAAGGGACGACAAATGTGGTCTCGTACCAGTTTATTAGCAGCTTTTAGTAACGTAATTGAGTTTACAGGTATCATAAAGTACCGGTACCTAGCTAATGAATTGCTTATACCAAGAATACATTATAACGTGGATTCATTTATTTTCATGCTTACCAACTTTGTTGATAAAAAAAAGAACTGCAATTCTATTGATACTTGAATTTGTGATAATTTTTATTCTCTAAATTCAGTTTAAAAGCATATTCTAAGTTTTAATTTCTTTAGACTGTTATTTGTGGATCACCTTTTATACTCATGAAATCCAAGAAAAGTAGTACAATTTATCGGTAATTTGTATATTTTCCCTTTGATCTTATCAACATACTGGCTGTATCACTGAAAATATTAGGCAATACATTGAGTGACGTCATAACATTTTGACGTCATTATTACCGATAAACAGAATAATAGGTAGTTTAGGGCAAGTTAAGATATTCAACATGATATAGTCAGTATCAAAAACAAAACTACCTATTATTCTATATGTATCACACAGATTTTAATGAATCCATATTATCAGGAAAGTTTGGTATTTGTATGTCTAAAATTTAGTTATGTTTGAGGCAGTGGGTTACCAGAATATTTAACCTATGAAATCATTTCACTGTCTATTAAAATGCACTGGGTATGGTCTAGTCCAACTAATTATGACGTCTTGAAAGGCTATTATATTTTTTTCTTTGACGAATTACATCGAAGGAAGGCGTCAAAGCAAAAATTTAAAATAGCCTTCCAAGACGTCATAACAATTTGGACTAGGTATGGTCCTGAAATGTAAACAATGAATGTGCTGATGAACTTATTGGCTCTATCAAAGACCAAACCACTAAACGAAGTCCCTGCTATTTAGAAACATCACTTGGACATATTTTTCTCTAAAGAATTAAAAAAAATATTCATAGGTTTCAATTAGATCTTTTATTGATGTTTTGTTTGCCATACAATCTTCATGAAATAAATATTTGTATACTTCTCCAACAATATTTGGATGTAAGTTACTTAAGCTTACCTGTATATATAGATATTGTAACTTGGCTACTTGTTCTGGTTCTATGTTCTTATTACTTTTATTAATACCAGCTTCCTGAAATATACCATAAAATACTATCTATATATATTTATTGTGTAAAATATATAGGTAATGGAATTTCTATGAAAATTTATGAAAGTCTTTCTGAAAATGCTTTAGTGCTCTTAAATTTTCATTGTAAATCAGACACTGATTTAATATTTGATACAAATTGAAATAAGACACACAACATACAATGGAACAAATGATCAAATGTACAAAGAACCGTGAAAAAAAAAATACATTTTCAAAATGACTTGTTTTTTGTACCAGTCTCTTTGATGATGGCAGGTGAAAGATTGAAAGTTTTTGATTAATTATGCTCATCTTTTTACTAATATAAATAGCTATTATAGATGTTAGTTAAACAAGATTAAGATTTGAATTGATATCAACTGGAGTTATTTATTTCAATATAATTATAAACGAGCCTCAGCAAGTATATTATTAGTATTCAAATTATATAGCTAGAACTGATAAATCACAACAGCAATTGAACAGTTGGGAATACACCTTTGAAATTACTACCCACTGGCCACAATGCATTACAATAAGTGAAAACTGTGAATTGTAAACTTATTTTCAATGTCATGCAGTGAAATTTAAAAACCTGAATTTACCTTAACCTCACCTATAACCCTGATAACCAATTTGCTACTTGTGTGTTAATGTAACATGAAAATACAATAATACAGTCAACTCTCATAATCTTAGTCACTGGTTAGTTTAATTAATTTCTAAATATATACAAGCAATATATTCCATATTTTATCATTTACATTTTTCATAAATAATATACATAGATGCACACAAAGAATATATTTATTCCATGTATTATATGATGTTTAGTAAAAAGCACAGACTAATAGCTCCATCTATCACCATATGCATTAAGCTTTCACAAACAATGGAATTCTACGATTTTCTTTGAAATTTTGAATGTGTCAGCACTTATTCAATTTGTTGTGTAATTTCGTAAAACAAATGACTTGACTGTTGACTTACAAGAGATGACTGCACTGTAATCTAACAATGTGTATTTGGGAGTGACAGCTAGTTTATAACATGCATAATCTGTTAGTCGTTAACTATAATACCTACACATAGTGTTGTTGAACCTCTTGTCTGATGAAGGCATGTAAAATTTGATAATATGCTTAAAAAAGATCCATTTTTATATTTTCTTTTACACTGGATCAAATTTGTACATCTGATACATGTATCCATATTTGTGTTTGGTTTAACCTTGTAATAAGAACGTGTCCAAAGTACACGGATGCCCCACTCGCACTATCCTTTACATGTTCCTTGGACCGTGAAATTGGGTAATAATCTAATTTGGCATTAAAATTAGAAAAATTATACTAAAGGAAACATATGTACTAAGTTTCGAGTTGATTGGACTTCAATTTCATCAAAAACTATCTTGACCAAAAACTTTAACCTGAAACTCCCACTTTAATTTTCTATATTCAGTGGACCGCAAAATTGGGGTAAAACTCTTTTATGACATTACAATTAGAAAGATCATATCATAGGAAACGTGTGTACTAAGTTTCAAGTTGATTGGACATCAACTTCATCAAATACTACCTTGACCAAAAACTTTAACCTAAAGTGGGACAGACGAACAAATGAACAGATGCACAGATCAGAAAACATAATGCCCCTCTACTGTTGTAGGTTGGGCATAAAAAAATGACCTGGCTCTTTGACTTACAAAAGATGACTGCACTGTAATCTAACAATGTGTATTTGGGAATGACAGCTAGTTTATATCATGCATAACCTGTTAGCCGTTAACTATAATACCTACACATAGTGTTGTTGAACCTCTTGTCTGATGAAGGCATGTAAAATTTGATAATATGCTTTAAAAAGATCCATTTAAAGACAAATCCTTCTATTCAGATCTACCAATAATATCTTCTTTATATTTTATATTTACTTTAGGTTAGGTAAAAGCTGCAAAATAAGCAAATAAAAAAATGGGGTCACCGACCTCGTTTTCGATTTAGAACGCCGTCTTTTTCATGGAATTTGGAAATCGGGACCTGTAGTCAATAGCAGTGTAATATTTTTTTTTGAGTTGGTTTCCCATAAAACTTGTTTTTTCTGTTAACCAAGTTGTTAATACAAACTATTTTAACAACATTACCAATTTCTGAGGGGAAAATAATAGCGATAAGTTGCTATAATAATTTTCCCGCCTTTATTTATTGTGAAATAACTATAAAAGAATGATGTTTAAAAAAAATTGACCAATAATTTCTCGATGAGTATTCAACAGAATATGCCTTGTTTATATCTAAATAAAATCATGAAATAAAACGATGGGGTCACCGGAATGGAAAAAGAGATATTTCTACAAAAGGGTAAACAATTTGAAATGGCGGGAATACATTGCGCCAATTCTAATATAACGTCGAAAGCCGTTCCGCCGGTTTTGGTGTTATTCCTATACAAATTACGGACAACACAGTTCTCGTTATTTGCTGTTATGTTGTTTGTTTTATTTCAACTACTATTAATGCATATTAATTTACACGTGATAGTACTTAGTTTTCAGTCAGTTTCACAGACACGTAATATAAATGCGGTGGTTGGAAAACAATGCGTTGAACAAATGTACACGCGAATGGCTTATGCTTCTATGAATGACATTTCTATTCAACTTATTTATAGCGCTTATGTGTTCTTCTTAAAATAGTGAATACATTTGTTATATCATTTCATAGTTCAGTCAAAGTATATCTGAAATACAAGACAGACCTTTGCTTTCAATATCATGAATTCTAATTTCGCGGTTAAGAATGTTGTTCCTTTTTATTTTGATGATAATAACTTTAAATCAATAGAAATCTAAGACCCCTAACAATAAAGATCGAGGAGCCGATATTGCAAATATGACTCGGAAAAATCGGACTTAAAAATATCACTTCCAAATGTAGTTTTAAAAAGATTGATTTTTTTATGAACCGGGTTCCGTTCATATCGTAGCGGATATTTATATACGTAGTTCTACATAGATTTTGATCTTATGAACGAGTAGCTAGGCTAGCTGCAATCAATATCTATGAAGCAGCTAGACTAACTACATGTTCAATAGTCATAAATCTACGTAGCCCTATGTAGCCGATATCGCAACCCTGATCTTTGTTTAATTTTAAACGCTTATATAAATCGATCTACAATTCAAAATGTGTTATGTAGACATGAAAATAAATCTGCGCATGGTCAGTTTCAAAATATATTCTTATGAGTAACTAATTTCAGAGTTTCATCCGTATACTCAAATGATTTGACAGAACATGAAGATACAAAAAAAATGTATACGTCGTTTTATTGCGCAATTTTTCTGAAAGATGTAGATATGATAGCAAATAATACAAATTCCACAAGAGACCAATTAACACATGAACTATTTTTAATAGGTCACCGTACGGCCTTCAACAATGAGCAAATCTCATAATGCATATAAAGCTATAAAAAGGTCCAGAAATGACAAATGAAAAACAATTCAAACGAGAAAATAACGGCTTAATTTATGAACAAAAAATAAATACATGAAAAACAAAACAAATGACAAGCTCCTGACCTTGGATAGGACCCGTTTCAGTGCTCGACTGATACCGTTACTTATTCGTTCCGTATTCGCTAAATATCGTGTGTTAATCGGTGAACATTTTAAGAAATATCTTTCATTATTTTTTTTTTATTATTATTTTCTGTAAATTCCTCATCTTCAAACAAAATGACCGTTATAAGTAAAATTATTCTGACATTTCTTTGTTTTAAAAGGATTTATGACAAATTAATCAAAAAGATAATTAATAAATGCAGAAGCACATCTAATGAACCAAATATTTCCTTATTCTATTTACTACGAGGTTTTTTTTAACGAAATGACCGATTATTTTAGGATTGCAATGTATACTAAATTTAAAATCACAAGTTCTAAAAAGATCGTAAATGAGAGATGCTCTTAAAAGATCGATTCAATTTCGTGCAAGTGTTAACGGGTCTATTTATCATAATACTGTTTTGATCATTCATCCATAGGCATCTAGCATATCAAAACTTTCCGTCATGTTGCTAGAAACTCGGTCTAAGTATACCCATACAGTTGTCATATCGTGATTATGAATGGAACATAGTCCGACTTTTTTTCTCAAATCAACTATTATTTTTTTATGCCCCACCTACGATAGACTAGTAGGGGGGCATTATATTTTCTGGTATGTGCGTCCGTCCGTCCGTCTGTCCCGCTTCAGGTTACAGTTTTTAATTGAGGAAGTTCTTGTTGCTTATGATATGATCTCTCTAATTTAAAGACCGACTTTTGACCCCAATTTCAAGGTCCACTGAACATCGAAAATGAAAGTACAAGTTTCAGGTTAAAGTTTTTGGTCAAGGTAGTTTTTTGATGAAGCTGAAGTCCAATCAACTTGAAACTTAGTAAACATGTTGCTTATGACATGATCTTTCTAATTTTAATGCCAATATTATTTTTACCCATAAATTAGATTATTTTACCCAATATCACTGTCCATTGAACATGGAAAATAATAGTGTGAGTTGGGCATCCGTGTGCACATTCTTGTTGCATATGCATTCCTCTTTAATTCTTCATTCCGACAACTTTTAAACACAGGCAGGCTTATGTTGTTTTTTTATAAAAAGAAAATTGCGCACCTAGTACATAAATATAAAATTTGGCAAATCGGATCATACTCGGGAGTGGTCAAATACAAAAACCTACAATGTTAGAAGCGTAAATGTAAAACTTCTCTAGATGGACTTTATTTTACACGTATGCGTCGTTTGGTTACTGAATATTATATTCGTGTAAAAATGTTATCGCCTTACACATTCAAAATACGCATGTGCAATTTGCCATATCCATATAGGGACGTTAGGTTTCTAATTCTATAGATACATTGAATTTTGATGACATGATTGATGATTTTCGTACTTTCTTAATGATTTGTGGAAATATAAATACATTCAATTTAAAACCTACTAGGCTACCCAAGAGATTGTCTCTATAGAACATATCAATCCATACACGTAGCAAAGCATGGAAATTAGTTTTATATTATAATATGATTGGCCAATCCCGAAATCCCGGACTTAAAAAAACGAAATCCCAAGGACACTCAGGTCCCGAATTTAAATAAAGTAAAGTTTAAAAGTATTCCCGAATCCCGAAATCCCGAGCTTAAAACACCCGATCCAGGAGTCCCGATAAAGGTCCTATCCCCCTCCATCTTGTTGTCGAGTATCCAGATTTTTGTTTCGTCTCTTGACAGTTGTTAGTTTGCTGTATAGTTTACTCTCTTTTTATTCATATATTTTATCATTTGCTGTTTTGTTGTTTGTTTCAGACACACTTAATTCACACAATTAATTTATATATCCAATTCTGGAACATGTCTTTTATTTAAAAACAATTTTCATTTTCTTCTCGGAAAATCTACTTATCAAAAGGTTTGTCACTCTATCCATCAGCTCAAAGAGGAATAACTCTCATTAACGTTTCTAGTTCGCGGAAACCACGACGTCATAAAACGCTGACGGCATAGTACTGTTGCGCTGGTATATGCGCATAAACAATAGAGGGATTTGTCTTTAATAATTTTTTTTTACACTGGATCAAATTTGTACATCTGATATATGTATACATATTTGTGTTTGGTTTAACCTTGTAAAAAGATACAGACTGATTGGAAATATATAGAGAATATGATATGGCATTTTCAATATCGCATCCGTATTAACCAAAGATACCAATATAATCCCAAGAGCTCTGCTCGAGGGATTATATTGGTTGAGGGTTGATACGGTGTGTGATATTGAAAAAGCCATATTATATTCACTTTATCATATATATATACCTCAAGTAGATGTTTTTTATGTGACATGATGTCATATAGATAAGGAGGTTTGAAATGACGTCATACAGATTATAGGTTTGACATGACGTCATACAGATTATAGGTTTGACAAGACTTCATAAAGATTAGGGTTCTGATTTTAGCCTTTGCAACAGTGACTGCAATCGATGACGTGACGTATTACAGATTAACAGTCATTCATTTTCCCTATATTCTATTTTTGATCATGTAACCTAATTGTTTCACATAAATTCCTGAGGATGTATTATCATTTGAACTTTCAACTCCTAAAATTTATTTATTTAGCTTAAATAAGTTGGTTTACAGTAAACTAAATTTTCACATTAAAGTTGACACTGGTTTCAAGAGATAAAAAAAATATTAATTTTTGTGTACTGTTCTTCAAGGTTCTATTACGTTATTCACAATAAAAAAATATATACAGTAAATTCAAAAATGTTTGCTATGTTTTAATTTTTCAAAGAGATTTGATTTGCACAAAAAAATGCATTTAAAATTTACATTATGTGCCTTTCCATGTAAATTTTTTCAATACTTTTGTACTCATTTATTTAATTTAATATTAACGCAAAACAAAAATAACAGACTTAATACCAACAACAACCACTTAACTACAAACCCCTGACTTGAGACAGGCGCATACACAATGTGGCAGGCTTTAACATGTTTGTAAGCACTCATCCCTCCCCTACGTTGGGACAGTGGTGTATACGAGTTTCATTATGTTTAAACTAGTATAACCTACCTCATCCTCAGACTTGTCAGAACTATCATGTTCAAACAGTACATCATCTGAAGTGTCCATCTTTCCACTGTAATAAACAAAATACCTACATTCAAAAGTTTTGGAAACAGATTATGATCGAGTTATACATGTATTGCAATTTTTAAAGAATTGACAAAAATACAAGATTATTTTTTGTGATTTCAGGGAAGTCTGCATACAGATATATGTATTTATATCAGATATTAGAATATGAGTTTTTATCATTGTTACACTCATCCAGCTGCGTTATTCATAAAAACCTCAAAATAATGAATTCTGAATTTCCAGTTTTCAAACTGTATGATGATACCATATATTCAATTTTTCAATATCCTAAACAGTTGTTTTTACCAGGCCACGTCCACTTGTATTTTTTGTCTATCTGATGAGTTAAGCCTTTTTCAACTGATTTTTATAGTTCGTTCTTATGTTGTACTGTTATACCACTGTCCCAGGTTAGGGAAGGGTTGGGATCCAGCTAACATGTTTAACCCCGCCACATTATTTATGTATGTGCCTGTCCCAAGTCAGGAGCCTGTAATTCAGTGGTTGTCGTTTGTTTATGTGTTACATATTTGTTTTTAGTTTATTTTTTTACATAAATAAGGCTGTTAGTTTTCTCGTTCGAATTGTTTTACATTGTCTTATCGGACTATGCGGTATGGGCTTTGCTCATTGTTGAAAGCCGTACGGTGACCTTTAGTTGTTAATGATTGTGTCTTTTTGGTCTTTTGTGGATAGTTGTCTCATTGGCAATCATACCACATCTTCTTTTTTATATTTATTTAAAAATAAATTAACATTTAATTGAATATAAAGATTCTTACAAGAAAGATGTTCCAAATACTTCAGCTTCATCTTCTGAATCTGACGAATCATTGTGTATTTTCTGTATTCCTGTCGTATTATAGGACATACTCCACTCTACGGACACATCTCGAGCTTGTGGAGCAAACTTCTCAATGTCATCCGTAAAATTCAGACTATTCTTCATTAAGGAACTGCTATCGCTGGTCGTTTGAGTTTTTCCAGTGGTACCTGTGCCTGTGGTTGTGGAGCAAGATGTTGACGAGTCACTGAGCGCTGGATCCTCACTAGTCTCGATCCACGAATTATAATACCTGTCGTATAAAATAAGTGGTAGTTGAAAAATCTAAAAGAACTGATATCGTTTAGTAATTCATGATGTAAATTCCCAGAGGAAACTAAAATTAAAGGAAAAACTCTTTTATTACTGTTCTTCATCTAAAAGTCTCATCAAGATCTTCAACATGGTGCAAAGAACGCACTTTACTGCAAGTTCAAATGACTCTTCAGTTTTATATTTTTATTAACTGCAGAATTTGCATTACATTTTCATATATTTCAGGTCATTGCAGATAATTTTTAAAACAATTTTATCTCTATTCAGTTAACATCCATCCAAAGTTTTGTTCTTGTTTTGTATTTTCTTCAATGTACTGTGAATTCATCTATGGATACCAATTTTCCTGGATTTCATGATTTCAGGGGCACCACAAATTTAAATATCAACAAATTACAAATTCAAATACATGTATCAAAGAAATTAGTCCTCACAAAAATAAATGGCTTCTCAGTAACTTAAGTTTATAAAAAAAAAGTATGTAAATACAATGTAGTTACCTGACAACGTTTTCATGATTGAGACGAGACAGTAATTTGACCTCCCTGGTAATTTTCTTGTTGAAGTATTTACTTTTAGGATTCAATGGTATTCTTTTAATAGCATACTTTCTTCTATCTAGTTTATTCCTAACCTGTAAAAAAGAAGAAAATGTGTGTTTACAATGGCAATAAAATCTTGATACCTGAATATACATACAAAGATGTCTTTTTTGTTATCTGGATGTTGTGAAACCCGTCAAACCTAACTTGTCATGGACTGATGATTTAGTTTGGATTAGACAGGTGATCAGCTTAAAGTTCTGATTAATGAGTTCATTTAAGACAGGTTTTTGGCTTATGCAGTGTTATATTTTCAGCAATTTAACTATTTTGTAAAAGGTACTTTTATTTTTAAGAACCACTAAGAACCTAAGGGATATTTTCAATGTTTGAACAGTGATTACAATATTAATAATGATATGCCATTGGTTGAATAAACATTGTTTAAGATGTTGTTAGCCAATCATAAAATTTGGTGAAAATCTATTATTATTTTACCCAGAATGCTTTAGATTTTAAAATGACAAACTTATTGATAATCACAATGACCAGTTTTAGTACTGAATGCATCAAACTGTCATACAAAAAAACCTGAATTTCAAAAAGGAATAATGAACCATGAGATGATTAGACACCAGATTTCATGCAAAAATGAACAAATCACAAAATCTTGGTTAAAATCCTTATTTGGTGTTTCAAGTTCACATCATATAATGAACATGTGTGCTAAATTTATAGTTGTTGTACCCAAAACTTAATGAAAAATTTCCTTGAACAAATTCATGAAAGTGACTGATACAGGAAAGACCAACAGAAAACAGACAGACAGACTACAGGACAGATTGACACTGGTCTGACAGCAGTAAGCCTCCCCTTATTTGGCCTTTTAATTTCTTTGAATCAAGCATCACTGATGAGTCTTTTGTAGATGAAACCTGAGTCGGGCATTTATACAAAAATTTTATCCTGGAATCTATGATAAGTTTATCTAAAACCTGCTCAATTAAGCAAGAAAATGGAGTCAAGGTCACATGACAATGCTAGTTCTGGATGTAATTACCTCAATGACATCACCAAATCCTCCTTTCCCTAGGGACCTAAGGACTTCAAATTCATTAGTTAGACGGGACTGTCCACTGGCCTCCAAGGCTGTGATGAAGGGTAAATCTGCTAAGTCATCATCTTCTGAATCATTGTCTTTGTTTACATCTTGTTCTATAAATAGAAAAATACTGTTATCTTTCCTTTTTTTGAATTTGGGATTTTTAGGTTATGTAATGATTGAGAATTTGATACTACTTTTTTAAAACAACTATTTAATTCAAAATAATTATAAACAATCAGAATCTTAGGTGAGTTTATTATTACTATTCAAATGAAAAGACAAGAGTTGATATCAAGCATTATCCAATTCTCACAAGTTGTTAAAACATTGTAGATATAGGAAGATGTGGTATAAGTGTCAATGAGACAACTCTCCATCCAAGTAACAATTAATAAAAGTAAACCATTATAGGTCAACCTATTTCTCTTAAATGGCAAACATTCTATCAATGTTGAATAGAGAGTTTGTGACTCATTGGTCAAGTCTTTTGCACATATCAGTATGACATCATATGTCCTGTTCCTGCGTCAAACTTCATCAGATAATTTTTATTTTTTTTAAAGCTCCAGAATAGGATAAGATTTGACAATAATAAAATTTGGAGGTAATCTCCCTTGCCATTGGGGAAATGTACATAATAATAATGAAAAGATGTTGGGCCACATGAGTTTAAAACAAAAATATTAAACTAAGACATAACTTATTTCTCAAATATTTATTATCCTTGAAAAGGTCCAAAGGAAACATGCAACATGGCTTGTAATGTTCATTTTGATTTGATTACATCAAAAATTTTCAAGGCATCAATTCATAATTGATGCTATGAAAACATATTTCAAAAGCACAGACAACATATTACAGGTTTTAAAGTATATTTAGATTTTGTTTTCAATCAGTTTCATAAGAATAGAGATAATAATATTGTATTTTAAGCTCAGACAGCATCAATTTGTAATTTGATGGTTGCAAATACCCAATTACTAAGTCGTCTCCAGTAAACTTCATTTGTGACCATCAAATCACCAATTGATGCTGTCCAAGCTTTAATGTTATCTCCTCATTGTACAACTAAACTATACTCATTACAGGGCCTTTTAAAGCTGAATATGCGGTTTGGGCTTTGCACATTGTTGAAGGTGGTACGGTGACCTATAGTTGTTAATTTCTGTGTCATTTTGGTCTTGGAGAGTTGTCTCAATGTCAATCATACCACATCTTCTTTTTTATATAACAAATACACAACATACTTTTCTCGTTTTCTTCTGTAGCAGCTGGTTTGTGAGGAGCGTAATGAATGGTGTGTGGTAATTCTTCTTTGATAAAACTATGGTCCAATAATTGATAGACTGACCAGCGATGTCTCTCATCTTTCATCAAACATCTAAAATAATTTTAAAAGTTCAAATATAATAAATTTTATACTGTTGCAAATGTCATGATTTATGATAATGATATCATTTTACATTTCAGTACCAGACAGTTTTACACTTATGCTATTTTTATTAACTGCAGAATTTGCATTACATTTTCATATATTTCAGGTCATTGCAGATAATTTTTAAAACAATTTTATCTCTATTCAGTTAACATCCATCCAAAGTTTTGTTCTTGTTTTGTATTTTCTTCAATGTACTGTGAATTCATCTATGGATACCAATTTTCCTGGATTTCATGATTTCAGGGGCACCACAAATTTAAATATCAACAAATTACAAATTCAAATACATGTATCAAAGAAATTAGTCCTCACAAAAATAAATGGCTTCTCAGTAACTTAAGTTTATAAAAAAAAAGTATGTAAATACAATGTAGTTACCTGACAACGTTTTCATGATTGAGACGAGACAGTAATTTGACCTCCCTGGTAATTTTCTTGTTGAAGTATTTACTTGGGATTTTTAGGTTATGTAATGATTGAGAATTTGATACTACTTTTTTAAAACAACTATTTAATTCAAAATAATTATAAACAATCAGAATCTTAGGTGAGTTTATTATTACTATTCAAATGAAAAGACAAGAGTTGATATCAAGCATTATCCAATTCTCACAAGTTGTTAAAACATTGTAGATATAGGAAGATGTGGTATAAGTGTCAATGAGACAACTCTCCATCCAAGTAACAATTAATAAAGGTAAACCATTATAGGTCAACCTATTTCTCTTAAATGGCAAACATTCTATCAATGTTGAATAGAGAGTTTGTGACTCATTGGTCAAGTCTTTTGCACATATCAGTATGACATCATATGTCCTGTTCCTGCGTCAAACTTCATCAGATAATTTTTATTTTTTTTAAAGCTCCAGAATAGGATAAGATTTGACAATAATAAAATTTGGAGGTAATCTCCCTTGCCATTGGGGAAATGTACATAATAATAACGACTGACCAGCGATGTCTCTCATCTTTCATCAAACATCTAAAATAATTTTAAAAGTTCAAATATAATAAATTTTATACTGTTGCAAATGTCATGATTTATGATAATGATATCATTTTACATTTCAGTACCAGACAGTTTTACACTTATGCATACTTGATTTCTTCTCAACCTAATATTTTATTAATTAGTGAAAGGGCAAAAACCGAAATTATTCATATAACTTAATATAAGTCCTACAAGAGTATAACATGTTAGCTGAACTATTGCACCTTTTTTTTAAGGTACCAGCTGAACCGACCCTTCAGGTGCAGGATTTTCTCAATGTGTTGAAGACCCATTGGTGGCCTTGGGCTGTTTTCTCCCCTATATTGGTCGTTCTCTTTCACAAATTTCTCATTTCCATTTTCCATTTTATTTTGCCACATCATACATGTTCAGTCCTTATTTCTACTAATGAGTTTGAATATCCTTTTCAGGTTATCTTCCACCTCTCATTTTCATACAAATTATACAGTTGAGAAATCTTGAAATAAGGGGGAAACATTATACTGTGGATTCATTAATGTTCATGAAAACCAATTTTTCCTGGATTTCGTGGGTCCAAGTAAACCGTGAAATGAAATGTTCATTGAATTAAAACTTTTCCATAGGCTTGAATGCAGAATTCAGCAAAACTGTGAAATTAAATACATGCACATGTACAGTTATCTTATTCCACGAAAATTGGTACCCACGAAAATAAATGAATCCACAGTAACCTACTAGATAGATAGATAGATACTTTATTCTCCAAAAACTAAATACAAGTTTACAGAGAAACATACACTATAAATACATATACAATAGTTAAGGTAAACAAATACATTAAGATATTTTAAAAGTAAAAAAATATAATTTACATAGTCTGAATAATCTTTGAGTGCACCTTGTCTTTTACTGAGATAATTTTCTTTTTTAAATCTCATATCAAAGTCAGATTAATGAATATAAGTCATGCAACACTAATCATACTTTGTTAAGAAGTCTTGAAACACAGGAGGGAAATTTTGTGGTATTTCTGGCTTGTCTGGATCAGCATCCAATCCAATAGCTACAGATAACAGGATCAAACCCTGGAAAAAGAACAAGATAGTGAATGATGAAAGGCTTTAACAATTTATCTTTTTTTTTAATTTATTTTCTTCTTTCAAAAACGTGACTTTGAATTCAGTTTGAAGACTTTTTCTTTCATCTCCATACCTTCATTATTTAACCTAAGTAGAAGGACACTCAACATGCATAAATAGCTCTTTGTGTTTGGAATTCAATTTGTCTATTTTCCATTTTCTGTTTTCTGGGATTTTTCTTGGTTGTTGGTTTGGTTATGTGTTTGGTTTGGTTTGGTTTTTTTGTTTTTTTTTGTTTTTTGAACTTTTTATTATTAGGGGGTATTTTACAAATATAATTGAGCTACAAAGTACAAAATAAAAGGCCATATAAACATGCCATATACAATAATTTATGTTTTCATCTATTAATTCAAGTATAAATAAAATAAATTGCTTGGCTGATTGCAGCTGGATATGACTGTAGATGTCAAACCCAGAAAAGTTTGGCCCAAAATGGACACAATATGCACGCTTGATACAGGTCTGAATTTGGTTTGTAATCAAATTTTTGACACTGAATAACTTTAGCCAAAGAACTTCAAGTTGGTTATATGATTTGAATTATATCATTTTTTTGGCTTTTGTGCAATACACTTTGCTGTTGCTAATTCACCCCCCCCCCCCCCCCACCCCCCCAAAAAAAAAAGTTGAAAAAAAAATCTTTTAATTTCTGGAATCTGAAATGAGAAAAATTGTCCACCTTCAAAATTAAGATCCTCACCAATTGGTAAACATCTCCTTTCTTTCCTCCCCTAACTGGTATCAGTTCTCTATCTCCTGAAAAATGGACACCAGGTCGGGAGGACTCCACAGCATAATATAGATCAGACAGCCTGAAAAACAGAAATGGATAAAGTGGAAAATTTGCAACTACTTTTGTTGTGTATACTTCAACTTTGTGGTTTCAGGTTCATAACTGCGGTAATTGCACATTACTACTAACAACTACTTAAAAGAAATTAGTACACAATATACACTTTTATTTAAGTTCATTTTATAATTTTTCTCAATAAATTTTAAAATCAGAATTTTGTATTATATAATTATAGCTTTAGAGAAATTAACATGTGCTTCACACATTTTTCGGAGTTTCAGGTAAGCAGAGCCCTATTGGTCATTTTTGATAACAAATCAGTGTAAATTTTCCTGTTTGAATTGTTGTACACTAGTTATTTTGGGGCTTGCTGTTCAGTGCTTGCTGTTCAGTGTGAACCAATGCACTGTGTTGAAGGCTGTACTATTGACTTATAATTGTTAATTTTTTATACATTTTGACTTGGATACAGAGTTTTCTCATTGGCTCTCATACAACATCTTCTTATTTATATCAAGTAATAACCATACCCTATTTTAATCATGAAACAATGTCTGAATTACAAATATCTGCTATCAGATAAAATACATACCTCTTATCTATACTATAATCTCCAATCCTAATTCTACCATTCTTATCAACAACTATACTGGAAGCCTGCAATATATGAATGATTGTAAAAGAAAATTACAACATAATGATTGGTGCCATTTCAGATTACAGAGGATTTTTTCTTCCACAAACTCAATTTTTCACTCAATTATCTTGAAATTCGATCAAGATTTTTCTAGATATTGTATGACATCAAGAAAAACATAGACTGATGCAGTGATGGAGAGAAGAAATATTCACAAAAGCAATATTTATTTTAATACATACAAAATTAGGTAGTTACATAAAATTGAAAGTAAACACTCTACCAGTCACAAGAAATCTAGCTGACACCTGTCATATAACCAATTGTATTTGCTAATTGAAAATTAAGCCTAAACAAGAATGTGTCCCTAGTACACGGATGCCCCATCTGCACTTTCATTTTCTATGTTCAGTGGACCATGAACATGGGGTAAAATCTCTAATTTGGCATTAATTTTGGAAAGATCATATCATAAGGAACATGTGTACTAAAGTTGATTGGACTTCAACTTCATCAAAAACTACCTTGACCAAAAACTATAACCTGAAGCGGGACAGACGAACGGATGAACAGACAGACAGACAAACTGACGCCCAGACCAGAAAACAATATACCCATAAATGGGGCATAAAAATGGGGCATAAAAATGGGGCATAAAAAATAATTTAAGACAGCAAAGTAGATAATTCTGTTTTAATTGTTTATTACTAAGACTTGAATAAAGAGCCAGCTATTCACACTGTAAATTAATGATGTCTCTATTCTGGTCAAAGGGTCAGAGTTGTCCTACTTTTTTAAACAAAAAATTTGTTGAAATTCATAACATGTTTCATGTGCAGAGAAATTTTACTGATGACCAGTGTTTGATTGGATTACCTCTTTCTTATTGGTCAATCATCATATTGGGTCAGCAGAAGTTCATATGTAAATGTGTTTTGGTCACTTCCTTTTATCATCAGCATTTGTCAGATATGTAACTAGTAATTCTTATCAAACAGTGAGTTTGTTAAAAACAATCTGACTTATAATTAATTTTTAGATAAAAACTTTCTTTATGTTCTTAATTCAATTTTGTCAAGATGGAAGTGATTACTAACCCAATAACCCAATTTTCACCAGAAACTCAAGTTTCAGGAAATAATATAAATATACTCATTTTGATGACATTAAAACTAAATTAGTTTCCTGGATAAAATTTGATTTACAGAGATAGTCTCTGTGCTGTTTTCTAGCTTATCACATATCTATTTCAAGTAGAATTATTTACATAGGATTGCTGTAAAATCACTGTGTGGGTTTTTTTGAAGCATTAATTTCATTTTAATTTCCTCAGTTTGATTCTGATACAAATTTAAAGTATTGCACAAGATCATGTTTTTCTTGCAATTGCAGAAGTATGAAGAAGGTATGCTTTCTGAGTATATCAGCTGATAGTTGATAGCATACTTTGAGCTTGCTTGCTGTATCCATAATTTTTTACTATTTTATTTATTATGTCTGTTTTGTTCACGCATCTTTGTAAATATAACGGAATTTGATAAGACTGTTGTAAAAGTGAGAGGTTTAGCACTATAAAACCAGGTTCAATCCACCATTCTCTACATATAAAAATGCATGTACCAAGTCAGGAATATGACAGTTGTTGTCCATTCGTTTTATGTGTTTTGTCATTTAATTTTGCCATGTGATTAGGGACTTTCCGATTGAATTTTCCTCAGAGTTCAGTATTTTTGTGATTTAACTTTTATTTTGCAGGATTAGCAAGCATTGTTTGTTACATACAGCATTAATCTATTTCATATTGCCTCTGAAATGATCTAAAATGTATGTTTTGTATCAATATGATTTAATCATTTATTAATCCAGATAAAAACTAATTGGTTAATTTAAACATATTTATTTATAGTGGATTGGGAAACAAGTTTTGCAACTTATATTTATCCCTTTCTACATTGCGTTCCACCTAAAAATCACTTGTTAAACATAAAAATATTGCTTTTGTTGTCTATTGTGCTGTTAGATTGCTGTCAAATAGACAATAATTAACCCCCCATCCCATCCCCCCATAAATCATAATTAATTGAAAAAGCATACACTTTAAATATAATTTGTTGAACTGCAGTAACCCACCCTTAGATACTTATGTACCACATCTTTTTTGTGTAAATATTCTAATCCATACAAAATCTCCTCTGTGTAAGCCTTGATGATATCTACTGACAATGGACGTGATTCTGTTATATGTATGTTGAGACTTGCACCTCCAGAGTAATCCATTAAAATCTGTTTGCAAAATATATATAAGAACAATTGTAAGATATAGAAAGAAAATTGTATAAAAACTTACCTAAACCAAAACTTTAATATGCATAACTGATACAAATGCATCAACATATATTTTTAAGTAACTCAAAATATTGACTGAGATCATTTTTAGTTTCATGACCAATATATATTTGTTGCAAATGGTAAATGTCCTTTATGATGAGTTGACACTGACATCACTAAAATTATAATGCTCTGTTGCAATCTTAGTAACAAAAAAAAAACAGTGCACTT
The DNA here is from genome assembly GCF_036588685.1 of Mytilus trossulus. Taxonomy (NCBI): domain Eukaryota; kingdom Metazoa; phylum Mollusca; class Bivalvia; order Mytilida; family Mytilidae; genus Mytilus; species Mytilus trossulus. The sequence goes on along the minus strand of NC_086375.1, from coordinate 27,760,136 downwards.
TTTATTGCACCAGAGGCACATTTTGAAAATCAAGACCAATCAGGCTTAGAATAAGACTATGGTAAAAACATAACAAACAAAATCCAACTGAAGAAGTTTGAATTGATTTTAGTTTAAAATTTGTAATGAGGGATTTAATCAAACATTTGTTCATTTTCCTGTTGTGTTTTTTTCGGCCATGATTTGAAATTCTTCTGAATTGCCTGATTCTTACAAAGATGAGCACTTTTTAAATATCTCAACAATTCATTTATAATTTGTAAACTTCAAAGATGCTCAAAGCCAAAAGATATGAAAGTCTAAAACCAGATAGGCAGATGAAACCAAAATGTACCATAAAGAAAGTAGTCTAAACAAGAATATTGGATAAAATCTGAATTTTGCCTCAAAATTCTTATTAGGGGTTGTGAAATTTTGTCAGATCCTTAATCAGATTTGTGATGTTTTAAATGGAGTTATATTGTCAATTTTAGGTGCTCTTGTAATAGCAAAATATAAAAATATCTTTATTAAAAACAATAACTGTAACCCACTGTAAAACAGAAAATAGGAAACCACAAAATCTGTCATAAGTAACTCTATTTGAAACATCACATACATGATAGAATACGGAAACTAACAATTTTCTTGACCAGAAATTAGTATATTTAAGCAAAAACAAAGATTTTAATATCATAAATCCCTCGAAAAAGGAAACAGGAAAATTGTCAGATGTAACTGTATTTGGAACATCACAAAGATGATAGTTATCATAATATACAGATACTGACAAAATTTCATGTACAGAAATTACTATCTACAGTGAAAAATTTAGATTTCTATCAAGAAATATCTGAAAACAGGAAAGAGGAAGATTTTTCAAATGTAAGCAAATTAATAAATTTTGTCAATATTTCTCAAAATAAATACTGAATGACAAAACTATATTTATGATCTATATCTTACTGAAATTCTTCCTTTTATATCAAAACTAAAAAAAAAATTAGATATGGACCATGCTCCTCCCTCCCTCCCCTCTTTCCCCTTGTACTGCTCTGCAATATGCATGGGTATAGTCTACATATTTAAGATTCGACGAACACATACAACTTGAAATTGTTATGCTGTCTGTAAAACACAAATGATGCCCGGTGTCATATGGTATTTTGAACCCCCTAAAAAGTGAACCCGGGGTCAAAATACCAAATACACCCCCTTTTATAGCATTAATTTAAAATTAGGGTTTATTGACAATCATTAGATAAGAAACAAGCTATTTTGTTGAAAATTTAAGTTCCTGCATTTTATTATGACATCGCAAGGTGTACTAATACCCGGGGTCAAAATACCATGGGGTTCAAAATACCATATGACACGGGGCTCACCATAGGATATTATGAATTTAACACTATGTATCATGATAAAGTTGTAGGAGAAGATAACCAGATAAACTATGATCTCTAAATGCAGCTAGTACAAAAAAGTCAAGCTACCTGCCATAATCAAAATTTTTGAAAAAAAAATCTAAATTCTATGGCCCTGCACACACCTCCATTATGTGTTTGAACATCCAACAAAATATTAAAGCTGTGTCTCTCAAACTGTAGGAGGAGATAGGAGGACAAACCATGATCTCTTAATGCAGCTTGTACCAAAAATATGCCGAGGTCCAACTACCTGTCATTTTCAGAATGTTTGGGGAAAAATCAAAATACTAAATATAAACTTAAAAGCCATGTACAACTCCATTTGTTTTTGAATATCCAACAAAATGTTACTCTTTATATATGCAGCTTGTACCAAAAAAATGTCCAAGTCCAACTACCTGTCATTTTTGGCATATAAAAAAAGAAATCAAGATCCTGTGGTAAATGCATTGCTCCAATATGTTTTAAACATCCAACAAAATATTAAAGCTGTCTCCAAAACTGTAGGAGGAGATAGGGGGAGAAACTATGATCTCTTTATGCTCTCTCTATTAAGTCCATTACTACCTGTAATTTTCAGAATATTTAAAAGTAATCAAAATCCTGTAGCAATGCACACCTCAAATACAAAAAAAAATGTATGTGTATGAACATCCTACAAAATATTGAAGTTGTACCTCCAAAACTGTATGAGCAGATATACCAGACAAACTATGTATCTAAATCCAGATGGACAGACGAAAGGACAGAGGTACTAATAGACAGATGGATGGACAGGGGTAAATTAATATGCCCCACAACATTTATTCACATGCCATGATGGGCGTCAGAAAAGTTAACAATATGTATATCATGATTCTATCAAACCTCTGTTGCAAAGACTCTTTAAAGGTATGGATAGAATTTAAATTATGCATAGCTATTATGTTTAAATTGTCCCAGAGCCTGAAAAGTAACAGAAAGAAAAAATTGTTGATACTTATTCTAAAGTTGAGTTATTTGTACTTTATAAGTTAGCCTATCAGGTGTAATACCAGCAAATCATAGTACATCACATCTGGTTACTTACAAATAAAAAAATTGTAGGGGTTCCTCAGAACCTAATGTCTCACCTACTTTTGCTGTTAATTGTAGGCTCAACAAAAATGAGGAAAAAAAATAACAAAAATTTTCCTCTCAATACTATCTTTTGATTGTTAGGGACGACAGAAAGATCGATGTAGGAAAAAAAACTTAAATCAAATAGTTTGGGGTGGGGTTAAAGTTCTGCAAGTTTTGTATATCTAAAATCAATTTTTTACATATATCCCAATTGGTAAATCAATTTTCCCCAAATTAAGTTAAGAGGGGGGGGGGGGGGGGGTCAGTGAAAAAACTATGAGAATTAAGTTGTTTATCCTACATTGACCTTTCGATGTTGTCCCTTAGAAACTTCAGTCCAAGTTCTGTTAAAATCTAGGGAAATTTATGAATCTTACAAATGTTTTTAAAAACTTTAAATGCAGACTGTATGTAATGGTAACTAGAAGTCCATTTTCAGTAAACAAGTGAGGACACGCTGAAATGTCTCGCCTTCTTTACTAATCATATATATCATGTCATGATGTTGATAGTTCTAAATATAAAGCCTTATTACACCATGTACATTGTCACATAGACTTAACATTAAACAAGAAAACTAAAAATTGACCAATGAACCATGAAAATGAGATAAAGGTCAGGTGAACCATGCCAGGCAAACATTTACAGTTAACAATTCTTACATACATCAAATATAGTTGACCTATTGCTTATAGATTAAGAAAAAAGACCAAAACACAAAAACTTAATACTGAGCAATGAACTGTGAAAATGAGGTCAAGGTCAATAAAAACCTGAGCAACTGATATAGAGATCATAACATATTTCCATACACCAAATATAGATGACTTATTGCATATAGTATTAGATAAAAAGACCAAAACTAAAAAACTTAACTTTGACCAATAAACTATGAAAATGAGGTCAAGGTCACATGACACCTGCCACCTAGACATGTACACCATACAATCATTTCATACACCAAATATAGTAGACCTGTTGCATATAGTATTAGATAAAAAGACCAAAACTCAAAAACTTAACTTTGACCACAGTGAGTGAACCATGAAAATGAGGTTATTCAGAGGTTGTAATTTGTTCTTGTATATCATATATGTTTTTCATTTATTATTTTGTACATAAATAAGGCCATTGGTTTTATCACTTAGATTTAAGTTTTCATTTGTCATTTCAATGGCCTTTTATATCTGACTATAGTTAGGCCTATAGGGTATGGGTTTAACTCATTGTTGGAGGCTGTACAGTGACCTATAGTTGTTAAATTTATGAGTAAGTTGGTCTCTTATGGAGAGCTGTCTCATTTGCAATCATACCACATCTTCTTTTTTTTACCGATAAATATCATGCATTTGGCTTTCCAAATCATAAACCTGATATCGTTTATGAATTTTTGATATATATATATATTGTTCTCAATCATAGACTTAACTTTCACACAATCAGTAAATCTAATGACTCCTGTTATCTTGTTTCAGTTTCTTACGGAAGTAAACATTTGTATTTAACATTTTAACATGTTGAACAAAAAATCATAGAAGGAATAGAAATATCTGAGACACATCTAATAAAAATGGCGTCCTCCCAGTCGGTTAAAAAAGGTCAAGTTCCTGTTAATTGTAAATTATGTGAAACGAAGAGAACAATTCAGTGGAAATGCATGGACTGCAGTATACTGATGTGTGGCTATTGCACTGACAATGTACATTCAAAATTCAAAAATGCAAAGGATCACAAAATCATTAGTATAAAAGACGTTGGCATGTATAGAGAAGAGATGGATTTTACTAACATTAAATGTGCGGAACACACTGAACAATTCTCATGTCTTTACTGTGGTAAATGTCAAATCCTTGTGTGTCCAACCTGTATTACAAAAGTTCATAAGAAGCATCATTTAATCGAAATTAGTGATGCATACAACATCAAAGTTAACATATTAAAAAAAGGACAAAGTAAAATGGCGAAGAGTAATTCTACAATCAACGTGAAGATAGACCAGCTCAATAAACTAGTGGCAGCTGAAAATGTTAAGTATCACAAAGAAAAACAAAATATTCAAAGTCATGAGAAAACCATAAAGGAGCAAGTAGAACAATACTTTAAAGAACTCAAAAATAAATTGGAGCAGAGTCATGAAACTGTTTTAACATCAATCAAATCAGATCTTAATGCTATATCATTATTCACAACCAAGAAGGAGGACAAAATCAATGGAGTCCAGAATTGTATTGACCTTTCCAATGCCTCTGAATTCTTCAAAGAGGTCATGAAAATTGAGAAAGTAACTGAACCCCAAGAACCACGAACCAGGCCTAGCTATAGTTCTTCACAGAAATTTGTTCCAGGGAATATTAATCAATCAAACATTGGATCGCTACAAGATGATGGAAACTTGTCATCAGAAATAAACATCTCCCTAGTCATCAATAATGAGTACAAGACTGAACTTGATACAATATTCCTTGTAAGTCCATGCCTTGACCAGTCAATTTGGTTACGTTCTGGTAATTATGCAATGTTACAGAGAGTAAAACCTGAAGGAACCAATCTGAAGCTGATGTCTAAATTCAACATTATAGTGTTTGGAATGACAGTTACTCCATCTAATCAACTCCTTCTCTGTGTTAAAGGGAAATCAAGATTACAACAAATCAGCAGTAGTGGTGAACTGACTGATTCTGTTTATAATGTAACACCTTTCTATCCCACAGCCATACATGTTGTCAGTGAGAATAAACTTATAGTAGCAGCTTATGGTTTTATTGATAATGAACTAAAAAGAAGTGCTGTGATCATTATGAACAAGGAAGGAGAAAAGGAAGCTGTATATGAACATGATAAACATAGCCAACCTTTGTTTACCTACACTTTAAATATAACCAGTACCAGCACTGGAAATTTACATGTAGTGGATAGGATTTCAGATGATTGGAGTGGTAAAGTAGTTGTCTTAGGAAAAGAAGGACATATAATAAACCAGTATACAGGTCATTCAACCATCAATAAAAGTGAATCATTCAAACCAGTAAACATTGTGACAACACCAAGTGACAATGTTGTTGTGATAGATCTGATTGCCCGAATCTTACACATCCTCAATGACAATGGTCATTTAGTTTCATATTTCAATATCAAGGATATAGGAATAAAACGTCCACATTCTCTTGCCATCAACACAACTGGACAACTTTATATAGGATGCACTAGAGCTGCAGGTACTAAAACTAAAGAAGCAAAGCTATATGAAATAAACATTGAAGGATTCTAAAACATTCAAACTTTTATGGAACAGAAACGTGCGAGATATTATAAGGCAAAACAAATGTATGTCATATGACTAGTGCCATACAAATGAACATACAAGAACTGGTTAGACTGATATTTTGTGTTTAACAGTAATGTTTACTAGTAGTTTAATCTTTTGTATAGTTGCACATAATTTTCTCTTTTAATCGAAAATATTACTGTGAATGCAGAAATTAATGTGTGCATTTATTATTGCAATTTGTTTAGTATGGACAGAAATTTGATATTTATTATTTTGATTTCAGCAAAACCTGTAGAAAGATATGTGTCTATATAGGATATCAGAATAAGAGTTCTTATGTGATCCTAACTCATTTTCTTTTCTTCATTGATAAAAACATCACAGTAAATTCTGAATTTACAATATCTTTCTGATATAACATTTTTAATTTGTTCATGAAAATAACAGTCAATGATAAAACTAAAAAATCAATGAAATTGATAGTGAAATTATTTTTAGTTTTGAAATAAAACAAATATGAATAAAAGGAGACATAGGGTATTGGCAATAAGACAGCAACTTATAAACACAAAGGAGATCTAGACAAAAGAAATATATACATCATCATACAGTCTTCAATGATAAGTCAATACAACAAAACTATTATCAACAACTTAATAAAAAATAAAATCAATTGTACAAAAAAATGTTGACGAAGGTCTCCCCCTTTACTAGCATTAATTTTCAATTGGTTGGTTTTTGATTTATTTTGAATGGTTTTAACCAACTACCAACCAATAAGGTTACATTTAAATATTTGTTAGTTGGTTTGGATAAGTGTTTTTAGTCCAGTCAATCTAGCATAAGTTTGACCCTAACCCGAAAGTAATTGCAACAGAAGATTTTAAAGTTTTAATCTTCAGCATTAATCCCCAAATATACCCAGAAAAAAGTCCCATAAAATCTAGCTTGAGGAAAACTGAAAAAAATCCCCATTTAAAATTCCTATGAAGATTTGCATTGAAAAGGGAGATAACTCTTGCAAAAAAGGCAGAAATGTCAAAAAAATTGATACAAAATTATAACTTTACCGCTTCTATTCATCAGAAAGTATTGATTCTTGATTTTTTAGGGACCTTTAGAGTATAACAAACAACTCGAAAGGTGTTTTCATATATTTTTTCAGGCTATAATCTAGATTTAGTAATTCATTAGTTGACCTTTTATTGAATTTTTCAACATGTCAAGGTGAAGAATCTCAAATTTAATAAAAAAAAATAAAGCATATATTCATTTTTTGTGGTTTTAAGTTTCTTTAGATAAGTAAGTTGCTGAAAAAATATAATATTCAGATATAAACAATACCAAATTTTCACATTATTTTTTCAAAATGGTTACAAAGCTTCAAATTTGCAATTTCTTTAATGAAAAATGCACAAAAAAAATAAAACTACCCATAATACTTTGGTTTTGTACATTTCATGAGCAGAAGATAATATAATTTAGTCAAATACAAACTTAAAACCCCATCAAAGTATCATACTTTACATAAATTTCAAGACAAACAACCAAAAACTGAAAAAAAAGACTCATTCTTGTATGAGTTATCTCCCCCTCCAATGTTAATTTCCATAGGAAATTAAACTAGAGGCTCTAAAGAGCCTATGTCGCTCACCTTGGTCTATGTGAATATTATACAAAGGACGCATTTGAATTCATGACAAAATTGTGTTTTGGTGATGGTGATGTGTTTGTACATCTTACTTTACTGAACGTTCTTGCTGCTTACAATTATATATTTCTATATTGAACTTGGCCTAGTAGTTTCAGTGGAAAATGATAGTTCAAATTTGCAAATTTTATGAAAATTGTAAAAGATTTACTATAAAGGACAATAACTCCTTAGGTGGTCAATTAACCATTTTGGTCATGTAGAATTATTTTTAGGTCTTACTTTGCTGTTCATTGTTGCTGTTTACAGTCTATCTCTATCTATAATAATATTCAAGAAAATAACAAAACGGCAAAATTTCCCTAAAATTACCAATTCAGGGGCAGCAACCTAAAAGCGGTTTGTCTGATTCATCTGAAAATTTCAGGGCAGATAGATCTTGATCTGATAAACAATTAAACCCCGTTCAGACTTGCTCTAATTGCTTTGGTTTTTGAGTTATAAGCCAAAAACTGCATTTTACTCCTGTGTTCTATTTTTAGCCATGGTGGCCATCTTGGTTGGTTGGCCGGGTCACCGACCACAATTTTTAAACTAGATACCCTAATAATGATTTTGAAAATGTTTGGTTAAATTTGGCACAGCAGTTTCAGAGGAGAAGATTTTTGTAAAAAATTACTTAGATTTACGAAAAATGGTTAAAAATTGACTATAAAGGGCAATAACTCCTAAAGGGGTCAATTGACAATTTCAGTCATGTTGACTTATTTGTAAATCCTACCTTGCTGCACATTATTGCTGTTCACAGTTCATCTCTATCTATAATAATAATCAAGATAATAACCAAAAACAGCAAAAATTCCTTAAAATTACCAATTCAGGGGCAGCAACCCAACAACGGGTTGTCCGATTCATCTGAAAATTTCAGGGCAGATAGGTCATGAACAATTTTACCCTTTGTTAGATTTGCTTTAAATACTTTGGTTATTGAGTTATAAGGCAAAAACTGCATTGCATTTTACCCCTATGTTCTGGTTAAATTTGGCCCAGCAGTTTCAGAGGAGAAGATTTTTGTAAAAGTTTACAACGCCAGACGACGCCGGACGCCGGACGCCGGACGCCAAGTGATGAGAAAAGCTGAGAAAAGCTGATTTTGAGTTTTCCTCAAATTCGATTTTATCGGACTTTTTTCAGTGTATATAAAGGACATAATGCTATAGATTAGAACTAAAACATTTTCTGTTGCAATTAGTTTGAGGTTTAATCTTAGTTTGACTGGACTATTTGGGTGAATAATTGATTGGCTGATTTGTCAATTGATCAGTTTATTTATCATGAAGCAGTTATCACAGGTAGAAATGAAATTTCATATTCATCAATTGATAGATAATTTTTATTTTTGAAGGAAGCAGGGGTATCCACAGAAATACCTTAAAACAGTCAATTACTGGTTGTTCAATAGACCACTTTCGAGTTCATCCGTCACCGGAAAAAAACTCGTCAATTATACACGCCTTTATGACGTCATTTACCAGATAGAGGGGATCGCCTGTATCCCTGCACTATTAACGTTTATCAAGCGTCTTAGTGATCGTAATTGTGCAGGATAAACTAGAAATAATAGTTGTTCTGTAGGTACTTAATGACAATTCCCTAATGACAGCAGTTCAATTTGCCCAATAATTCGTACAATATTGAATTATAGTTTTCCAACCACTCCCTCAACATTGGAATGGAAGTAACGACGCCCCTAAACGCACAAATAACGTTCACTAAAACCAGAGTTTTTGAAGGAAATGCATCGAACTCGAAAGTTGTCTATTGATTTTTTGTTCATGTTTAACACCGCATTCACTCTAGGCTATACTAAAGTGATCAGTATTATTGGTGGAGGAAGCAGGAGGGCCAACAGAGAATGATTGAAAATTCATCAAATTAGTGATTGTTTGACTTATTGATTGTTGGGGATTAACACAACTTTATCCTTGGCTATATATAGTGATCAGTTTTATAAGAAATCAAGAATACCCACACAAATCCGCCAACCTAATGCCCAATTACTGGTTGTTCAATTAATTCATTGCTGGTGTCTAACACCACTCTTCTGACACTTGACAATATTACAGTGATCAGTTTTATTGGTGGAGGAAGCAGAAGTAACAACAGAGACCCAACAACCTAAAGCAGGCAAACTTAACACTAGTCAATTAAATCAGATTCAAAAGCACCATGCACAAATGGAGTTGAAACTCACAACCTGAATGTTGAAAGGCTACTGCAGATGAACTAATTAGACCACTCATCCACTGAGATTGAAAACCAGAGATAAAGGTTAATAGACAAATATTAACAGTGATAAATGAACACATTACATTCAATATTTACTACATAATAGAGTAACCAACAAGTGTGGAAACATGAAAGTGACTACCAGCATACCATTTATCCATAATAAATCACAACATGCAAATTAGAGTCTTCAAGTTCTCTTCAAATGATACAATACAATACAATACAATATTTTTATAGTCAATCAAGGACGCCCTAAAAGAGCAGTATTATTACAAACAATTTGTAACAATGATTATTATGATAGATGTCAGACAAACCTACTTATATGAATAAGAGAAAATGTCAGTTTATGCCTATAAGTTGCTACAGTAAAGCTACACAATAATAAATATAACAAGAGACTCTCAAGAGTTTGTGTCGCTCACCTTGGTATATGGCCATTTCAAACAAAGGACACTCTCCAACACTATAGAAGAGAAAAGACATGACAAAAATTTTGATGAAATCAAACAAAGTTTAATTTTGGACCCTTTTGACTTTAATTTGGACCAATTTGATAACGGGGCTCAAAAATCAAAAATCTAAATACATGGTTAGATTTAGCATATCAAAGAACCCCATACATTCAATTTTTGTTGGATTCAAACAAAGTTAAATTTTTGACCCAATTTTGACCAATTTGAAAACAGGCCCCAAAATTAAAATCTAAATACAGGGTTGGATTTGGCATATCAAACCAGATGCTCCGCAGGGCGTAGCTTTATACGACCGCAGAGGTTGAACCCTGAACGGTTGGGGCAAGTATGGACACAACATTCAAGCTGGATTCCGCTCTAAATTTGGATTGTGATTAAATAGTTGACACAGCATAGGTTTCTGACACAGAATGAATATATCCAAATGAACTTAAAATTTTTGTTTTCTCTTAGAGCAATTCACTATGCTGTTGAATAATAATCCTCTCAAAAAAATGTTTGAAGAAATTTTCTTTTTATTTATGAAATTTCAAATGAGAAAAATTGAACCCAATTTTTTAATCACATCCCCCTTTCCCTTATTCCAAAACTAATTTCAATTAAAATATTCTAATGGAGTTTGCAACAATTACTACTTATTTAAATACATCATAAAATATTAAGATGTAAAAAAACTGCTTGTAATCACTGAATGGTAAAGATTATCTAAATTTATCAGCTGGTAGTAAAAAGTAAATATACATTGTATATTGTATATAACAAAGATTTAAGTTGATTCTGGACAAAGAAAGATAACTCCAATTAAAAAAAATTCTTGCAGATATTTCTTGCTTACTATACTGGACAAAGAAAGATAACTCTTAATTTTAAAAAAATTTGCTATTTCACAATATTGTGAAATTAGATATTTCCTGCATTGCACAATACTGTGCAATTGAAAAGACTTGCTATTGCACAATACTTAATATAATAATTTTAGATCCTGATTTGGACCAACTTGAAAACTGGGCCCATAATCAAAAATCTAAGTACATGTTTATATTCAGCATATCAAAGAGGCCCAAGAATTTAATTTTTGTTAAAATCAAACTTAGTTAAATTTTGGACCCTTTGCACTTTAATTTAGACCAATTTTAAAACTGGACCAAAAATTAAGAATCTACATACACATTTAGATTTGGCATATCAAAGAACCCCAATTATTCAATTTTTGTTGAAATCAAACAATGTTTAATTTTGGACCTCGATTTGGGCCAACTTGAAAACTGGGCCAATAATCAAAAATCTAAGTACATTTTTAGATTCAGCATTTCAAAGAACCCCAAGGTTTCAATTTTTGTTAATATCAAACTAAGTTTAATTTTGGACCCTTTGGACCTTAATGTAGACCAATTTGAAAACGGGACCAAAAATTAAGAATCTACATACACAGTTAGATTCGGCATATTAAAGAACCCCATTTATTAAATTTTGATGTAATCAAACAAAGTTTAATTTTGGACCCTTTGGGTCCCTCTTTCCTTAACTGTTGGGACCAAAACTCCAAAAATCAATACCAACCTTCCTTTTATAGTCATAAACCTTGTGTTTAAATTTCATAGATTTCTATTCACTTATACTAACGCTATGGTGCGAAAACCAAGAAAAATGCTTATTTGGGTCCCTTTTTGGCCCCTAATTCCTAAACTGTTGGGACCTAAACTCCCAAAATCAATACCAACCTTCCTTTTGTGGTCATAAACATTGTGTTTAAATTTCATTGATTTCTATTTACTTTAACTAAAGTTATTGAACGAAAACCAAGAATGCTTATTTGGGCCCTTTTTTGGCCCCTAATTCCTAAACTGTTGAAACCAAAACTCCCAAAATCAATCCCAACCTTTCTTTTGTGGTCATAAACCTTGTGTCAACATTTCATAGATTTCTATTCACTTAAACTAAAGTTATAGTGCGAAAACCAAGAAAATGCTTATTTGGGCCCTTTTTGGCCCCTAATTCCTAAAATATTGGGACCAAAACTACCAAAATCAATACCAGCCTTCCTTTTATGGTCATAAACCTTGTGTTAAAATTTCATAGATTTCTATTCACTTTTACTAAAGTTAGAGTGCGAAAACTAAAAGTATTCGGACGACGACGACGACGACGCCAACGTGATAGCAATATACGACGAAAATTTTTTCAAAATTTGCGGTCGTATAAAAACCTCAATAATTGAATTTTTGATGAAATTAAACAAATGACCTAATGTAAACTAATTCAAAAATGGGGACCAAATTCCAAAAACTTAATACACTGTCAGATTCAGTATATCTAAGAACCCCAAGAATTCAAGAATAAAACCCCATTAAAATTGGTCAAGAAATAAGCAATTTATACAAAGTATTAGAGAAGTATTGTTTTTGGTCCCTTTTGACCCCTAATTCCTAAACAAGTCTTTGGCCATACCCCTAAAATCAATCCGAACCTTCCATTTTTGGAATGGAACCTTGTGGTACAATTTCAGAAAGATCCATACACTTACACACAAGTTATTGTCTGGAAACTAGAAAAATACTTATTTTTAACCCTTTTTGGGCACATTGTTCCGAAACTGTTGAGACCCACAAAATCAATCACAACCTTCCTTAAGTGGTTATTAACCTTTGTGTTAAAATTTTATCGCTTCCTATTTACTTATAATAAAGTTATTATCTGGAAACCATCTGTCTTCAATTGATGCTGACAACGACGTGATACCAATATACCACAAAACAAAAATAATATTTGAGATAATTAAAAGAGAAGTGCATTACTTTAGTTTTATATAATGTCATTTCCTATGATTAAATCTCAAAGATCGTAAGAAATTATCTTACAAATCTCTAACAATTATTCATTTTTTACACCACCCGTCTTCAAACGACGCTGATGACGACAATGACGTGCTACCAATGTCATTTCCTCTGATTAAATCTCAAAGATAGTAAGAAATTATTTTATAAGTCTCTAACAATAACTAATTTTTACAGTACTATTTCAAGTTAGGTTAAAGGTTGGTTGGTTTGAAATGTTAAAACCTGTTGCATTTATTTCCACCTGTTGAAAGTCAGAAATCTGTTAATCAGTGGTTGTCGGTTGTTGGGCTGGATTTTACGTGTTTCTTGTATCTTGTTTTTATATAGATTATAGACTTATATAGACTGTTGGTTTTCCTGTTTAAATTGTTTAAACTGGTCATTTTGGGGGCTTCTATAGCTTGCTGTTCGATGTGAGACAATGGAGTGTTGTCTCATTGGCAATCATACTACATCTTCTAATATCTTCTATTAGCAATCTTGGGAATAATATGCAGCAAATTGATAAAGGTTGGAATAACTTGTTTGGATTTTGTGTTCTCATATGAAACTGCTGAAGCTGGTATTAATTTACATAAAATGGGGATCTCTAACACTGTTCTGATTCAATCTATTCACAACAAAATCTCTCGACCTGTATTAACATTGTCTTCAATTGATGCTGACAATGACGTGATACCAATATACGACAAAACAAAAATAATATTTGTGATAATTAAAAGAGAAGTGCATTACTTTAGTTTTATATAATGTCATTTCCTATGATTAAATTGCAAAGATCATAAGACATTATTTTACAAGTCTCTAACAATTATTCATTTTTTACACCACCCGTCTTCAAACAACGCTGATGACGACAATGACGTGCTACCAATGTCATTTCCTATGATTAAATCTCAAAGATAGTAAGAAATTATTTTATAAGTCTCTTACAATAACTATTTTTTACAGTACTATTTCAAGTTAGGTTAAAGGTTGGTGCCTGTTGAAATGTTAAAACCTGTTGCATTTATTTCCACCTGTTGAAAGTCAGAAATCTGTTAATCAGTGGTTGTCGGTTGTTGGGCTGGATTTTAAGTGTTTCTTGTATCTTGTTTTTATATAGATTATAGACTTATATAGACTGTTGGTTTTCCTGTTTAAATTGTTTAAACTGGTCATTTTGGGGGCTTTTATAGCTTGCTGTTCGATGTGAGACAATGGAGTGTTGTCTCATTGGCAATCATACTACATCTTCTAATATCTTCTATTAGCAATCTTGGGAATAATATGTTTTGCGTATAGTGGGTAAGATTTCGTACAATGGCATGAAGTAAAATAACAGACGTCTTGCTAGTTTGATAATGTAATGAAAGCTAAAGGAAGTACGTCAACTATAGTGACGTTACAATCGAGCGGCGCGCTTTACTATACATGTAGTAAGCAGACTTTACAACATACTCGGGCCGCGCAAAAGATGAAATTAAAAATATTAAAAACTACAATATAAATAAATTGACACTTGAAAAATTACTGAAAACTCTGAAGTCTCTGAAAGGAGTTAATGTCTATATATGAAAACTAAACTTGAATTTAATTTACAGTCATTGATTATGAATTATTTCCTTTTGTCCATTTCTTAAGTTTCTCTATGGCAACACTTTTCGCTTTACGGCTTAAGTTTCTAGACGTAGAAGGATTGTTGAGATCACAATTATTGTCTATAGTAAAGTCTCTATTTTCTGACACTTCGAGAGGATAAAGTTTTGTTATTGGACGTGAAGTGAGTCCATGTTTTGTCCGTATAACAGCAGATCTCGTTTTCCCGTCACCTCCAATGTTCAGTTGATCAATAACGGCTAGATTCCACTTTGTCCTCGGTGATTCTTCGTACACTTGTACTACATCTCCAACTTTAATTGTTTGAATGTCCTTTCCAGTGTTTCGATGATATTCTCGAAGAGAGGTAAGATACTCGTGTTTCCATTTGCACCAAAACTGTTGAATAATTTGAGATTTCAACCGAGACAGTTTATTCACAGATTCATGAGTCATCTCAAGCGTCGAATGCTCAAAGTCTCTATTATCAGGGTATGGAAGTGTTGTGATCCGACGTCCGTAAAGTAAATGTGATGGCGTTAGCGGTTCATCTAAAGGATCTGACGATACGTAAGTTAGTGGACGGTCATTCATAATAGTTTCAACTTCAGTCACAATTGTCTTAAGAAGTTCTATATTGATAAGAGAACGTCCCAAAACCTTCTTAACACAATCTTTTGTAATCCCTATCAATCTTTCCCAAAAGCCACCGTACCACGGTGCGCGTTTTGGTATAAATGTCCATGTTGTACCATAGTTGTTCAACGTTTCTGTAAGTGACGCTGATCGTGTGAGATTCTCTATATGCTTAGCGGCTGCAATGTAGGTAGTAGCATTGTCGGATATCATCGTTTTCGGTAACGATTTTCTACTAACGAATCTTCTAAATGCTAGGATAAATGTTTCTTCTGTTAAATTGTCCACCACTTCTAAATGCACAGCGCGAGTGCTGGCACATGTAAATAAACATATGTAAGCCTTGCTTGTAGTTCCATCGTTGTTTTTCACTGTCAGAGCTCCCGTAAAATCAACTCCCGTTACTGTGAACGGCGGTGCTTCTCGTAGTCTGTCCTTCGGTAAAGGCGGCGGATCTGGGGCTGTATACGGTCGGCCTTTAACTTTTTTACAGGTCACACATTTGCGTAAGATACTGTTCGCAACTTGTCGTATAGTCGGTATCCAATATGTCTGACGGATTAGTGTGACGGTACTTGACAGTCCTGAGTGTAAATGTGAAATGTGAGCATCCATTATAACGAGTCTGGTTAATCTATCTTTTGCAAGTGTCTTCGTTGTACTTCTTGTATCAAAGTATACGTTGCATTCTGTAATTCTTGCGTATTAAGATTTCCAGTACGTTTTTCTCTCGATCTACAGTTAAATATAAATCTGTCAACGTAGGCTATGACTCTCAAAAGTTTCTTGAAAGAATTAAACCTGTCAATGTCAATTATGGTATTTTCCTGCGTTACACTGTGTGTACTCAGTATTTGTGTCGTATCAACTGTAACTTCTTGTTGAGCACTTGCTGGCATAATTTGCGTTTCATCTATTTTCCATTCAGGCCATTTATTCTCGTTCGTTAACCAATCAGGGCCGTTCATCCATAACATGTTGTCTCTAAACTTTTGAGTTGTTATTCCTCTTGATAGTAAATCGGCGGGATTGGATTCACTTGGACAGTATTTCCATGTAAACTTTTCAGTCAGTTCTTTGATTTCTTTCACTCTGTTAGCGACAAATTGTTTTAATGTCTTCTTCGAACTCAGCCAGCTCAAGACAATTTGGCTATCGCTCCATAATATTACACGATTAACATTAATATGAGACAAAATATGAGATAAAAGTCGACTTCCAATTACTGCTGCCATTAGTTCTAGTCTTGGAATTGTTAGCTGTTTTAACGGTGCTACTCGATTTCTTGACATTAAGAGTGAACTTTTTCCTTCTGAAACTAGGTATGCACAAGCTCCGTAAGCTTTCATGCTAGCATCCATGAATACATGTATCACATTGTCGCTATTAGAATCCGAACAATTTGTGAAGTAGTGACGATGTATAACGGTCTTTGTTGCTTCATTAATATCTTTTCTTATGTCAATCCATTCTGTTCTCATATGATCAGGCAATGGCTCGTCCCATTTCATGTTTTCACCCCAAAGTGTTTGCATAAACATTTTACCTCGTACGGTAACTGGACTGATGATCCCGAGTGGATCATAAATCTTGGACGATTCTCTAAGTACTTCGCGTTTCGTGATGAGGTCTATTTCCGTGTCTAGAATATTTTCAGCATACTTTAGTGTATCTTGATCTGTATTCCAACGCAAGCCTAATACTTTTACTACCTGTTCTGTGTCGATAACTTTTTCAGATTCTGCAAGTTGTTGTAATAGTTTGTTATTTGATGCCCATGCGCGTAAATTGAATCCACCATCTGTAAATAACTTGCGAACAACTTTGAAATATTGTGACAATTCATCTTCGGAATTAAAACTAGAAACAATATTATCTACGTATAAATCTCTCATTAAATTGTCAGTAAATTCTGTCTGGTGGTTGTTGATGTGTTTTGATAAAACAGCATTTAATATAAATGGTGAACAGGTGGCTCCAAATGATACAGATTTAAACCTATAAGTCGTGATACAACTGCTTGGGTCTGTTGGATTGCTTAACCAGAAAAACCTGGTGACGTCCCGGTCTTCAATATCTAGTCCAACGTTGAGAAATGCCTTCTCTTTATCTGTACATACGGCGTATTTATTCATGCGGAATCTTAAAAGTATTGCGGTTACATTATTCAACTTCGGAGGTACGTTAAGTAAGCAATCATTTAAGCTGGCGGTGTCCGGTGTTTGTCTACAACTACAGTCATACACGATCCTGATAGGTGTAGTTGCGGAATCTTTCTTTACTGCGTGATGCGGGATATAATGTAACTTGGTATTTGGTTTAACTAAATCTTCCTCGACTTTCTCTATAAACCCTCGCTTTTCCTGTTCTTCGATGATTTCTCCATACCTTTGTAACAATTGCGGTTCTTTACTAAGACGTCTTATTACATTTTCAGTCCTACGAAAGGCGACTGTTTTGTTTGACGGTAATGGCGAGTGGTTGGTTTTCCAAGGTAGCTTGGCGACATACTTGTTGTCAAGAAATGACACTGATGAGTTTTCATAAATCGTTTGAAATTCTTCTAGCTCTGTTTTTGTGTTACTGTCTTCTATACCAAGGGACTCGATTTCCCAAAACTTTGTTAAATTACATTCCTCTGCTTTATGAGACACGATAACGTTCAATATTGAACTTCTGTTTGATTCTCTAATACTTGTCGTTGGTCCAGAAAGTAAATATCCTAATTTAGACTCGACGGCAGTCGGTCCATTACCTCTTATGATTTTATCTTCTTCTATACTCCAATAATAATCTGCTCCAATAAGTAAATTAATATCAAACATGTCATCTTCGTTAATTGGGTGTGCTAATTTCAAGCCATGCAAATGTCTCATATTAACTACTGATTTCATGTGCGTTTGTATCGGTAATGCTATTTCAGGAATGATAAGTACCTCGAGCGGTATGTTTTCTACATCGTCAGTTTGTAAGTAAATCGTTGCCGATTGCATATGCCTAACTTGTCTGTTTTGCTCTCCGAATCCAGAAAGATGAACTATTTCGGTCCCGTTTATACCTAAATCTAGTTTTCTGGCGAGTGATTCTGTGATGAATGATCTCTGTGCTCCTTCGTCTAGTAAAATATTAGCATCCGTTGACTGTGTTCCTGAGCTCACGCAAGCGACAGCGGTTTTCAATATAACATTTGATGTTTTATGTGGTGCGAGGGAGGAGTGTAATACGGTTTTACCATTATCTTCGTTTACTTGTTCATGTGATTCGTTCATACTGTTATTCTTGTTACATATACTTGTATGATGACGTTTGTTGCATTTTTTACACGTGCTTGTAGATTTGCATTCAGCTAATTTGTGACGACCGAGACAGTTAAAACATAGCCTCTCTCTCTTAATTACAGCTGTGCGTGCATCAACGGTTGTGATTTTTGTGCAATTAATGGCTATATGCCCATTTTCATGGCAAAAAATGCAAGACTTAATGAAAGGTTTTTTATCCGAAACTGACTTTTCGGGTTTTCCGAATGTTGAGTTTGAACGTGACTTCATACTAGTTAAAAATGTAGCGGTAGCGAGTGGTCTTTCTACTTTATCCGGTAATTTTCCGGCTTCCATAATATTTAGTTCGTCGAGAAGCGCTTTGCGTAAATCATGAAGTGTACAGTTTGTGGATCTGTGTTCTCGTGCTAAATGTTGACGTATCTCTGCGGGTAATTTATTCAGAATAACAGGAACTAGTAATGATCCGTACATATCGTCTGTCTGTCCGAGTGACTCGAGACCTCTTACATAAGTTTCTGTCTTATCATAGTAACTACGGAGGCTAGTAATTGTATTAATTGGAGCCTGTAAATCAAGTAAGGCCTGCATGTAGGTTTGGACTATTTTATGAGTTTGCCCGTATCTTTCCTGGAGTAATGAAATTGCTTTGTCGTAATTTGTGTTTGTCATGGAAAATCCTGCTATAGTTTGTAACGCTTCGCTTTGTAGAAGGGACTTTAAGTAGTTGAATTTTTGTGCATCACTCAGTGTAGGATTTGTGTGGATCGCGGTTTCATAGGAGTCCCAAAATGATTGCCAGTCTAGTATATCTCCGGTAAATATAGGCAAGTTTAACTTTGGTAGCTTGTGATACTCGCTGTTTGTGCTAGACGATGAGCGTGAATTTGAGCTATGTGTATATTGTTGGTTTGCTGATGTTGAAGGTTGACTAATAAATGTAGATGGAACTGATTGGGTATTCGGTATAAAATTATCGGCATGAGGGTTCAAATTCAATGAAATTGATTCATTTGCGGGTAAACTCTGATTTTGAACTGACTTTGCTAATTTTGTAATTTGCCGTAATTTATATTCTAAATTGTACATGTACTCATCTGAGTCCTGTATTTCCACTGCTACATCTTCATCCGAAGTTTGCTCCAATATTTTTTTGTTGATATTTTCTAAAATTCTTTTCTTCTGTGTGACTGCTTCTAATAGCGTTGAAATTTCTTCGTAATCCGCTTCGGAACTTTGTTGAATGTCTTCGAATTTCCTCAGGAGTTTGGTAACTGCTCCTTTATGTCCCGCTCGGACGGCTTTCATCTTTGCTTCCATTATTTCATCTGGTCTCGGCACCAATTTTGCGTATAGTGGGTAAGATTTCGTACAATGGCATGAAGTAAAATAACAGACGTCTTGCTAGTTTGATAATGTAATGAAAGCTAAAGGAAGTACGTCAACTATAGTGACGTTACAATCGAGCGGCGCGCTTTACTATACATGTAGTAAGCAGACTTTACAACAATATGCAGCAAATTGATAAAGGTCGGAATAACTTGTTTGGATTTTGTGTTCTCATATGAAACTGCTGAAGCTGGTATTAATTTACATAAAATGGGGATCTCTAACACTGTTCTGATTCAATCTATTCACAACAAAATCTCTCGACCTGTATTAACATTGTCTTCAATTGATGCTGACAATGACGTGATACCAATATACGACAAAACAAAAATAATATTTGTGATAATTAAAAGAGAAGTGCATTACTTTAGTTTTATATAATGTCATTTCCTATGATTAAATTGCAAAGATCATAAGACATTATTTTACAAGTCTCTAACAATTATTCATTTTTTACACCACCCGTCTTCAAACAACGCTGATGACGACAATGACGTGCTACCAATGTCATTTCCTATGATTAAATCTCAAAGATAGTAAGAAATTATTTTATAAGTCTCTTACAATAACTATTTTTTACAGTACTATTTCAAGTTAGGTTAAAGGTTGGTGCCTGTTGAAATGTTAAAACCTGTTGCATTTATTTCCACCTGTTGAAAGTCAGAAATCTGTTAATCAGTGGTTGTCGGTTGTTGGGCTGGATTTTAAGTGTTTCTTGTATCTTGTTTTTATATAGATTATAGACTTATATAGACTGTTGGTTTTCCTGTTTAAATTGTTTAAACTGGTCATTTTGGGGGCTTTTATAGCTTGCTGTTCGATGTGAGACAATGGAGTGTTGTCTCATTGGCAATCATACTACATCTTCTAATATCTTCTATTAGCAATCTTGGGAATAATATGCAGCAAATTGATAAAGGTCGGAATAACTTGTTTGGATTTTGTGTTCTCATATGAAACTGCTGAAGCTGGTATTAATTTACATAAAATGGGGATCTCTAACACTGTTCTGATTCAATCTATTCACAACAAAATCTCTCGACCTGTATTAACATTTTCAAATTTGCTTTAACATAGTTTTTATCAGTTTTTACTTTATGAAAAACTTATACTTATCAAAAGTTTATCATATATTTATCAGTATCCTCAATTTCAAATATGATATCACTGAATATACATAACTACCTATCTTTTGCATTATCAAAAAACAAATATTGGGTATAATCATATGACAACTTTTCATCACACCTTCGTTGAACTAAATATTTTTTCTATATCATACAACTTGTGACAAACTTAATATGGCATGTCCTCAACCACATGGAAGTGGTCAAGCACCTGTTAAATGTGGATTATGTGAAACAGATAGACCTATACAATGGAAATGCATGGGTTGCAGTATTTTAATGTGTAGTCATTGCAAGGACAAGGTTCATTCCAAATTTAAAAACGCACAGGATCATAAGATCATCAGTAGAGAAAAGATTGGAATGCATACTGAAGAATTGGATTTTACCAATATTAAATGTGATGAACATGCTGGACAATTCTCTTGTCTTTACTGTAAGACATGTGACATTCTTGTGTGTCCAACATGTTTTGCCAAAGTTCATAAGACACATGATTTAATCGAAATTAGTGATGCATACAGTATTAAAGTTAACATATTAAAAAAAGGACAAAGTAATATGCAGAAGAGTAGTTATAAAATCAACGCAGAGAAAGACCAGCTCAATAAACTAGTGTCAGCTGAAAATATAAAATATAACAAAGAAAAACAAAATATTCTAAGTCACGAAAAAAACGTAAAAGAGCAAGTAGAACAATATTTTAAAGAACTCAAATATAAACTGGAGCAGAGTCATGAAACTGTTTTAAAATCAGTCAAATCAGATCTAAATGATTTATCATTATTCACAACCCAGAAAGAGGATAAAATCACAGAAGTTCAGAACTGTATTGACCTTTCTAATGCATCTGAATTCTTCAAGGAGGTCAAGAAGATTGAGAAATTCACTGAAATCCAAGAACCACGAACCAAGTCTAGCTATAGTTCTTCTCAGAAATTTGTTCCAGGGAATATTAATCAATCAAACATTGGATCGCTACAAGATGATGGGAACTTGTCAGCAGAAATAAACATCTCCCTAGTCATCAATAATAAATACCAGACTGAACTTGACGTAATAGCATATGTAAGTCCATGCCTTGACCAGTCAATTTGGATAAATTCTGGTTCTTATGGAATGTTACAGAGAGTACAACCTGAAGGAACCAATCTTAAGGTGATGTCTAAATTTGACATTATAGTGTTTGGAATGGCAGTTACCCCTTCTCATCAACTCCTTCTCTGTGTTAGAGGGGAAACAAGGTTACAACAAATCATCAGTAGTGGTGAACTGACTGATTCTGTTTATGATGTAACACCTTTCTATTCCAATGCAATCCATGTTGTCAGTGACAATAAACTTGTAGTAGGAGCTGTTAATAGTGAACTGAAAAGAAGTGCTGTGATCATTATGAACAAGAAAGGAGACAAGGAAACTGTATATGAACATGATAATCATAATCAACCTTTGTTTACTTACATTTTGCGTTTAACCAGTACCAGTACTGGAAATATACATGTAGTGGATAAGATTTCAGATGACAACAGAAAAGTAGTGGTCTTAGGACAAGGAGGACATATAATAAATCAGTATACAGGTCATTCAACTATCAATAAGAGTCAATCATTCAAACCAGTAAACATTGTGACAACACCAAGTGACAATATTGTTGTGACAGATCTGAATATTCCAGTCTTACACATCCTCAATGACAATGGTTATTTGATTTCATGTTTCAATACCAAGGATATAGGAATAGAATTTCCACATTCTCTTGCAATCAACACAACAGGACAACTTTATATAGGAAGCACTAGAGCTGCAGGTACTAAAACTAAAGAAGCAAAGCTATATGAAATAAACATTGCAGGATTCCAAAACATTTAAACTTTTATAGAACAGAAACGTGTGACATAGTATAACGCAAACAATATTCATGTCATATGCATATGACAACAGGAATAACAGCTTACAAATGAACTTATAGGAACTGATTAGAACAATATCTTGTGTTAAACTAAAACAGTCAAGAAAGACTTTTGCATCTAAGCACTATATCTTTTCCTTTTTATTCAAAATATTACTTGTCAAGCATACTATGAATCTGTACTATATCCAAAGATCATAATAAAAAATCAATTTAATTGATAGTGAAATTATTTTTAGTTATATATATGACAAATATGAATAAAAGGAAACATAGTGTATTGACATTAAGACAGCAACTTAAAAAAAAAAAAAAAGAGATCTAAACAATAGAAATATATGCATCAACAAACAGTCTTCAATGATAAGTGAATATACCAGAATTATTATTATTAACCCTATCAAAAAATAAAATCAATTGTCTAAATAATTGTCAATGGATGTCTCCCCCTTTACTAGCATAAATTTTTGGTTGGTTGATTGGTTGGTGATTGCATTTTGTTGGTTGTTCCAACATCCAACATGATCGAAGGATACTTTCTAAATATTGGTTGGTTGGTTTTGACTTTGGATATGTATGGTGGATGAATAATTGATTGATTAGTTTTTTGATTGATAAGTTGATTCATCTTTAAGCAGTTATCACAGGTAGAAATGAAAGTTCATATTGATGAATTGATTGAAAGCTTTTTATTTATGGAGGAAGCAGGAGTATCAACAGAAATACCAGAACCATATGAACAATTCCTGGTTGTTTGATTGATTGATTGTTGATGTTTAACACCACTTTCACACCTGGTTATATCATAGTGATCAGTTTTATTGGTGGATGAAGCAGGAGTACCAACAGAGACCCATCAAAAATCTGCCCAAATTACTGATTGTTTGATTGATCGATTGTTGGTGTTTAACACCACTTTCACACCTGGTTATATCATAGTGATCAGTTTTATTGGTGGATGAAGCAGGAGTACCAACAGAGACCCATCAAAAATCTGCCCAAATTACTGATTGTTTGATTGATCGATTGTTGGTGTCTTAACGCCACTTTTCTGACAATTGGCTATACTACAGTGATCAGTTTTATTTTTTTATTGAACAGTGAGGCTACTGTAAAATGTGGACATAAGTGATCAGATTGAGATGAATTGTACTGGAAGATTAAAAAATGTTTGCTTTCATTATGATTCATAAAAAATGAACTGACAACCAGACTCCAGTATCCAAAAAATGAATATGAGACATGAAAAAAAAACAGGGGCCCAGACTCCAGGCGCCAAAAAATCCAACAGAAATGAGATGATGCACAGACTAATCACTCATTTTACATATAAAGTTACTAATGTTTTCACAGATTAAGAAAACAAATTTTGTGTTTGACATTTAAAAGGAACAGTGCATTTGAAGGGTATCATATGTACATTCCACTAATATAATTTCCAAGATATTCTGAACTGATATCACAATTTAATAACAGGTACATGTAAATACTTATCAGCAGTATAATTGAGATTAAAATGAAGCATTTTGATAAAATAGGTCAGGATTTCCTGTTACACATGTGAAAATACTGAAGCGGGTTTGTATCTACACTAGTAAGGAGGATCTATAAGGGTGTCTCGTTGAGGGGGTCTGATCCCTGATCCCCCTTATTGTTTATTAAGAATCTTGTATCACGCTTCTCGTTGCCACAATAGCACCCATGAACTACCTAACTACGTTTCCCGTTTTCACACTTAATCATTCAACTTTTATGTGTCACGCTTAAAAAAAATCAGACAATCCCATTTCATGCTTTGACCACAATGAGTCCCATCTCTAATATCGTTCTGTTACAA
Organism: Mytilus trossulus; assembly: GCF_036588685.1. NCBI lineage: Eukaryota > Metazoa > Mollusca > Bivalvia > Mytilida > Mytilidae > Mytilus > Mytilus trossulus. Next base: position 27,735,351 of record NC_086375.1, on the reverse strand, counting down.
TTTATTTTCAACCCAAATTCTGACATGTATGAACTTTTCTCAAAAATTGCTAAAATCTTTATTTTTCCTCTCTTGATAAAATAAAAATATTAACTTACATAAACTGTACATTTCCCAGCTTCCTGTATATACTTAATTGCCAAGTAATGAATTAGATTTTTATGTCGTAATCGAATCAAGCTGTGTATTTCTTGTTCAATGCTTGTAATCTGGAATAAGAAAGCAATAACTGTTCATGTAATACCAAATTTGTATTGCCATTTGGACATCTGCAATACTTGAACTTTGGACATCATAAAACATTTACTTTTTCTTAAGATCGTTAGCTCTTTTCTCTCATAAATTCATTTTTTACAGACATTTCTGCCTTGTCATAATGTACAAAGAGGGATAAGGTGTATAATCATCAACAAAATACATGACATCACATAAAACACCAAACTTGTCCACACCTTCTGGTGTCAGTATTGTAACAAGAACTTGCCTACCCTTTCACAGCTCCTGAGTTAACCCCTACTGAGTTTGGTGACATTGTTATTGCTTAATCTTTAATCTTCTATCTATTGACTAGTGGAAAGTTGTTTGTTTCTATGCCTTTATTCTCTGAATTTTCTAAAGTCTCTCAAGTTTTCATTTTTGCTATTCTTTTTGGTTATTTATGTCAACTGACAACTGCACAAAAGATATACAAACACACAAAAAAAAATATATTCAAAGGGAAATAACTGTGATTTTTAAATGTAAATGTGTCATAAGTGAGACATAAAATTGAGAATGGAAATGGGGAATGTGTTAAAGAGACAACAACCCAACCATAGAACAGACAATAGCAGATGGTCACCAATAGGTCTTCAATGCAGCAAGAAACTTCGGCACAGGGTGCATCCTTCAGCTGGTATATACAATACATCTTTATTGTTGGACAATATAAAAATATAAAAGCTTTTCTCCTGTTTTGTAGCAAGTACATTTTATATTTTCAAAAGTGCACATACGTTGATTTTATCCTGCAGCTAACACCCACTACTTGATCATTAGTCACGCGATAATTTTAAAACAAATCGACATAGTTGAAACGCGGATGAATGTTCATGACAAAATTGCAGCATGAGAAAAATTCTACCTAAAGCTTGAAGGCATGATGTTCTCTTAGTTTCTTATTAGTCTCAATTTTTTTTTCCATTTTTTAGTTGTCCTTCATTGACATTGACCAATTTTAACTCATTTCGTTCATTTACCTGTTTTAAGTAAGTAGCGCCCTCCTTATCTTCATAATCAACTCTTTGAGTTCTCTTCTGTTTTATATGGCGCCACTTTAAAACCCATTCTGATATAGCTACTAATTCTCCACTGGCTGTATCTATCCCAGCATACACTGTACTACCATGGACACTATGACCTACAAAAACATGTATTCTCTTAAAATCCATTTGCATATTAACTGTCAAGGAGCCCATTATCAATCCAATCATTAACACAAAATAATAAAATATGGATGAATGGACATTCAACATCAAAAGACAATAATAGCGTTGCAGTTTCAAACACTCCTTACTGTCCTGTGCTTTGTAGAAAAAACAGTGAAGCCATGGTGTAGTGGTTAGCGCATTGGACAACTAACACAAAGGTACCTGATTCGATTCCCAGTCTGGAATGAAAATTTCAGAGACTTAATTTTCGGCTCTCCCTTGATACCATTTGCGAGTATGGTCTGAAGGAAACGATGATAGTCTGTCAAAACTCAGAAGGGGATGATAAATGGCTGACCAGTGTTAAGAGAGAGCCATATCTCATGCACGTTAAAGACACCCTTGTAGATTTCGAAAAAGACCAAGCTTATGCTGCTACAAGGCAGCACTCGCACCTGCAGAGTGGAAAGGGATTAATATATGTTGCAAAACTTGTTTCCCCAATCCACTATAAATAAATATGTTTAACCTAGTGAAGCAGTGAAACCAAACCAAACTGTTAGGTATCAAGTTCTGCAAACTGATATACAGACCATTTCCTGCATAAATATCCAAACATACTTTCAAGAAAATACTATATTTTCCCATAGAAGTTTTAATGAAAATTTCTGTATATTTGTTTATGAATAATTGTGCATTTACCCATTTCACACTTCTAGACAATGATAAGAACAAAGTGAAAACATTACCTAAACATGTGCCTCTATGTATTGTTCTTTCTGATTTAGTATTGAAGGCTATAACCACTATCCCTCCAGTATGGTCTTTACATTGGGGATGTATTATAAAACATTACCTAAACATGTGCCTCTATGTATTGTTCTTTCAGATTTAGTATTGAAGGCTATAACCACTATCCCTTCGGTATGATCTTTACATTGGGGATGTATTATAAAACATTACCTAAACATGTGCCTCTATGTATTGTTCTCTCTGATTTAGTATTGAAGGCTATAACCACTATCCCTCCAGTATGATCTTTACATTGGGGATGTATTATAAAACATTACCTAAACATGTCCCTCTATGTATTGTTCTCTCTGATTTAGTATTGAAGGCTATAACCACTATCCCTCCAGTACGATCTTTACATTGGGGATGTATTATAAAACATTACCTAAACATGTGCCTCTATGTATTGTTCTCTCTGATTTAGTATTGAAGGCTATAACCACTATCCCTCCAGTATGATCTTTACATTGGGGATGTATTATAAAACATTACCTAAACATGTCCCTCTATGTATTGTTCTCTCTGATTTAGTATTGAAGGCTATAACCACTATCCCTCCAGTATGATCTTTACATTGGGGATGTATTATAAAACATTACCTAAACATGTGCCTCTATGTATTGTTCTCTCTGATTTAGTATTGAAGGCTATAACCACTATCCCTCCAGTATGATCTTTACATTGGGGATGTATTATAAAACATTACCTAAACATGTGCCTCTATGTATTGTTCTCTCTGATTTAGTATTGAAGGCTATAACCACTATCCCTCCAGTGTGATCTTTACATTGGGGATGTATTATAAAACATTACCTAAACATGTGCCTCTATGTATTGTTCTCTCTGATTTAGTGTTGAAGGCTATAACCACTATCCCTCCAGTATGATCTTTACATTGGTGATGTATTATAAAACATTACCTAAACATGTGCCTCTATGTATTGTTCTCTCTGATTTAGTGTTGAAGGCTATAACCACTATCCCTCCAGTGTGATCTTTACATTGGGGATGTATTATAAAACATTACCTAAACATGTGCCTCTATGTATTGTTCTCTCTGATTTAGTGTTGAAGGCTATAACCACTATCCCTCCAGTATGGTCTTTACATTGGGGATGTATTATAAAACATTACCTAAACATGTGCCTCTATGTATTGTTCTCTCTGATTTAGTGTTGAAGGCTATAACCACTATCCCTCCAGTATGGTCTTTACATTGGGGATGTATTATAAAACATTACCTAAACATGTGCCTCTATGTATTGTTCTCTCTGATTTAGTATTGAAGGCTATAACCACTATCCCTTCAGTATGATCTTTACATTGGGGATGTATTATAAAACATTACCTAAACATGTGCCTCTATGTATTGTTCTCTCTGATTTAGTATTGAAGGCTATAACCACTATCCCTCCAGTATGATCTTTACATTGGGGATGTATTATAAAACATTACCTAAACATGTGCCTCTATGTATTGTTCTCTCTGATTTAGTATTGAAGGCTATAACAACTATCCCTCCAGTATGATCTTTACATTGGGGATGTATTATAAAACATTACCTAAACATGTGCCTCTATGTATTGTTCTCTCTGATTTAGTATTGAAGGCTATAACAACTATCCCTCCAGTATGATCTTTACATTGGGGATGTATTATAAAACATTACCTAAACATGTGCCTCTATGTATTGTTCTCTCTGATTTAGTATTGAAGGCTATAACAACTATCCCTCCAGTATGATCTTTACATTGGGGATGTATTATAAAACATTACCTAAACATGTGCCTCTATGTATTGTTCTCTCTGATTTAGTATTGAAGGCTATAACCACTATCCCTCCAGTATGATCTTTACATTGGGGATGTATTATAAAACATTACCTAAACATGTGCCTCTATGTATTGTTCTTTCTGATTTAGTATTGAAGGCTATAACCACTATCCCTCCAGTATGATCTTTACATTGGGGATGTATTATAAAACATTACCTAAACATGTGCCTCTATGTATTGTTCTTTCTGATTTAGTATTGAAGGCTATAACCACTATCCCTCCAGTATGATCTTTACATTGGGGATGTATTATAAAACATTACCTAAACATGTGCCTCTATGTATTGTTCTCTCTGATTTAGTATTGAAGGCTATAACCACTATCCCTCCAGTATGGTCTTTACATTGGGGATGTATTATAAAACATTACCTAAACATGTGCCTCTATGTATTGTTCTCTCTGATTTAGTATTGAAGGCTATAACCACTATCCCTCCAGTATGATCTTTACATTGGGGATGTATTATAAAACATTACCTAAACATGTGCCTATATGTATTGTTCTTTCTGATTTAGTATTGAAGGCTATAACCACTATCCCTCCAGTATGATCTTTACATTGGGGATGTATTATAAAACATTACCTAAACATGTGCCTCTATGTATTGTTCTTTCTGATTTAGTATTGAAGGCTATAACCACTATCCCTCCAGTATGGTCTTTACATTGGGGATGTATTATAAAACATTACCTAAACATGTGCCTCTATGTATTGTTCTCTCTGATTTAGTATTGAAGGCTATAACCACTATCCCTCCAGTATGATCTTTACATTGGTGATCAGAATCATCGGTATCTCTTAATGGGGTACTGGTCCTCCTGAATATATCACAATTGAAAATGTAAAATAAAATAATTTTGAGGCTAAAAAATCACTCACTTGGATACCAGCATGGTTACTGAAAAAGTGCAAGCGGGACATACTACATGTATTGTCATATGGATCAATGATAAACTGTTGACAATCTTTGATTTGTAGAGGCCCTATCATATAAAATATCTGTTAAGGGCTATTCCATTAAAATGTTTGTGGGAGGGTAGGAAGGGAAGTTTAGTTATTGAATGTGGGTCATGGGTCTTTTTTCAGTATGCTTCTATTACTATTATTCAAAATCATCTACAAAATGGTTCTTGGTTGTAGGGATATTTTGAAAGTCCCTTACTAACCTCCCATATACATTTTAATGGAATAGCCCTAATGATTTTGAGGATTCATTTATGTTTTTTCTTGTTCAAAGTCAGTGATTTTAAACGTTTTCACCTCCTCAAAGTTTAAAAATAGTTTCAGATATATCTTATCATGTGACAATTCAGTCCATCTGTTTGTTATGCATTTTTTCATTATCAATTACCATTTTTAAAAGTTTAAAAGCAATCTGTACATAATCTCATAAAATAGAACAACAGAAAACTTTTCTAAAATATAACAGTTATCTCCCATTGTATACATGTGTAAATAAGATTGGTATAATTTATTTACATGTATTTGAAGCAAATTAAATGTGTAAATGCAAATCTTTTGCAAATTGTTTCAGATCATGTCCTTACAAAATTGTGTACCTTCCATTGTTAATACTTATTAAATGGAAATAATGAGCAATTAATAAAATTACTTTTTATAGATATAAGAAGATGTATGAGTGCCAATGAGACAACTCTCCATCTAAGTCACAACTTGTAAAAGTAAACCATTAAAGGTCAAAGTACAGTCTTCAACACAGAGCCTTGGCTTACAATGAACAGCAGGCTAAAAAGGGCCCTAAAAATAACTAGTGTAAATCATTGAAATGGAAAACCAACAGTCTAAACTATATCAAAAATTAGAAACAAGAAAAACTTATAAACCACATCAACAAACTACAACCTCTGAACACCAGGTTCATGACTTACATCATCGTCAGGTATGTGAAGCAGCTATATTTTCCTAGTCTAGTTGTCATAAATAGAAAAAAATATGAATATTTTTAACAAATACATTTGAATCTGCATCCATGAAGTGTGCTAACAAATGAAAATTTAAGAAATGAAATATGATAATATAGGATCAAGTATGTGTATGTAGGTGTAATACCACCAAATCAAAGTATGTCACATCAGGTTTCATATGAAAAAGGGTTGAAAAAAAATATTATATAGGGGCTATAAGGGCCATTTTTGGCCCCACCCCCAAATTTCATTTAATTGGTCATGTCGTAAGTCTATACCATAGAGCTTCTGAAAATTATTGAATTTTGGGACTAACTCATTTATTCTGTTGCCTAGCAACCAATGTAATGGTGGAGTTAAACTCATCAAATATGATTATTATACAACTTTAATTTATCTATATTTGATATTAAACCTGTTTAGCATGTAGTGAACTTTACACTTGTACACTATTTTTAAATATTACATAATTAAAGCGGGACGAAAGATACCAAAGGGACAGTCAAACTCATAAATCAAAAACAAACTGACAACGCCATGGCTAAAAATTAAAAAGACAAACAGAAAAACAATAGTACACATGACACAACATAGAAAACTAAAGAATAAACAACACGAACCCCACCAAAAACTAGGGGTGATCTCAGGTGCTCCGGAAGGGTAAGCAGATCCTGCTCCACATGCGGCACCCGTCGTGTTGCTTATGTTATTACAAATCCGGTAAATAGTCTAATTCGGTAGGTCAAATTCATGAAAGGGAAGGGGATTGTAGTTACGACGTAAGGAACATATCCGATATCATTTGTGAAACGGTTATTCCATAACGGTCAACCAACTCGTGATGGCGTCCGTAAAATTTACGAAGGGATGATTTCAACTTCACCATTTGGAACTCTTGGTTTAATAGCTTCCTTGTGAGCAGTAACCCTCTATCAAGAAAATCATGATAGGAAATGTAAGCACAGGAATATCGTATCAATTGGGAGATATATACCCCGTATGCATACTTTTGCTAAATTCACTGTTGTTTCTCCCTAGCAACACATCTGTGCCCATGGCAACCCAAATTAGTTTTCTATTTTACCAGATTTAATTTTAAATATGTTGCAACAGCAAGGCAATTTGAGATGCAAATTGTAAAAAGTAATAGACTCCAAAGTAAATGTTAAGGGAAAAGCAATATTGAACAACCAACAAACAAAAAGAAACACCAGATTTTGCTGACATATACAGATTGTGCATCTAGTGCCGGGTGTGGTCTCACTTATCAGTTACAAGAAGAATAACACAAAGACAAGAAAACATATTTAGCGCTAAGAAATCTTAATATTTATGATCTAAAATAAATAGATACAGACACATGCATTAATGGGTGTTTTAAATTTTGGTGTATTTGCATTACAGTAGTGATGTTTCAGGTAGGGGTTGGAGGGGCGCCACTTCAATCAACAAGGTGATAGGACGTGCCTCTGAAACAGTTCACCTTTTTTAAGCTTAAAATAAGTGAAAAGTGAAAACTATCAGATACATGTATATAAGAAAAGGACAATAAAGTTCCCATAACTTCTTTGACTGTCAACTTGTTTAGTGTTCCCGCTGTGTCTTTACCAGCCAATTTTTTTCTTTTGACACTTAAGTTTTCCTCTTTTACATAAAACCACATGAAACTTAATCAATATGGCAAAAGGTAACTTTTTTCCTATGCAATATATGAAAACGTATATATTTTTTCAAGATGTAAAACTGGGTGAGGTAACAAAACAGTGACACCCTTATCAATTAAGTATTGAAGTACCCCCCCCCCCCCCTCCATCTATACATATGTAGAGGATCGTTAGGGTTGAATTTTGGAAATTCATCTTATTTTTATTATATATTTGAGATGTCCAGCTTTATAGCCATATCTTCTATAGCATTGCAAAACTGGTACATGCTACTATCTAAAAAAAAATCTGTATTCTTAAAAATTTCTATATTCATTATATATAATATTTGTTTTATTGTTGTTCTTGTCATTGTGACTGGTCTGTGTCATTTTGATCACTTGTGGACAGTTGTCTCACTGGCAATCATACCACATCTTCTTTTTTATAGTTTATATTTCGCCTTTACTATAACCTTAGTGTCTTATGACCTTGGTCTTTGATTATCATGACAATATTCATTATATATATATATTACGTCAAAAAAGTTGAAAACAAGAATATATCTTTAGTACATGTACATGGATGCCCAAATCGCAAGACTTAACACAGGCCAGAGAATCATGAATTGGGACAGGCGCAAAAATCAGCAGGCTTAAAAATGTTATTTTGAGATTTCAAACCCCCTCTCCCTTTACCTCTATAGCCAAAGTAGAAAGAAATAAAACACAACAATAGGCACAATAAAACTTAATTCAAAAAGGTCTGAGTCTGATGTCAGATTAAACTACCTTGACCGTAAACCTAAGCCTGAAGCAGGACACAAGGACGATCGGACGAACAGACAAACAGATGCACAGACCAGAAACATAATGCCCACAAATGGGGCGTAACAAAACTTTTTAAATTACACTTTATTTATACTTATGATTATAAAACTATTCAAAACATAACCTTTAAAAAGATAACATTCAAAACATAACCTTTAAAAAGATAACAGACATGTAGGATGCTTACAGACTTCAGGCACTTATTTCTATGCATGGGAAGGTAAACTATCCATAAATATATATACGGATAGTCTACCTTATGCTGTTTCCGTTCTCTTACCATCAAAGGAGTAGGTCCGGTAAGGACCCATTTTGGCTTATTAAAAGGCTCCGATTCAAGCTCAAATATGAAAAATCTACCAAACTACCAAATATGTCGAAAAATGTCACTTTTTAGATTGTTTTTGTCAAAAATGAAAGTGGCCCCATATGTGTTCATCCAAAATCTTTATAGACGTTATGTGTTATCATGAAATACAACTTACATTTCAGTATTAATGATGAACACGAATTATGCGGCCACTTTCGTTTTACACGAAAACCGTCTAAAATCTAACTAAAATGATAGAATTGTGAAGATTTCAGTAATTTAGCGTGACTTAATGTTGCTAGTAATCGATATATGTGCATTGAATTTGTATTGCCAAAAACAACCCATATCTATGTAGCAGAAGCATTGTACTGTCCAATAGATAATTAAAAGTTTACATTTTAACATTTTTTTAAAACTGCTATATTTTGGGGCCTAAAAGGGGTCTTACCGGACCTACTCCTTTTTTAGAACATGTGCTCTATGCTCATAATCAGCAAAGACACATCCAATTGGAATATAGGTAGTTTTATTTTCAAAATATATTTCGGGTTTCTCGCCAATTATGTAAATTTAAGGGAAATAATCTTTTAGATCCCCCCCTTTTTCCTAACATAAATCATGGTTCCAACCCTAATACCAGAGAGAGAAGATTGCCCCCATACAAACACCAAATGTTGAATTGATAATAAGCAGAAATATAGGTAATGTACAGATTATATTATATTGAAGGTCTATCTAAAATTTCATAATTAAAAAAAAAATGTCCTCAAAGTTGTTATTGACTCCATTACAATATGTAGTTCATTGGTTTCGTAATTATTAAAGAAATTTAACTAGATAAACTAACGGAAATAATATTAGGAATACACGGTACATTCATAAACACAAAAATAAAGTTCCTATAGGCATAAGAATGTATTAACTAAACTTTGTCAGATGAATAGGTCCAATTTAGACGTCAAATTTCAGCTTGTTATTGCTCCGCTTGGCAATGAAAAATATAAAATAAACAATCGCACCAACCTTGCACCAAAAAGATTTTTTAACCAAAGTTTTATATGTATGAACTTGTCAAACTGCCTAAATTTCTTCTTGGTGCAAGCATGGTGCGGTGGTCAAAATTTAGAAAAACCATCAAAATTTCTGTATTTTTGCTTATTTTCCCAATTATGACGTCATTTGCACCTACCATTGTGACGTCATTGAACCTTTTTTGGTAGATAAAAACATATTTTTTCAAATCATTGACTCATATTCTAATAATTTGAGAAAAATCTGCTCTGTTAGAATTTTCATTATCTTGTAAATTTGGGGCCATTTAAGGCCATTATAGCCCCTACTCCTTTGACATTTCAGTAAAAAATTGCTGTGTTTCAAAGCACCATAATTTTTTTAATTGGTGTTTCTACAGAATATTTAGGAAACTTGAGGTTACATGGTTTATACTTAAGCTGGTACAAAGGAAGAAAAATGGTGCAAATTTTATTGATTATCTCTCATGACTGCTTTATTAAAAGGACATAAAATAAAAATATAAAAATTACATACCTTCTTCTCTTATCCTGGTTATATTTATTCTCATTACTTGGCAGTACAATTAAGGGGGAGGGTGAATGAGACATTCTTGGTCTTCTAGGAGTACTTGGGGTACCAATTGGGGAACATGTTGGTACTTCTGTATTAGGAGTAGCTGGTACAGCTTTCTCTTGATCTGTTGGTTTCTCATCAGATATCTAATTATAGAAAAAAATAGATTAATATATAGATATTTACCTTAATCTTACTTTTCATTATTTTGTTTGAAATCCGTGATAAAAGAATAACGTTTTATGATTTGAAAGTGAATTATAGACCCAATGGGTCGGGTGTATTTTATTGTGTATGTAATATATTTGTACTTTACTGAACTGTGATTAATATCATGTCACTTTCATAAAAAAATAATTACTTACTTTCTAGATCATATCAGGAAGATCACCCTATTAAAAGATTTGTTTCAGTGCCCTACTTTTAAATTTATGGAAATAAAATTGGGTACCTATATTCATTTAAGATATTTATTTTCTGCTGTCAAGCATATAAAGTGTAAAATGATGGTTAAATGACTGTTATACTGTATGTCCAACAGCAAACATTTCAATAATTTTAAGGTGGTACCTAACACTACAGGGAGATAACTCTGTAAAATCAGCTAAACATTTTAATTACGTTGTGTTGTTAAGGGAATACTTAGCAACTCAATGATCAAAATTAATGTTTGTCAAACTGCAATATAACCAGTGTATTTTTTCTGATAAATTGGTTGGTTCAAATTTTTTTAAATTTTTATATTTTTGTCAAAGGGTCAGGGTAAATACTTTGCCAAAATGAAAATTAAACAAGCTAAATTAATTTTAGTGAAGGTGTTGGGTACCACCTTAACATGAAAAATGTGTCAGGTGAATATTATTTGTACTTTGATAACACATTGAGAAGAACAGATAGATTCATAAACCAGAAAAACATAATACGGCCCCTGAAGTTCTATGATAGACATATTAGAAAAGTATAAACATTTGAATTGTACCTGTTTAGTTTCCTTTATTTTCTTTGTTTCTTCTTTCAGAGCATGTTGTCTCTTCTGAATTTCATCCTCTAGAAGCTGTCTCTGAAACAGGCAAAGAACAAGATTTATAATTGAATGTATAAAATGCATATGTGTGAAGTTGAATTCAAGTTAAAGTATAAAATGAACCATTACCAAATATTTTACTTTCAATAAATATTTTAACAAATCATCAAGACATCTGATTTATTTAAATGTAGAGCCCTCAGTATTTAACACATCATAATACAATGATGAATAGGATTAACAATCATAATTCCAGTAGAAAATGTTACTTCATCTTTGTGTCTTCTTTTGGGCTATTATGGATTCATCAATATTCGTTTGATATTTCATGAATTTCGTGGGTATGTGAGAACCACTATTATAGATGTTCAACGAATAACATATTTTATTAAGAAATGAATGTAGACTTTGCCACAACCACGAAATTAAATATCCACGAATATGCAAGTTTTCCTCCAACCATAAAAGTTGGTATCTACGAAAATAAATGAATCCACAGTATTGCAAGGAAGCTAGTCAGAGTTTGTATTGGTAGAGGAAGCCGAAGTGCCCAGAAAAAAACACTGACTTTTAATAGGAAAACTGGACAATCTTAGTGCTAATTCATTTGAGAATAACTTCATGGTTTTAAAAAAATATGGTTTAAGGTCAAAGACAAATCACTGAAATAATTAAACAAAAACATCAAATACCTCTTTTTCTTCTTTTCTTTTCAGGAAATCAAGTCTTTTCTGTTGTTCTAATTTTTGTTTTTCTTGTTGCTTTAATTGGTTACTCAACATTTCTTCATAAAAAGATTTCTGTGGACCTTTGTAGTTATCACGGAGAAATGTCTGTACATGTTGAGCTAGTTCTAGAACCATAACCTGAAAAGGATATAAACACAGAAATGTCTGTACATGTTGAGCTAGTTCTAAAACCATAACCTGAAAAGGATATAAACACAGAAATGTCTGTACATGTTGAGCAAGTTCTAGAACCATAACCTGAAAAGGATATAAACACAGAAATGTCTGTACATGTTGAGCTAGTTCTAGAACCATAACCTGAAAAGGATATAAACACAGAAATGTCTGTACATGTTGAGCTAGTTCTAGAACCATAACCTGAAAAGGATATAAACACAGAAATGTCTGTACATGTTGAGCAAGTTCTAGAACCATAACCTGAAAAGGATATAAACACAGAAATGTCTGTACATGTTGAGCTAGTTCTAAAACCATAACCTGAAAAAGGTATAAACACAGAAATGTCTGTACATGTTGAGCAAGTTCTAAAACAATAACCTGAAAAGGATATAAACACAGAAATGTCTGTACATGTTGAGCTAGTTCTAGAACCATAACCTGAAAAGGATATAAACACAGAAATGTCTGTACATGTTGAGCTAGTTCTAAAACCATAACCTGAAAAAGGTATAAACACAGAAATGTCTGTACATGTTGAGCTAGTTCTAAAACCATAACCTGAAAAGGATATAAACACAGAAATGTCTGTACATGTTGAGCAAGTTCTAGAACCATAACCTGAAAAGGATATAAACACAGAAATGTCTGTACATGTTGAGCTAGTTCTAGAACCATAACCTGAAAAGGATATAAACACAGAAATGTCTGTACATGTTGAGCTAGTTCTAAAACCATAACTTGAAGAGGATATAAAAAAGAAATTCTGCAACATTTTTAATATTTGTATATGTATATGAAGTATTGTAAAGAGATGTTTTGAATTTGTTGCAGTGCGTCATATAATCTTTTTTTACTAATGGTAAACAGCTACAGTATATAAGAAAATTAACAACATTTCCCTGTGGTTTATTTATAATATGTATACAAAAGAGCTACAATGAAATTAACATTAACTAATTCTATGTCATACAATACTAATATGAAAAAAACAAATAAATAAAGAATCATGTAAAACAGTATTATGTTAAAAATTGGTATATTTTAATATGGGATTTATTTTCACTATAAGATAAAATCATGTAAATATTCCTTGAGTAAATTTAACATTTAAAAAAAGGGACAAGAGCAAGAGAAAATTTGATCTCCTACGCAGATGTTAAAGGCTCTGTCACAACTGTTTATATGACTTAATAAAAAAAGTGCTGCATTTTTTCCAAAAGTGCAAGCTTTATAATTCACCGAGATTATAATTCTAAGAAATTAATAATCAATATTTTTCAAACCCGGTGCAAACATGAATTTATGAAAGCTACATATCTGGATCATGATAAATGAAGTTTAGGCTTTAGTACAGTATTTAGTCTGCATCTAAATAAAAAAACAATCAATCAAGACAAGAGAAAAAGAAGTAAAAGTTAAAGTGAAGAAACAGAGTTATCCCTCTTTGTACTGATTTGCTCCTCCTCTACATTTGTATATTTGTTCTCAATATTTTAAAAGAATGTATATAATGTTAAGTAGATTTCTTGTAATGTATGTTTAATTATATAAGTATTGTATAAACTAAAAAATATTCTATCTCTTCAGTTAATAAAATTTCAATCATGGCACAGTCACATGACCAGGCTATTGTACAAACTGTAGGTTATTTTATGTTGCACATGAGTTACCTCTCCAACCATTGATGTGGCTCGTTCTATAAGTTCTGTATTCAACACAGCAATTTGTTCATTAGAGAGTCCTTTGGCATTTTCTAGACTTATTTCTGGTACCCTTTAAAAAGAAAAGACTAATACACTAAATACAGTATTACATCTTTGAAGATATTTTATTAATCAAACAATTATCTCCCTTGTATACAAATGAAAAGGACAAAAAAAACACATCATTAACAAACCTTTAGAAATATAAAAACTGTAGAGTTAAAGACTTTTCTTAACTGCTGTGCTAACTTTTGTCATTTAATTTTTGTGATTTTGAATATTGAACACTTCCTGGACAAATTGGTTAGCTTGTTTTTGGCATTGCTGTCTAAATGATGGTTTGGTCACATCTGTAGCTGTTTTCATGAAAGGAAACTATAATTTACAAAGATAGATAGGTCACTGGTGTGAAATATAATTTTGTACACCATCACATGTGTGAAAGTCTCATAAATTGCTTGTGTGTTTGGTTACTCTATTTTGAAAAAGTCTTCCCCTTGGTACATTTGTATCATATAAATGCATGTCTTAATTAATAGTCCTAATACATGTACATGTACATGTATATATTTATCTGTATCATTTTGTTTTTTAAACTTACAAATCAGGATATTTATTTGGACATTTAATAACCATATGAATCATACTATCACTGTCAGTCGTCCCTGCTACACTTTCAGACTGCTGCTGTTTCAATACCAAACATATATGCAAAGGTCTCTCAACCTAAAATACAGAACAACATATAAATATATTTATTCAATACTGGACAAGGCCTAAATTAAAATACTGTTTTTTCCCCAAACCCGACCCTGCCAAGCCAGGTGTGGGTAGGTACATTGTAGGTAGGTAAATAATTTTATTTTCCAAAAAGCTTGAACATTATCACAAGATCCGGCAAGCCTGAAAATCCAAAATGAATAAAATAGTATTTGACTTTGTTTTGACAATAAAATTTAATGAGTAGCACCATTTTTGCAGGGTCGGTCGTGATTAGGGAAACAAACAATATTTTATTTTAGGCCCAAAAAAAGAAAACTTTCTGGTAGAAGAAGGTACAGTACATTAATTTGGTTAAAATTTACTCTTTTTGTGGTGATTCACTCTGAAATTATACCCCTTCGTAAATTCCTTACGTCATACATTCATATATCATACATATACCCAACCAGCAGTTACTTGTATGACAACCTTCATGTTTTTTTAAATACATGTATAACCTTCCTTCACATTGTATTCACTCAATCAGTTTGGTGGTCATCCTGAATCATGCATAATGTGGTGAAATTGGACACTTATCTAGGGATTCTGTAAGGTAATTTATAGATGGTTCTTCCCCAGTATCTCGTACCTGTCAACCTCTGAAAATGAAAAGTCAGGTCATGACCTGCATTGAGAAAAAAAATCTCAGGTCATAACGCGTACAACATTTTGCGTGCTCAATTGAAGAACAAAAATATGTTTACATATAATTTATATAGTCAATATGTATATGAAACAGTTAGAACAAGTATACAAGTTTATTTCAGACTATTGTTATATTCCATAGTAGCAGACTTGGCATTCTTTAAAAGAACTGCACTTGGTTTCAGTTCATAGCAATGCAAATGTGTATTCATTTTACAAGAAAGAAGAGCACACAGTGTATCCTTATTAAGATCAGCCCTAAACTCTATAGCTATTTTCTTTACAAAAGAAAATGCCCTCTCACTGTCTGCATTACTGTTTGGCAAAACCAGTAATGTTTTAGCAAGTTTTGACAAAACAAAAAATCTTGGCTTGTTAAGAAAAATGTCATGCAACTTGGACATTTCTCCCCAAAATGTACCAATGTCAGTTTCAGGGGAAGTGCAAAGTGGAAGTTCATCTAATGGGGTCAACTGAGTCACTGAACTCATCTTGTAGCTTGTTGAAAATATCGTTACGTAGCTCAGGTAAACAGTCCTACATTTTGACTTTTGGTTACATTGAAAAAGACCGATAAAACCGATGGTCGTATTACTTCTAAATACCGGAAACAATTCCGGTCAGAAATCCGGGTGAAACGGGTAATGTTAGAAATTCCCGGGACCCGCCGGGTAAAGAAAAACTCCCGGGTGAGAGGTGAAAATAACGGGTGTCACCCGCAAAAAACGGGTGAGTTGACAGGTATGGTATCTGCAGACCCTGGTCAGCCATTCGATTCGTTGCAGCCTGTACGTTAAGATAAACCTAACAGTATACCTTGAGGACACATACATGTATTGCCTTGTATAATAACCAACAGGTCACAGTTACTTACTTATCAATCATGTCATAGAGATATTACAATGATAATTGTTTGAACTAATAGTGATATGCATTTTTTTCTATTGGAGTTTTAATACTTTTACGGCATTATGCCGCATATATTACCTAGACAGACACAGGAGAGGCTTGTGTGTAAGTAAAACTACTCAAACTTGCAATAAATACTTGTATGAATTATAATGAATAGCCCATGTCGTGTACAATATACATGTACCTTCCATGCCACCTTCTTTCTAAGATCGACAACATCATCCATGTAAACCGCTTGCAAAACTTGCCATTCCTCTTCTTGTCGCTGAAGAAGAGAGTCGTCTGCCATTTCATAAAAAGCACGGACTCCTATTATACTCGCATACTACTGCTTTCAACGGCATTTTATCTTACAGGATACGATAGCACTGAAAATATGAGTTGTTTACATTTTTAACGTTCATCGGAACCGGAAACGCACACAAGAAGCTAAAAACTACTGACCAATCCCGACCTCGTACCTCATTTAAAAAAAAAGACTGCGAAGTCGCGTCTTATTACGCTAGTTTATCCCTTTATCAACTCGTTAAGCAAGCAAAAATGCTTATTGCACTGAATGATCTATGACTGGGTGCCTTTCTGAGCATCTCGTTTTGGCTTGTTCCAAATAAATTACCTTTTCAGTTTGGTTTAAAAATATTTTCCAAGCACCATTTGATATACATGAGTACAACAGAAACATCCAAAACTTAAAGTTTAGAGGTTAAACTATCAAAAACTATGCCAGATTTATTTACGAACAAAAAAAAAACCATCCTTATGTTAATTATATTGAACTGATTTCATAAGACAATTTCTCACGTACATATCTGGGGGTTTTTTTTCAGTCTACTTCAAGAAAGTTAAGTGATCCTCTTTGTCTATCGTCGAATATTTTGACACCTTTTAGTCAAAACACATCATTTTTTTTATCCTTAATCAACTTTTAATTAGGTAAAACGTCTCTAATAAAATATGACATGTATTCGTGTGCCCTCTTTTACGGTCAAGTCTTTCCGAGCTCTGTCTATGGTTTAACCTTTCGAGAGAATTATAAAAATGGCAATCATTATTCCTTGTTTATTTTCCATTTTTCGTTCCATTTCTCGAAATTTCAATTTTTCTGTCATCAATAACCAATATTTTCCTCTTTTTTTTTGTTGGAAGAGAGTATCATAAGTAGCATTTACTTATTGTCATCTTTTTCATTAAAGATCAAACTTTTTTAAGTAGTCTACTATACATTCATATTGTTCAAAAAATTCAAGTTCAAATTTTTCCAGGGTTCGAAAGGGTTTTTGAAAAAATGTAATCATAGAATATCCGCTAATTTTTCTTTATTTAAGTACAGTATCAACATAATGAAAACAATAACATGTATTCATTTAAAGAATCACACAACATACATCTACATTTCATTCTTAGATGCATTACTTTTTATTATGAAAAAAGAAGATGTGGTATGATCGACAATGAGACAACTCTTCACAAGAGACCAAATGACACAGAAATTAACAACTATAGGTCACCGTACGGCCTTCAGCAATGAACAAAGCCAATACCGCCTTATTTAAGTAACAAAAAAAATGAACAAAAAAAAAGATGTAACACATAAACAAACGACAACCACTGAATTACAGGCTCCTAGCTTGGGACAGGCACATACATACATAATGTGGCGGGGTTAAAACATGTTAGCGGGATCCCACTCCCCCTAACCTGGAACAGTGGTCTAACAGAACAACATAAGGACGAACTATAAAGATCAGTTGAAAAGGGCCTAACTCATCAAATGGACAAAAATACAAATAAAACAAATTTAACAGGACGTGGCCGGGTACTTGTACATCACAACAACAAAAAGACACTAAATACAGATCTTAAAGTACTCGCAGTTGCTGACAGCTAGTTCAAAGACACTAACAACTAGTAAAAAAATCATGCACCTAAGACAAAATCATTAATCAGTACACATCCAACATCCAATGGATTTAGTGTAAAGACGTCATAAACAGTCAGAGTTGTTTTTGGCTTTGAACTAGTTGTCAGTAACTGCGAGTACACTGAGATTGATCAATACTTGGTGTCTTTTTTATGTTGGGTTGAATAAGGTCCCTGCCACGCCCGTTTGGTGTTTTTTGTTAGATAAAAACAAGAAGATGCGTTATAATTTCCAATGAGACAACTTTCTAAAAGAGACCAAATGACACAGAAATAAACCAACTATAGTTCACTT
Source organism: Mytilus trossulus (assembly GCF_036588685.1). Classification (NCBI taxonomy): domain Eukaryota; kingdom Metazoa; phylum Mollusca; class Bivalvia; order Mytilida; family Mytilidae; genus Mytilus; species Mytilus trossulus. Next base: position 27,716,848 of record NC_086375.1, on the reverse strand, counting down.
CACGGCCTTCAACAATGAGCAAAGCCCATACCGCATAGTCAGCTATAGATGCTTTGTTTCGATCTGATACGGTAAGCTCTTTGCAACTGATTTTTATAGTTTGAACTGTAACACCACTGTCTAAGGGAAGGGGGATAGGCGCCACATTTGTATGTGCCTATTTCAAGTTAATGATTGTCGTTAGTCGCTGTATATTATATTTGTTTTCCGTTCATTATTTAGTGCATAAATCAGGTCGATAATTTTCTTGTTTGAATTGTTTCACATTTGTCACTTCAGGACCTTTTATAGCCGACTATGCGATATGGGTTTTGAACATTGTTGAAGACCGTAAGGTGACATATATTTGTTTACTCATATGTAAGTTGGTATATTTAATTGATTGTTGGTCAGCATGAAGCCTTCAACAAAAAAACAAAATATACATATTGTTTGTATAAAGTAAGCTGTAAACTGAGACACCCCGATATATATGAAAATGCGAAACAGTTCTAAAATAAACAAAACCTATGAAAACTATCCAGTTAAAAAAAAATAAAAAAATAAAACAACAACAGATAAAACAGACAGGAGCAAACGAAAACCACTGAATTATATGGTAATGACTGAAATTTCACATATCGAATGTCCCAGTATCAAATTCAAGTACTTGGTTTCTACATGCTTAGTTACTCTGAGTACTTTCAGATCTGTACGTTGTGTCTTTCTTTTTTTATGGATGTATAAATTCCTTGTCACGTCTGGTCTTTGTGCTTTTATATATTGCGCTGTAGACAACACCTTGGTCAAAACGAATAACGCCAAAAAGAAGAACACTATAATATCTGGAAACAAAATAAAATTAAGAATGGAAATGGGGAATGTGTCAAAGAGACAACAACCCGACCATAGAAAAAACAACAGCAGAAGGTCTCCAACAGGTCTTCAATGTAGCGAGAAATTCCCGCACCCGGAAGCGTCCTTCAGCTGGCTCCTAAACAAATATATACTAGTTCAGTGATAATGAACGCCATACTAATTTCCAAATTATGCAAAAGAAACTAAAATTAAAATAATACAAGACTAACAAAGGCCAGAGGCTCCTGACTTGGGACAGGCACAAAAAATGCGGCGGGCTAAACATGTCATGTTATGAGATCTCAACCCTCCCCCATATACCTCTAGCCAATGTAGAAAAGTAAACGCATAACACATTAAAATTCAGTTCAAGGGAAGTCCGAGTCTGATGTCAGAAAATAAACAAAATGACAATAATACATAAATAACAACAGACTATAGCTACTAGGAGTTAACTGACATGCCAGCTCCAGACTTCAATTAAACTGATTGAAAGATTATGATTTCATCATATATATGAATATCAGGCACAATCCTTCACGTTAGGGTTTTAGTATCATACCATCATAACCTATATGAGAAGAACATAACCTGTGTCATGACAACAAATGGTTTTTTAATAAATGTGTTTAGTTTCGATGCAAAAACCCTATAAGTGAATCAATATTAACGCCAAAATATGCAATCTTTAATGACCTGACAACAGTATTGTAACTATATCCCTTCTTAATAAGTCTATTTAAAAGTTTTGTTAGTTTCTGAGGTGAATACTGACAAAAAATTGGATGTGAAATACCTGAAAGTATAAGAAGTCTGCATGTTGAGCTATATTTACGAATGATGTCCTTATACCGATGATAAAATTTAGTAAATGTTTTGACTAGTTTGTGATATCGAAAACCCTGGTGTAATAATTTTTCAGTAATACATAAATTTCTTTCGTTAAAATCTAAAACATTGTTACATACACGAGCGAATCGTACAAGTTGAGATTTATAAACACCGTAAGATGGTGACAAGGGAACGTCACCATCTAAAAATGGATAATTAACGATAGGAAATGAAAAATCATCTCTTTTATCATACATTTTAGTATTAAGCTTTCCGTTAGTGATATAGATATCAAGATCGAGGAAAGGGCAGTGGTCATTGTTAGTATTAGCTTTATTTAAAGTAAGTTCAACAGGATACATTTCTTAGTATACATACTGAAGTCGTCCTTATTGAGAGCCAAAATATCCTCCAAATATCTAAAAGTATTATTAAATTTGTTTATCAGATGTTGTTTCGATGGGTCTTTGCTGATTTTAGTAAAACAATTGTAACTCATAGCAATACAAAACCAGGTCCGCAATAAATGGTGCACAGTTAGTCCCATTGGAATTCCGATAAGATGACGATATACGGAATCTCCAAAACGAACAAAAATGTTATCTAGTAAAAATTCATGGGCAGATATAGTATCAAAGCATATCCAATTGACATAGTTTTTTTGTGTAGCTTCGGAAGCCTGAAAGTCTGAGCAACATAAACCTTTCCAAAAACGGAAATTAAATGAGTGCAACTTTTATCGAATATCAAAACTGCATGGTTGTGCTAATTACAGATCTTTGGGACGATTTAGAACAAGTGATACATACATATACACGTTAATACATGGTTGAAGAATAACTTGTGGTCTAGATGCCTTTTTGGTTATTTTTTTTGTTGGGTTGCTGTTTCATTGACGATTACCCACATCTCTTTTTTATTCATAGACACGTTATCAAGTAAAGTTTCATTGATAAATGTTTTCTGTTGATAAACGACCAACATTTTCATAAAACTGATTAATTTGAATTATCGTCTTTTGAATCAATATGAAAAAATTCTTGGAAATGTATCCAAAAAAGTTTAAGTTTCTGCGACACATTTCGATTGTGTGTATTTTCATAATCTTCGGGATTAAGATTAAGATTTTTTTTAAAACGATCGATTAGAAAATGGAAAAGGGTGTTGGGCTTTACTTTGAAATTAGCTAAAATTAGATGTAAAGTAGAAAGTTTGTGAAGTAACTGAACACCATATCTTAGAAACTTCTATTTCCTTAGATTATCTTACACTATTTCAAAGCAAACCATCCCGTGTCTAATATCAAACTAAAAAAATATTATTTTCATATAGGCCTATATAAGCTTCTCATATAATTAAGCCTTTAGTTCCCTGTAAATTGCGTGTGTTCAAAGCGCTTTTCTAGATTTACTTTCATCAGGAACGCTGAAAATCGAATATTTGAAAGCCATGAATATATTATAATAGCATAACATTTGAAGAGCTTATATGACCAAAAAGGGACTTAGAAACATAGCCAAATTTATCTACATTGGATTCTTATATATTCAAAATTTATTAACAGACAATTTCAGAAAGGTTTCTTAAAAATGATGTCAGTACCGAAGTAATGACTACTTCTTATCATTTTAATAGAAGAAATAATATTTTTTACAGTCTATTAAAGATAACTCCAGCGTATCTATCAACTGTAACGTCCACGATATTACAAGTGTGTTATATCCCTTTGTCTATTGTCCATGACCAATATGTAATGCAACAAAATTAATGTCCATGGCTATCAGCCAGTGCAACATAAATATTACACGGAGGCAATTTTCTGAGGCAGGATGACATTTTGTGACCCTTTAATTTCTTGCTTCAAATTCTTATCAACACTTTGTCGTGTTCTTATCAGAGATGTATCTGTAATTTCCTGCAAAGATCCCTCTAACGAGGACATTATCGGTGACTCCCATGTCAAAACCGACCATGACCAAATATTTTATCTTATTTTATAATTAAATTATCTTTTATGTTGAATATCAGGCATTTTTTAATTCTCAGATTTGAACTTTGGTAACAGGTTTGCAATAAGTTAAATTATTTAATGGGATGGTAATGACAACACTTAAAAATATTTAATTTAATTTTCGATAACGGAGTAATAATTTATAAAATGTTCAAAAATAAATAAAAATCTGTAAAATACAAAAAAAGCGCAACATTTTAATGTATTGAAAATTTGAAGGCGATACAGCTGTCATGTACATCAAAATGTCGTTAATTTCATCAGACAAGTCTTATAATTTTTGCTTAAAATTAACATATTGACCATGGGCGCTAATTGTTTATCTATTCTTCGTAGCAATTTGTAAAATTGCAAATCAAGACGAAGAAAATGGACCTAGTATTTTGCAGAAGTATGTCTTGTTCTCTTGGACAAGGACATGTCAAGTTAATATTCCATCTCCGAGCGAGCTCAGTCGACTGGAAAAATGTTCACATGTATGTTGTCAAGTTTTGATGTGTTTTACATTCAAAGATATAATTTAATTGTATCGGTAACAAGCTGAAGCTGGGAAATTATAGCTTCTAATATAGAGAGATAATTAAACTTCATCAAACCGAAAAATTTGGTTCCTTCAAATCCAACTGCAAAAAGGCGTCTGCGAATTGTTCTTAGTGATTTGAGCCTATTTGACAGATTACTGAAAATAAATATAGCCTAGAAGATTTAATTAGCAAATTTGGGGAATACAATTCATGGCATATGTTACTTTTTTGTTAAAAATAAAGACAAGAAAATACAAAATACAGAAAGGAGTATCTCAAAGATTCGTTTCTTAAAAATTCGAAAGAATCAATATAGCGATGATCCGTTTTTTGGTCAACTTATTTTTTCCATGACAAATGTATCTTTATTACTTTAAACACCAACCACGGACCTGTAATCACTTTTGTTCCTAAAAATAAAACAGGATCGGAAACAAAATACAAAGTGAATTTCTGAAGGAAAAAATCTAATAGGATGCAACACACACGCACACGGGAATAAAAAGAAGCGAAGGGTTCCAAGATAATTATGAGTGACAATTCGCAAAGTAAATTTTCTTGTAACAGAATAATACCGAACAAACAGGATATTGTTTGGAGGATTAGAGCATACAAATGTTTCCAATAAAATATTTATTTTAATATAAAATACCAAAAATGTAAATTTTAAATTCTTTCCTTTGTTCTCGGGGTAACATTGTCTTCAATTAAATTAAACTCAGTTAATATATTTAAAGTTTAAGACAGAACGTGCTTACAATTTTTATTATAAAATAAAACATTTTTATGAAACATGCGCGATGAAAAATATATTATGTATTTTTTTTTTTTTTTTTTTTATCAATATAAACATATAATTCCGATGATTCTAAATACAGATAATATATTTCTTTTATATATAATATATTATTCATTTAGCTAGACCCTATAGGCTTTTAACTATTCAGCTTTGAAGGTAACGAAAAAAAAGCAATTTGGACCTATGAATTTTCTTTTCATTTTTTTTCTATGTAGAATTAGCCTAACTTGCTGGTAGAGAAAACCATTCACCATTGTGTAAAACTATTTTGTATGTATACCAAAACATACGATGTTTTTATTCACTCAATTCATTACACTTCGTAATCATGTACTAGTAAAGAAAAAAAAACACAATTCTATTTATTTATTCTCCTACATTCATCCCTATATTGGTCAAGGCTACAAAGAAACGAAGACAACGAAATAGTAATCTAAACAAACACACAAACAAACAAACAAACAAAACTATAAGATATATATGAAAAAATAAACTTTTGGTACACAGATGTGAACATCAATAAAAAATAAGGAGACGTGGTATACATGAAAACCAACTTATTTTCGCGTTTACTTTAATTATTAAGACCGTTCTACAGCAGCGATTTAATATTTTCGCGACGATTTATATTTGCGTTATATTTCTAATCGCGAAAATAAGTTGATTTTACAGTAATTTCAATGACGCAAATATCCACCAAAGTCCAAATGACGTGAATAATTGATTGATTTATAAAATCAGACAGCTAGCATAAGAAGGGTTTTATTTTGGGTTAAGAGTTTTATGTATTTGTATATCTTGACAACTTGTGTCAAAATTATTATTTATTATTATGTCTATCCAGTTCTCTAAAAATATTTTTTCGTTCATCTGATTGTTTATTGAAATGACAATGAAGAAACAAATGATGTACAGCCTCCACCTCATCACTTCTCAGTAACTTCTCTGTGTTAACCTGGAAATTGTTTCTATATTGTTCTGTTTATATAGACATATACTGATGATGTTTATCAATAACACTAAATAAATTGACCAGTTTTTATAAAGTGCGAGTTTTGGCTTGCCACAAAACCAGGTTCAACCCATCATTTTTTCTTCTTAAAATGTCCTGAAAAGTCAGGAAAATGGCAGTTGTTGTCTGATAGTTCGTGTTTGTGTGTGTTGCATTCTCGTTTGTTTTTTGTACACTTCAGTGTTTCTGTTGTTTCGTTATTTTCATCTTATAAATGACGTGTTTCTCTCAGTTTAAGTTTGTAACCCAGATTTGTCTTTCTCAATCGATGTATGACTTTCGAACCGTGGTATACTACTATTGCCTTTATAAATAGTAAATTTTCCAGCCCTATAAATGATCAGCGAGTATAACATAAGTAAAATATATACTCTTTAGTAGGTAATTTTACTAAAACGGATGAAAGTGATATAGACAACAGGTCTACGTGTTTACAAATGAAATACTTTCAGTTTTTTGTATTGTTTACGAGTTATGTTATAATCAATTTGAATAAAATTGGACGTGTTCGAGAAAAGGGTTTTACAGAACTTATTTGTATATGTCCGACATTGTTGGACACTGCAGACGACTCCGTAACATTTTAAGGTCAATAGCGAACAGTTCTGACGCCATCATTCAATTTTTTATGCGCACACAAATGTGTTTTAACATGAACAATGTAACCAAATTTAGGAAATTTTTAACGACTCATAGCTTGAAAAAGAGCACGTTGACTCATTTATTTTATTATATTGTTGAAAAAAGCATTAAGTAAAATCTTCATTCTGGCTAATTATACGAAAAATCTGTCTCAAAAAGTATATAATTATGATCTACCTTAAGCGAATGTCAAAGAAGTGAGAGGTTAAGCTAGCTATAAAACCAGTTTAAATCCCAAATTTTCTACATACCAAATCAGGAATACAAGTTTTTTTCCCTTAATTCGTTTGACTGTTTGAGCTATGGATTTTACCATTTGATAAGGGACTTTCCGATTTGGATTTCCTTGAGGTTCGGTATTTTGGTTATTTTTCCTTTTTCATGCACTTCAAAAATCCCTGCATTTTACTTAGTTTCCTTTGTTTCCTTTTTTAGAGCTCATCATAAACCTGATACAAAACAAAGAAAACCACACGTTTGGCCTTAGATTACTGAGTAGATCGGTCCCGAATGTTTATTTACTTTACTTTCGGTACCCTTCTCAAAGAACCAAAACAAGCGTCGATGATTGATCTCCTTATCAAAATCATATACAAACTTTATTTTCCAAAAACTCATTATAGATTTGATCAAATAATTAAAAAAAAAAGGACCCGAAGCAGTGAAAATTAAAACCTTTCGTTAATAACGTTTTTAAATCGAAGCTTTGAAAATGATACACCTTATCGCATATCGTTATATGATAAACATCTCTTTATGAAAGTGGTCATTTGCATTGAAAATTAAAAATGGTGCTAAGCACATTCAGTCATCGCCATGCAGCATAACTAATTATAAACGCCTAGGTATTTTTATAGCCCGTCTGCACCCACTATACACTATAACCAACCAAATATCACAATTCAAAGTAGTATTTATAAACTTCCGATTTGAATCGGTCCTTTTCTTGTTTCTTTTATCACTCCAAATTATCTGATTAAATTAAATACTTATGATACACGTCATCAAATTAAAAAAAGGTTTAGATTTGAAAAAAAGATTTGTTGACGTTTAAGAATTGAACACCATTGAACAGACGACACTTTGATGTCTAAATTAAACGGAGGTTACAACATATTGAACAAAGATAATTTATTGTTTAACGCTAACGTCCAAAAATTTATGATACAGGAATGTCCAGGACCAAACCACTGAACATCAAAATGAAAATAAATAAATAAGTAAATATATAATTTCTACATAGATATATCAACAATTATTTAAAGAAAGTGAAATAAATGAACAAAAATAATTAAATGAATAATTTAATAAACAATTAGTTAAAAAGCAGGCAAATTGGGAAAAAAGAAAGTAGAAGAAAAAAGAATGAAAGAAAAACACAATAAATAAATAAATCATATATTAATTTTTTTTTTAAATAGATAAATAAAACACGTCACATAATGTATCTACACATCCTGATTTTTTTTATGCTAATAATTTGAATTTCAGAACAGAAGGAGCTGACTTGTGCTTGATGCGAAGCAACCTCACTGTCATCACTGACTAGCTGAAAACGTTACTCCATAAAAATAATAAACCAATTAGAAAAGGAACTTCTAATAGACGACCTCATTTTAGACCGAGGCACACGTCTGACCTTATATCAACCAAAGCTTAGGTAAAGACGAACAGGGAAGCACGTATCTAAAGATTTAATACGATAGCAAGACATAGAGCTCCCAGTTGGACAATAGGCCAGTTAAAAACTAACTTTGAGTATAAATATTAGCTCTACCTAGCAATGTGAAGTGCTACAGAAAATCTACGGGCAACAGCAAATGCGTTAGAACAATTCAAAGCCGGTTAATTCATACACAAAAGGCAAAATAACCAACAATAAGTTCTATACCAATAGGTTTGGTAGATTTGGTATTTTAAAGACAAAGTTTTTTAGTTTGATTGGTAAGTTTTGATAAATTGGACGCATTGGTTTCAGAAGTTCGTCGGACATGAGCCTGATGTTTCGCAATGTCTATGTTCATTGTTTTATTATTATGCTTAAGTATTCCTTGTCTAATGCAAGGATTTATATAGTGAGACTTATGAGTCTAATGTCTTGTTTGTTGATTTAGTTTGAGGAATTCAAGATTTACAATGCCATAATACTTTGGTGGACAACTAAATAAAGTCTACAAAAATATTCACTGACGAGCAGCAAACTATCCAAAATATTATGATTATATAAATAATTAAATCAAACTAAAATTCTTTTCAAATAATTTGAAATCAAATAGTTACACTCCGCTTTTGACAACTGGGAAAGTATAAAGAAAACAGATCTATATACATATGGCAACACAAGAAATGGCAATTTGCTCGGGATCCGTTAGCCTAGATTATGTTTTAATTGCAAAGTGAAAGCAATGGTTCTACAAAACAAAACAAAAACAGTTGTCAAATCTGCAAGAAGTTTGACCGATGCCATTGTCAGTCCATATTTTCATCTGATTCATTTTGTTTTGGTTTCAAAATGAACAACAAAAGAGCAACAAAATGCTAAACAGTGGACAGTTGTAATATGGACACTCCTATCACATCATGGGATCTTTATATTGATGGATCCTTAAAAAAACAACCAACAGTTAATGCATGAACAAACAAGCAACACAATGAACTAATATGAATTTGCCAATAACCTAATTAATCTGCTAACAACTTACTGAAGAAAGATAAATCTGCTTATAACTCAACGAACAAAACAGAATCAGCCACAAAATCAAACCGTCGAACATAGACAGATCTGCTCACAAGACAATGAGCGAAGATAAGTCGAAAAAATAAAAGATGAATGATAACTAACCTTCTAAAACAGAAAGAACAAATCTGTATATCAGACACGGAGCATTCAAAGATGCTCCAATACCCCTGAAATACAATAAGCAATACATGAGTTTACTAAATACAAAATTGTCAAAAAGATATTTGGAAATGTTGCATTTACAACATACAACGACCAAGAAGAATAGAACCACATACAAAAGAAATTGTAAGCAGTAATAACACTTCAATGATGCAGCAAATGCAACACGACGACCACTCATAGAACTACTAAAAAAAAGTGAAATCACAAAAATGCTGAACTTAGAGGAAAATCAAGTGGAAAGTCCATAATCACATGGCAAAATCAAATAACAATACGCATCAAATAACAAAAACTACTAAACTCCAAGGAAAATTCAAAAATGAAAGTCCGTCATAAAATTGCAAAATCGAAAGTTCAAACTCAGCAAACCAATGTAAAACAACTGTCATAGTCCTGGCTTGATACAGACATTTCCTTATGTAGATATTGGTACACTAAACCAGCAAAATATTTTGATATGTTTGCTAAATTTGCTACAAACATGATGAGCTATGGACAACTCAATGAGCACGAATATAACTACAAAAAATGCAACAGGCCATGATGAAGGTGTTATTTGTTTTACTGTTTGAATTAGACGAAATACCGACATGGCTATTTAATAAAATTAATTAACTTATTTCAACCACAATTCTATATTAATATTCTTGTACATTGCAATTGTTATAAAATACATCAAATAACATAATTACAAACCTAATCTTGATTCATATCCAATTTTTAGAAATATCTTGTGACGTCACCTTTGTGGTGTTGATACAGATGTGTGACGGACAGTTCTTGGTTCTTTTGTTGTGTGCTGTCCTAGGTTGTTTTACGTATTCGTTGTTATTCTGTGGTTAGCATGTTGAAATGTACTTGTTTGAAATGTTGAAATGTTGAAATGTAGCATGTTGAAATGTTGAAATGTATTGTTTATTTGTGTATTATTCTGTCCTGAATGTTCTTGCATTTATTTGTACTGTATTCCTGTCATATAATGTTGTCATTTTAGTGGTATACTCAACATTGCCATAAAAGCACAAGGTTTGGCTAGCAACAAAACTAGGTTTAAACCACCATTTTTTAAAATGTCTTATAAATTTAGAAATTATTAAGAAACTAAGGTTTCAACTCCCTCAGGCAAAGTTGGCTTTATATGGATTTTTTATTTTTAGGTATTTTTGACATATAGCTCTTCAACGGTTTCGGTACTTACACATCTTCGGATTTTAAATTTTTGGCGTTCCTGATGAAGGTAAATACAGAAAAGCGCTTCGGACGCAAGAAATTATTTAACGTGTTATTTACAATTTTTTATACTAAGTCAAGAAAATGGCAGTTGTTTTCTTATAGTTAGTTTTCTGTGTGTTTTACATTGTCGTTTGTTTGTTGTTGCATTTCAATGTTTATGTTGTTTCGTTGTTTTCCTCCTATAGTTGATGGGTTTCTCTCAGTTTGAGTTTATGATTTATGACTTTTGAACAGTGGTATACTGCCTTTGTTTATCATTTGCAATGAAAAATTGCAAAAAGTACAACGAAAAATATTATAGCAGATAACAACACAATAATCAGCTATAAATTCATTAAGATTGTTGTAGTTACAAACATCACAGTGATCAATTATATTGATGTCCTGAACAAGTTGAGTTCTGATACAGCCGACAACTGCATACAACACATTGAGCAATGAAAAAGCTGCCATTATTATCAATCTACTAACACAAAATGAGCAATGGAACAGCTGCAAACAACACATTCAGCAATGATCAATCTGACGACACATAATGAACAATTGTAGATATCCATAATACGATGAGCAACGATAAAACTTCATGTGCATAATGAACAATGGAGCAGCTACAAACAAAACATAAGCAATGTTCAATCTGCCGACACATAGTGAACGATGGTATGTAAAGCTGCAAACAACGCAATAAGTAATGATAATGCGGCAAACATAAAATGAACAATTGACAAAGCTTCAAACAACACAACGAGGAATGCAATTGATGCCATTACACAACTGGCAATAGTAAGCTGCAGACAACACAACGAGAAACGATAGTGCTGCTTACACAAAATGAGCAATGGAACAGCTGCAAACAATCCAATGAGCAGTGATCAATCTCCCGACATACAATGAGTGATGGTACAGATGCAAAAAGCACAATAATCAATGATAATGCAACCAACATAAAATGGACAATGACACAGCTGCAAACAACATAATGAGCAATATTATAGCTGCGATTCTAAAACAGGCAATGGAACAGTTGCAAACAACACAATGGCGTAGTTGTACAAGGAAGCAGCAAAAAACAAAATGCAAATATATGTCAATCAGAAAAGTATATCATTAGCACAATGAGAAACTAAAAACATTAACACAATGAACAACTTAAAGCTACCATACCGCCATGAACATCTCAAAACATTAATACAATTATCATTTCAAATCTGACATTAACACAATGACCAACTTAATTCTGACATTAACACAATGACAAACCTAGAGAATTCACACAATGACTAACATAAAGCTGACATTAACACAATGACTAACTTAAATATGTCAATGCGATAATGACTGATATTAAACCTACTTTAAAATAGCCAATGATCGATATATCTAATAAAAGTACGAACCCACGACTGACAAAGGACGTATCAAAATACAAAGGAATATAAACTAGTAAGCAATTAGCATGAAAAAGTGGTTATAATTCTCATAAAGTACAATTACCTACTACCAATCTGACAATAGCACATATAGGACAGCGATTTATTCAACAAAAAAAATATGACCTAAAATGTATGTGCAATAACAAAATAAATTTTACAAAAACACACGGTGAGGGCTTATTAACGGACAAACGCATGTGCCCAGTTATCATACTGACGATAGATATACCTATAAGTATTACACCAACTTACGATAATGTTGACGTTCCAAAATACTTAAGGAATGACTGTAATATTTTTTCTACCTATAAAGAAATAACATAGAAAATGTGGTGCACACTGAATAACGCGCGTAGCGGGTTATTTAACAGTGTGCACCACATTTTTTAAGTTATTTCGAAAAGACAGAAAAAATATTACAGTCATTTCTTATAATTTAATTCTAAATTCCATTTTAAACCGTAGAAAACCATGAAAAAACGTTGATGACTAAATTATGTATATGGATTCATAACAAAATAACGTCAGCCAATCAGAAGACGCGTTACATCCAAAATTAAATTATTCAAGCATAAATTTAACAATTACATAAAAAGAAGTGACAAATCTGACAACAGTGCGATACTCAGTTATAAAACAGACAATAAGACGATAATCGGTTACAAATCTGACAATAGGGCTATAATTAGTTATAAATCTGACAATAACAGAATGGCCAACGATAGATCTAAAAGTAACATCTTAACCTGGCAGATAATGATTATAACGTTACAAAACTAAAACAATACCAAATTCATAAATATGAAAATATGAAAATAACATTGTATTAACCGTAGTTCACACATTGTTAATTCTAAATCTGACAAATAAGTAGCAATGGCAAGTCTGACAATAACCGATGAATCTTTCTTCGTCTATAATGGTCAACTATAATTTTTTAATAACTTAAAAATAACGCAATGACCAGTGTGTTGAATGTATAATAATTGATAGATATATAAAGTGGTTGGCGATACATCTGACAACAACTGGATGACCGATCATGTGTTATGTCGTTATACATTTGTTAATAAGAACATGAATAACAAGTCATCTTGCATATTGCCGCGCGATACAAATCTGACAATAACAAAATAACTTATTTGACAATAACAAAATGACTAATTTGACAACAAAGTGTAATTACAATCGTTTAACGAACAACAGAATAGCCACAAAATATCGCGATAACTATGTGTTTGTCTTCCAGTTACCCCAAATGACTAATGATAAATCCGATAACCACCGATACTTGAACAAAATGTTTACCGATAGGTAGAATTGGATAATTATGTTAACTCACAGTAAATGTTGTAATGAAATGAAATACTATAACAAAACATACCGAACAACAACAAACAAATTACCACTGATACAAATACGAATTTAAAATACAAAAGGTGACACAACGAATAACGGTACTTTAGCGAAAACTCACCGAGCAGGTATTACTATGACAGGGACATAAAGACAAGATAATCTTGACTAACATAATGACTAATCATGATTTTAACAATAACGTTATGAACAACAGCATCATATTATCAATAATACATCCACTAATATCACGATTTTAGCAATAACTAACGACACATCTAACAATAACACGATAAATCGTATACTAATCATGATTTCAAAGATAACTCCTGAACTTATAACACGTGATTTAATATTGAGTCTAACAATAACATTATGGCGCACAATATATCTTTATATAACATTTACCTAATATCATAAAAATGACAATAACACATTTACTTCTATCATGATTCCAACACATTTAATGATTTAATCGTTCTAACAATAATACAGTCATTAATATTTCTATTAAAAACACATGGACTTTAATCATGATTTAAACAATAACATAAAATCTAACGACATATGTAGCAATAACACGATTAGCAATTACTAATCATGATTTTAACGATTACACATGAACTAATAACAGATGGATTAAAAATGAGTCTAGCAATGTTTATATTCTGTCGAACGATATATCTGCCAATAACATTTGACTGATATCTTGATAAAACAGTAACCCATTTACTTGTATCATGATTCAAACACATTTTATAATATCATAGTTCTAACACATCGACTAATATTTCTATTAATAACATATGGACTAATATCATGATTTGAACAACAGCACAGTGACAAATATCCGGATTTGAACAATAACACATTGACTAAAAGCATGATTCTAACAATAACACATTGACACATATCATGATTCTAACAATAACATATTGAATAATAACATATTGACTAATATCATGATTCTAACAATAACATATTGAACAATAACATATTGAATAATAACATATTGACTAATATCATGATTCTAACAATACCACATTTACTAATATTATGGTTCTGATAATAACACATTGACTAATAACATTTACCTAACAATAACACATTGGCTCATATCATGATTCTAACAATAAACCATTAACTAATATAATGGGTCTAACAATAACCCATTTACTAATATCATGATTCTTACAATAATACATTAACTAATATAATGGGTCTAACAATAACACATTTACTAATATCATGATTCTAACAATAACACATTAAACTAATATCATGGGTCTAACAATAACACATTTACTTATATCATTGGTCTAACAATAACACATTTACTAATATGATGGGTCTAACAATAATACATTTACTAATATCATTGGTCTAACAATAACACATTTACTTATATCATGGGTCTAACAATAACCCTTTTACTAATATCATGGGTCTAACAATAACACATTTACTTATATCATGGGTCTAACAATAACACGTTTACTTATATCATGATTCTAACAATAACACATTGACTAATATCTTGGGTCTAACAATAACACATTTACTTATATCATGATTCTAACAATAACACATTGACTAATATCATGAGTCTAACAATAACACATTTACTTATATCATGACTCTAACAATAACACATTAATTAATATGATGATATAACCAAAAACACATTTACTAATATCATGATTCTAACAATAACACAATGACTTATATCATGATATGAACAATAACACATTGACAAATATCATGGTTCTAATAATAACACTATAGTTACTATCATGATTTCATCAATAACATAATAATTAACGACATATCTAACCAAAACACGAAAAACAACTACTTATTATGATTTTAATGATTACACATGAACTGATAATACGTGCATTGATAATGAGTCTAACAATGGTATTATGGCTAACAAAACATATGTCAATAACATTTGACTAATATCATGATTCTAACAACGAAAAATTTACTAATATCATGTTTCTAACAATAAATAAAGGCAACAGTAGTATACTGCTGTTCAAAACTCGTAAATCTATGGACATTTTTTGTTCTACTAGTTTTCATGCTGTTAGGCTACCGGACTGGTAGAATCCTCACATTCCGACAACTCTAATGGTGAATACTGACAATTCTGAAAACACTTCAGTGGATACTGCCAATTTTGATAACATTTCAATAGAAACTGACATTTCTGACAACATAACAGTGGATACTGACAACTCTTATAACACTACAACGGATACTGAGAATTCTGAAAACACCACAGTATATACTGACATCTATAATAACACTATCTTATATACTGTCAACTCTGATAACACTGCAGTAGATACTAGCAGTTATGATAATCCTTCAATGAATTCTGACTAAATCTATTAAGTATATAACGATAACCCTGATAACGATATAGCAGAAACTGACAACTATGATACAACACCAATGGATACTGACCACTCTAATAATACTACAGTGGACACTGACAACTCGGATACTTATAACTTTACAGTCGATAATAACATCTCTGATAATATTCCAGTGGAAACAGACACATCTGATAACACTACATTTGATGCTTACAACTCTGATAACACTACAGTTCATGCTAACATCTCTGATAACACTGCATTTGATGCTTACAACTCTGATAACACTACAGTTCATGCTAACATCTCTGATAACACTACAGTTGATGTTAACAACTCTGATAACACTACAGTTGATGCTAACATATCTGATAACACTACAGTTGATGCTAACATCTCTGATAATAATACTACAGTTGATGCTAACATCTCTGAAAACACTACATTTGATGCTAACATCTCTGATAACACTACAGTTGATGCTAACAATTCTGATAACACTACATTTGATGCTTACATCTCTGATAACACTACAGTTGATGCTAATAACTCTGATAACACTACAGTTGATGATAACATCTCTGATAACACTACAGTTGATGCAAACATCTCTGATAACACTAAAGTTTATGCTTACATCTCTGAAAACACTACATTTGATGTTAACAACTCTGATAACACTACAGTTGATGCAAACATCTCTGATAACACTACAGTTGATGCTAACAACTCTGATAACACTACAGTTGATGCTAACAACTCTGATAACACTACATTTGATGTTAACAACTCTGATAACACTACAGTTGATGCAAACATCTCTGATAACACTCCAGTTGATGCTAACATCTCTGATAACACTACAGTTGATGCTATCAACTCTGATAACAATACAGTTGATGCTAACATCTCTGATAACACTACAGTTGATGCTAACATCTCTGATAATACCACAGTTGATGCTAACATCTCTGAAAACACTACATTTGATGCTAACATCTCTGACAACACTACAGTTCATGCTAACAACTCTGATAACACTACAGTTGATGCTAACATCTCTGATAACACTACAGTTCATGCTAACAACTCTGATAACACTACAGTTCATGCTAACATCTCTGATAACACTACAGTTAATGCAAACATCTCTGATAACACTACAGTTGATGCTAACATCTCAGAAAACACTACATTTGATGTTAACAACTCTGATAACACTACAGTTGATGCAAACATCTCTGATAACACTACAGTTGATGCTAACATCTCTGATAACACTACAGTTGATGCTAACAACTCTGATAACACTACAGTTGATGCTAACAACTCTGATAAAACTACAGTTAATGCTAACATCTCTAATAACACTACAGTTGATGCTAACATCTCTGATAACACTAAAGTTGATACTGACAACTCTGCTAACATTAAAGTGGATACTGAAAACTTTGATAACACTGCAGTTGATACTGAAAACTCTGCTAACACATCAATGGGTATTGATAACTCTGACAACAGGTAGTGAATACTGCATGACAACTGTGATAACATCACAACTCTGATAACTCTTCAGTAGATATTGATCGATACTGTAAACTTTGATAACACTGCAGTCGATACTGACTATTCTGATAACAATATCGTAGAAACTGACAACTCTGATAACACAACCATTGATACGGACAAATCTGATAACATTATCGTAGAAACTGACAACTTTGATAACACAACAGCCGATACTGACAACTTTGCTAACACTACATTTAATACTGACAAGATTCTTCACATACAGTGAATACAAACAAATTTTATTACTCTACAGTGGATACTGACAAATCTAAGAAAACTGCAGCTTATGCTGATAACTCTGGTAACACCACAGTGGATACTGATAACTCTGGTAACACCACAGTGGATACTGATAACTCTGATAACACCACAGTGGATACTGATAACTCTGGTAACACCACAGTGGATACTGATAAATGTCATAACACCACAGTGGATACTGACAAATGTAATAACACCACAGTGGATACTGACAAATGTCATAACACCACAGTGGATACTGACAAATGTCCTAACACCACAGTGGATACTGACAAATGTCATAACACCACAGTGGATACTGACAAATGTCATAACACCACAGTGGATATTGATAAATGTCATAACACCACAGTGGATACTACCAATTTTGATAACTCTATAGAGAATGCTGAGAAAACCGTTAAATTACAATATATAGTGACAAATCTCATAATTATAAAGTAGACACTGACAAATCTGATAAAACTTTACCACTACTGAAATATAAATTCACAAAGCAAACGGACATATCCAACAAAAGTACAAGGGACCACAATACAAGATACTACAATGAACGTTAAACACCTTTCTACCAGAGTTAACACGAACATGTTGCAGCACCATAATGATCAGCCAAAATTATGTAATAGATGTTTCATTGACAGCAACATCAACTGTACAGAGAACCCAAACAAACTCTATAAATCTAATTGGATAACTGACAATTTTCGAGGCAACGATATGCTGTTACAAATTTAACAAAACATGAGCTTACAATGCATTTTAAACAACTATTTCCATTGTAAATCCACGCTTAAACGTCATAGAAACAGATGATAACTACCCACTATTATATAACTGCCAACCTACCAATAGACATTAAGGCAACGATAGAAAACATTAAAGAAACGCCAATTTGCCGACAAGCACTGGATTGAAAACAGAAAACATCAAAGAGACAATCAAAAACAACAGATTGATCACATTAATCAACCAAACCGACAAAAAAAAAATGACATCAAACATCAGTGGATCAATGGATCAACTGTTATATGATAGTCTGATTTGACAAAAGGAACAACTCACAACGTTTTCTACAAAAACAAATATAACCAATAGGTGATACTTCGGATATATTTTCAAATGTCTTTAAATTCTGTTATGTAGAAAATTGTGGATTGAACCTGGTTTTATAGGTAGCTAAACTTCTCACTTATATGACAGTCGCATCTAATTTTATTATATTGACAACGATTATGTATATTATCTGTTGCTACATTTTGTTGTAGATCAGTTATATATATATATTCATGGTGATATACAAAACATACGTTGGTAAGGTGCAATTCTAGGGTTAGGCTTTTCTTCTTTAGTATCATAACACTCACTGCATACTGACAACTCTGATAACCCTACTGTAGATAGTGACAACTCTGATAACAATACAGTTGTTACTGATTGCTCTGATATTATTTCTGTGGATACTGACAACTCTGATAACAATACTGTGGATACTCAAAACTCTGATAATAAAACCGTGGATACTGTCAACTCTGATAACACTACAGTGGCTACTGACAACTCTGATATTATTACGGTGGATACTGATAACATTACCGTGGATACTGACAACTTTGATAATATTACCGGGGATACTGACAACTCTGATAACAATACTGTGGATACTGACAACATTACCGTGGATACTGACAGTTCTGGTAACATTACAGGGGATGCTGAAAACACTTCAGCATATACTGACAATTATGATATCATGACATTAGATACTGACAACTCTGATAACACTGCAGTGGACTGTAACAGTAGATACTGACAACTATGATAACACTACAGTAGATATTGATAACTTTGATATCAGTACAGTGGATACTGATAACTAAGATAACACCACAGTGGATACTGACAACTCTGATAACACTACTCTGATAACGCCACAGTGGATACTTACTATTCTGATATTATTACTATGGATACTGACAACTCTGGTAACATTACCGTGGATAATGACAACTCTGATAACACTACAGTGGATACTGATAACTCTAATAACATTGCTGAGGATACTGACAACTCTGATATTATTACTGTGGATACTGACAACTCTGATACCATTACCATGGATACTAACAACTCTGATAACATTACCATGGGTACTAACAACTCTGATATCATTGCCGTGGATACTGACAATTCTGATAACATTACAGTGGATACTGATAACTCTGTTATCACTACGGTGGAAACTGATAACTCTTATTGCATTACTGTGAATAATGACAATTCTGATAGCATTAAAGCGGATACTGACAACTCTGATAACATTACCGTGGATACTGACAACTCTGATAAAACAAGTGGATACTGACAACTCTGATATTATAACTGTGGATACTGACAACATTACCGTGGATATTGACAACTCTGATAACATTACCACGGATACTGACAACTCTGATAACATTAACCATGGATACTGACAACTCTTATAATATTACAGTGGATACTGACAACACTACAACATAAACTGGCAACTATGATATCATGACATTAGATACTGTCATCTGATAACACTACAATAGAAATTTACAACTCTAATAACATTAGGTTACTACCTATTTAATAGTTTTACATTTGATGTTAGTTTGTTTTGGGGAAAATGCTCTTTTGAACTTCTATTCATATTTGATATTTGCTATCTTGTTCTTGATTATTCCTCCTTGGTTAGTAAGCACCCGGTTTAAAATGGTCAATAACTTTTTTTTTTTCGTTTTTTGTTATTTTTCTATTGATATATTATTTTTTCCTTTATTTTATTGTTTTCAGCTATACAGGGTTATATAATTAACATATGGTTGCTGGGAGCTTTCTAGGAAGAGGTTTTTCTTCTTTAGTATCATTTTTTGGTTTGTGTTTGAATCATGTTTGGTATGTGATGTTTTAAATTTGTAGATGTAAAATGAACACTTTTTGACTCAATAAAAATATGTATTTCATTGAGTACTTATTTTCATTGATAGAAGGAAAATTAAGAAGACTTTCATAGTTCTTTTTCTATCTTAATTTCTCAACTTATAATTGTCTATTCTAAAAACAAAAGCAAACATAACTTAGTCAAAATGAAAATGAAGGTGTATTCATGTCAACGTATTCTTAAAATTTTGAATAACTAAAATTACATACTTTATTCACGAATGACTTTTTAACAAAAAAGGTATATAAATTGAGCTTAATATAATGTCATGCATTTCAACCAAAATTTTCCTGAAATCTTATAACTCAAGACTTTTCAATTTCTAAAATTTATATGCTAGAAATAGGGGAATGAACTAAGAAAATCAGTAGGGGAAAATTTTGAGACTTTAGTTCATATTTTCTTTACCTCAGTTTTTGTTCTATATATAACGTTTTCTATTTGATAAAATAAATCATGAAGAAAATTCAAACTTGCTAGTCATATTGAGGGCCCTTTATAGCTTGCTGCTTGGTGTGAGCCAAGGCTCCATGTTGAAGACTGTGTTTTGGCCTATAATGGTTTTTCTTTTACAAATTGTGACTTGGATGAAGAGTTGTCTCCTTGGCACTCATACCACATCTTCTTATATCTTATCAGAAGGTTTTAACTGAACTAGTTTTGATACCATATGAGTCATGAAAAAATCAAATATTTGATTGATCATTTTTATCATCTTTTAAATCTTCAATCTTCAGTTTCAACAAGTGCAAAATCTGTTTTTTTATGATTTGAAATTTTATCTTTGAAGGAAAGTTTGTCGAATATTTTTTCCTTTTCATTTCAACCAAGTATGATTTAGATACTAAAATCCAATGTATTTTTCTATGAAGTTTTTTGTTGACATTTTTGAATTTCAACCAAGTATAATTTTGATACTAAAGTCCAATGTCTCGGCCAAGGTATTTCTATGAAGAATTTTGTTGACACTTTATGTATGATTTTGATACAAATGGCCCGTGTATTTTTCTATGAAGTTTTTTGTTGACATTTTTGTATTTTAACCAAGTATTATTTTAATACTAAAGGCTAATGCATTTTTCTACAAAGTTTTTTGTTGACATTTTTGTATTTCAAACAAGTATGATTTTGATACTAAAGGCTAATGTATTTTTCTAAAAAGTATTTCGTAAACATGTTTGTATTTTAGTTGTTTCTTGTTTTGTTTTTTTGCCATAGTGTCGTCAGTCTCTTATACCAAGGATTTGTATAGTAAGATAAAAATCCTTGCTTCGACTTTACAACTTTTGAATGGATGGCCCCTTTGGTATTGTCAGCTTCATTTAATTACAGTAACATATTGGACAAACAAATATAATAAAACACAAGCAATTAGTTTATTACAACAATTTTTATTTCTCTGGAATTTTGCTCAAAATATTTGACAATCTCGTATTAAAATTCCCTAAAATTTTTCACAAGTCCCTAAGCATCAAGCTCAGCTCCACACTTCACCACACACATCATTGCAATCTTTCATTTCCTCATAGTCAGACACATTCAGACAATAATCAATTTCAGTGTATTTTTGGTAAACTCGTGCATGATTGTCTAAGATTTTCTGAAAATTTGATACATCTTTTTCAGTTATTTTTTGTTCATTCTGGCATTGAAATGATAAAAAAAGTAAATATATATTTATTGGGGAATCATAAAAGAAGTATAGTTAAGAAATGTAATATCGGACATCTTGAAACAATCTAAAATAATTGCTACAGATATACATATAAATATGTCTTTCTCTAGTTAAAATCAGTACAAAAAGATAAAGGAAAAATTTCAGCAGTCTCTGACATTAATATTACTTTACAATTAAATACACATGTAGTAATTACATGCCAGTTTAAAATCTGCACTTTAACATTTTTTTAAAAACATCATAAATAAATGGTCAGCACTTAGAAATAACTTAGTACTTGTTTTTAGATAAAAGAAAAAAACAAAAAAAATCATTCTGTAACACATCACAAACCAAAAACAAATTGGTTAATTATCAAAAAAAATAAAATCTGGCAGATGGAATAAATATCAAGCTTAAAATTTGTTCAATCTAAAAAAAATATTCAAACAAACTTCAACAAAAACAACAAAACATTTACAAATTAAACTGCAAGTAGATCTAAACAGCCTGGCCAGAAAGTATAAAAATGTCACACAAAGAAAAAACTCTCCAAATAATGATTTTTCACTTTCATACACAATAACATATATAACATACATTCAACAAACATTTTTACTATACAAATAATTTGCACCAAATACTTTTTTTAACATGCACCATTAAATAAAATGTCCACTTCCAACACAATGGAACTGGCTATAATTACAAAGGAATAATAATGAGGTAAATCTTAAAGCTTTAATTTAATTGGTCACCCCACTACAGGGCAACTCTTCTGATTGGTTTAACAATGTCATGTGACAAAAAATTCAAATATTCCATGGCACAAAAAACATATTCCTTCAACTGAAGAGTTGATGTTTGACAGAATATACTTTGACGTGGAATGCTTTACAAAGTCATGGCCATTCAAATGTACATTTATTTTGATCATCATGAGGTATGCGGCACATATGTGACCAAGACGTGTTTCTTGTCCAGAGACAACAAAATACATATATAATACTTGGCAACTCATTGTCAACATGAACTGCGTTTTTTTTTTAATAATACTTTTGCGTAGTTTTCCCCATATCCCATTATAACAAGTTGTGAAGACTAGTTTTAAAACTGCAGTCAGTTGTCGACTCCCTTACTCTGTAGAATGACTAGCACACCAGTTACTTCCCTTGGCTAGCCTGCAACCGTTAGGAATTAGATTCCACACAATGAGTGACTGCTAAATGATTGAGAGATCACCGTGATTGTATAATAAAATAGGCCGTAGTTTTAAACTACCGTACCCACAAATACTTTTTAGTCACGCTTTATTCCTTGGCTTAATTGTATGTTAGCAGGCCAAGCCAAATGTCCTTGTTCTTTTTAAAGCACAATGTTTTTACTCCTGATTTTTTTATCCAGCATGAATATCCTGAATGTGTGCACCCATACTGTCCAAGCTGCCATGTAATGGAGGACTTTGAGCAGATCCCATCGACATGGGACTCATGCCGTGGGCTCCGTGTCCCATCATCATATGATGCGGATGCCCTGGTATTAGCATTGCTTGCGAATGAACTGGTGGTCGTAACTGTGACATCTGAGAGTATGAACTACTGCCAGTGACAGCAGTACTTCCGAACATGTCACTACTATGCATACCCTGAACTCCAAGCATATCGTATCTTTGTCCTTCCATATGAGAATATCCCTTCATTTGATCGTACATTTCACTACCATGTCTTCCTTGAAACACTGGAATTAAAAAAATGAAAATAATATTAAAATTTGTAATCATGTTATTCATTCTTTAAACATTTAAAATCTAAAATCAGCACTATTTATGTTTGAATGCTCTATATTTTTGCTTAGCTTATTTGAGCAAAAGATTAAACAGAACTTCAAAAAATGCCTCAATATTTTTTCTTCATGTTTTTAGGTTGCTGTCTCATTGATGTATACCTGACTTCTCCTTCCTATTAAATCTCTGAATTCAAAAAGATTTCATGTGCTTTAACATTTTGTACATTGTTTGTTTTCTATGAGCTTATCCTTTGAACCAATTAAGCTTTACAATAACTTTTTAACTGTGAACAAATTACACTTAAGCTGTGAACAAATTGACTTAACCTTTGATGAACCATTAAGCCTAATCTGAGATTAGCAAATTCATTATAATCTGATCTTTCAATTTATAAGAGTATGTAATATGTGTACTGTGCAGGGATCTAAGAACTACTTACTGTGAGGACTCATATGTGCCATGGCCTGGCTATCCCAACCCATACTCTCTGGACTATATCCATGACCTCCTGGTGCTGAAAAGATTTAGACAATCATTATGTTTTCCTTTGCATTTATCTTTATAAAACAGCTGTTTTTATATGCAGTATAATTATTTTGTACTCAGATCAAATATTTGTGGTCGGAAACTTCACAGATCGTAGTAATTCTTTCGAAATTTCAAATTTCAACAAAATAAATAATATTGTTTTGAACCGAAAGTGCTATTAACGAAAAAACACTTTTATTGCCGAACAATAGTGCTTACAAACATAGTTTTTTTTCGATAATATCTTACTCCTAACAGCATGTGAAACAAAGAACGGCCTTGTATAAACTGAAAACAGATAGGGAACACTTAGAGGTACATCTAGATCACATTTAAACCATTTAGTACCCACTTACAGACCCTCGTTATGAGGGAAGAGGAATTTCAATTGGAAAGATTTTCGCTCCTCAGGAGATGTGAGATTCTGTCAAGAATAACAAGCTTAAAAGAAATGCAATTTGCATAAGAGCCATGCTACCAAAGATAAAAGTTTCATCTCAGTTTCAACTGGAAAATGTTAAGCAGAAATTCAAGGATGATCAAATTAATCAGCAAAATCGTGTTACTGAACTTCAGTCTCAATTAGAACAAGAGGCTGTCACAACGACAGCAAACCGGATTTATTAATATTTATTTGTGTCCTGGCAATATCACAAGAACCATTACTGATGAATGGTGAAAGTGAAAATCGTCAATATCAAATTTGACCTCCATTTTGTCATCAGTATCAACATATTAAAATTTGAAAAGCTTAGATTGAATGGTTCATGAGAAAATGCAACAACGTAAATGGCAACGCCATTTTACAATCTTTTAAGAACCATAACACCTGAACGGTAAAAGTCAAAATCGTCATTATTGAACTTGACCTCTATTTTGTCATCAGTAACGTCATATAAAAATTTCGAAAGCTTTGGTTGAATTGTTTATGATAAATGCACGGACACGACTGGAAACACCATTTTTCAATCTTTCAAGAACCATAACTCCTGAACGGTAAAAGTCAAAATCGTCATTATTGAACTTGACCTCCATTTTGTCATCAGTAACAACATATTAAAATTTGGGACGCTTTGGTAGAACAGTTCATGCGTAAATGCACGGACACGACTGGAAACTTCATTTTTCAATCTTTCAAGAACCATAACTCCTGAACGGTAAAAATGGCCATTATTGAACTTGACCTTCATTTCGTTGTCAGTAACAACATATTAAAATTTTTAAAGCTTTGGTTGAACGGTTCATGAGTTAATGCACAGACAACATTTGATCAACCGCCCGGCCGCCCGCCGTACATCCCCAAATCAATAACCGACATTTTTGTCACAAAAATCCGGTTAAAAATTGGTAAATGAAATAATTCAAGCTTGCCGAATAATTGCCAAATTCATTGACCAAACATCAGATTTAAAGCAGGAAAATGAAAAACTCAATAACTGTAGACCAATACAAAGAGTCTGTAAGAAATCTAATACTGGAAGAACTTACAAAAAAAGGAACAGTGAACTTTTAGAGGAACTAGAGGAATATAAAGAGATAGAAGAAGAAAATATGATGTTTGATTCCAATGGTGAGGAAACATATTTTATTACGAACAAAGATGTGGACTAAATACTGGAGAAACAAAGTGACACTCATCTTAAATTCGTTTCAAAACTTAAGGATGAAAGAAGAACTCTAAAAAGTAAAATGGAACATCTGACATCAGTTCAATGTGCAAATTCAACCATCGAGAAACAAGAAACTAGACTTAATACAGAGACATGTATGCCTCTAATAAATATTGTTGACAAATTGATTCAAAATCAAAATTCAAAACATTCAAACAAACATAATTCAATGAACTCAAGACACAAAATCTTGTGTTTCCAAAAATAAATTTTAAGCTGTTATTCAAAAACTTGTGGAAATGTTTTAGTCCGACGGGGAGAAATATATGAAAGAGTTAAAATGACTTTCAGATGTGTTTAGGTTTTTAATGCTAATGTTTGAGACTCAAAGAATTTATCATTAATTATGTTTTATATAATATATTCTACATGGACAATAAGTTAATATATATCTAATTGATAATGGACGTTTTATAATCAAAGTGACAATATTGCCTCAGGGCTTAATCCTTTATCGTTCTTAAATTAGAGACATTGCTAAAAGAGTTGTATTAATTATTTATCTTTCTTTATCTTGATAATCATATAATAACTTGTTTTTATCCTGCAATTGGGTGTCCTACTATACAGATACAGCCCTACAGATATCGCTATGCTGTATCTGTATACTATACAGATATCGCTTTAAAAGCTCCGCCTACTGTCGGACTGAGTATTGTTTGAACTTGTTTGACCTCAGAATGTGTATTCATGTTGCATTCCAATGACGATGACAATTGTCCATTTCAACTTGAATGTGTATGATTGTGTTACAAAATCAACCATGTCAATTTCAGCATGCATGTTTAGTGAATGTAAAGTCTGAAGCATATGAGCGTAGGACAATTCGTACACTCCTGTTTCAAATTTGACAATGTTTTGTTATTTGTTTTTTCTATTGAAATAAGTTGTTATGTTGAAATAGATAATTATTCGCCTTGAGCGATGTATTGTTGTTGACCATTCGAGATTCTTTTTTTGCGAACCCGTCTTCAGCGTAATGTGATTTTGATATTACTACGCGGGCCTCACTGGATTACAAATCGAAAATGAATGCTAAATATGTTAGTTTTTGTGACTTTCAAAACACAAACAATATACAGAATTAATTGCAGGATAAAGAAAATAACTGTTTAGTGTCTTTAAATATCAGCTGTATTTGTACTTGGCTCGAAACAGGTGTAGTAGCTCGCTAAAAGCTCGCATACACCTTGTTTCCTAGCCTCGTACAAATACAGCTGATATTTAAAGACACTAAACAGTTATTGTCTATATATTTGTCAACACATTATGTAATAATTGATCTTAGCTATTGTTTAATTCTCATATATATATATTGTACTATTTTGTGAAAGATATAAGATATGGAAGTCACAGCGTTGGTGACAAGTTCCAGTCTTGGAAATAAATTATATATTAAGTGGAATTAATCCTCTGTGTATTACTGCTAGTCTATGGTGCATGGTTACTTAGGTTTAACATTTAGTTTTGACCAAATCCTCATATCAGTCTCCTAATTATAGACTTTGGATTTCTTGGTTACAGTATGCTTTCTTTATCAGCTGATAGTTTACTTTGAGCTTGCTTGCAGGATTAGCAAGCATTCTTTGTTACATACAGCTTCAATTAAATTAATTTGCATCTTAATTGATTTAAATTGTATGTTTTATCTCTGTATGATTTAATTATATATATTGATCCAGATAAAAAAAAATACTTCAACCTAAAAATTTGCAAGGGTTCCGCGGAACCCAGTGTCTTGCTACTTTTGCTGTAAATGGCAGGCTCAACAAAAATGAGGAATAAAATCAATAAAAAAAATTTCTCTCAATACTATCGTTTGATTGTAAGAAGCTTCTGTCCAAGTTTGGTAAAAATCCAGGATAATTTATGCATCTCATAATTGTTTTAAAAACTTAAACTGCAGACTTTCTGTAATGTTTACTGGAAGAAAAACTAAGTCCATTTAAAAGTAAAATACTGAAAAAATGGAATTTTGTTTTTAACAAATGTACTTCTGGATACTATCTTATGGTCATAAACAAGCTTCCTTCCAAGTTTGGTACAAATCCAGGATAGTTTAAGACAGTTATTAAAATTTTAAAAACTTTAACCACAGAGTTAAAGTAATGTTTCCTGGCAGAAAAAAATAAGTCCATTTATATGTGAATTACAGAAACTTTAGTGCACACGCTGAAATGTCTCGTCTTCTTTACTAATCATTGATATTATGTTGATAGTCCTAAACACTTTAGTGCACACGCTGAAATGTCTCGCCTTCTTTACTAATCATTGATATTATGTTGATAGTCTTAAATATAAAGCTTTATTACAACTGTCACATAATCTTAACATTAACCAAGAAAACTAAACCTTGACCAACGAACCATGAAAATGAGGTCAAGGTCAGATGAACCATGCCAGGCAGGCATGCACAGCTAACAGTTCTTCCATACAACAAATATAGTTATATATAACCTATTGCTTATAGTTTAACAAAAAACAAAAAACACAAAAACTTAACACTGAGCAATGAACTGTGAAAATGAGGTCAAGGTCAAATAAAACCTGCGTGATTGACATATAGGTCATAAAATATTTCCATACACCAAATATAGTTGACCTACTGCTGGTAATAGAAATAAACAGCTGTGCCATGAGCGCATGATACACCCGACGTCTTGTGTGGAAGTTTTATGCAATAATCATAAATTGTGTCTTAGAAAGTATTAAGCAATAACCATATATTGTTTTTGAGACACGGCGGGACATGTGAAACCCACCACCCTGTTTTTTTTTACAAAAAACTAAATATCACTATAATAAAATTTTGAATCAAAACCAAAAAGTATACAGATCTTTAGATTAATGTAACATAGATGTGTTTAAAGTTTTAAGCAATAGTTATAAATCGTTTTTGAGATACAGCACGACATGTAAAAAACCCTCCCTCTTTTTTACAAAATACTCAACAACTCAAAAATGAAATTTTGAATCATCACCAAAAAGTATACAGATTTTAAGATTAATATAAATAAAAAGTGTGTAAAATTTTAAGCAATAATCATAAATCGTTTTTGAGATATGGCGTGAAATGTAAAAAAAAACTCCCCCTTTTTACAAAATACTCAATAACTCAAAAATGAAATTTTGAATCATCACCAAAAAGTATACAGATATTAAGATTACTATAACTAAGAAGTGTTAAAAGTTTTAAGCCATAATCAAGAATCGTTTTTGAGATACAGTGCGACATGTGAAAAAAACACACCCCTGTTTTAGTTACAATGTGCCGTAACTCAAAAAGTTTAAATCTTATTTTCACCAAAAAGAATACATATCATTTGACCATCATAAGAAACAACTATATTAAGTTTCATGAAATTTGGATAAGTCGTTCTCAAGTTACAGTGCGACATGTTTACACCAGACAGACAGACGGACAGACGGACACTGGACATTTGTATACCATAATACGTCCCGTCAAATTTTGACGGGGTATAAAAAGAACAAAACTCATAAACTTAACTGTGACCACTGAGCCATGAAAATGAGGTCAAGGTCAGATGACACCTCCCAGTTTGACATGAACACCTTACAATCATTCCATACACAAAATAAAGTAGACCTATTGCATACAGTATAAGAAAAACAGACCAAAACACAAAAACTTAACTATAACCAATGAACCATGAAAATGAGGTCATGGTCAGATGACAACTACCAGTTGGACATGTACACCTTACAATCATTCCATACACCGAATATACAACACCTATTGTTTATAATATCTGAGATATGGACTTGACCACCAAAACTTAACCTTGTTCACTGATCCATGAAATTGGGAAATTTGTTCTCAAATTTTAATTTTATGATAGAATAATACTTACGTAATTGGAAATTACATTAGGATTATCTCCCCTTAATTAGTATTCACACCGTCGATCGCGCTTTAAAATATCAATAAAGCGCTCAGGTATATCGACTCCCACCACGCATGCATGATTCCCCAGTCTCTCTCGCCGAAAAGTGTTCACCAAAAAAGATTCAAAAGGGGAGGTGGGTGGGAGCAAATTACGTAAGTATTATTCTATCATAAAATTAAAATTTGAGAACAAATTTCCCAATTTTATATTAATTCATAATACTTACGTAATTGGAAATTACATTAGGAGATTTCTAAGCTATCCACAGCTGAAGAATCTTTCTGTACTTTGTATACTGTATTTTATTCACATCTGTTCAGATATAAATAACACAACACTATCCAGTTAAAAAATTTTCTTCCATTTTCTATAAATTTTTCTCCTTTTTTTTTCTTTTTTCAGAATTTTCTTCCATATATATACAAAATTCTTATTTACACAGAATTTAAAACTTCAACATCTATGTGACGTAAATAAAAACGAGTAAATGTTGATTCCTTTATCCAGTCTGCTGTGTCCATAATAGACTTCACAGATGCGCTGTTAAAAAGTGCCCAAGATGGGCCCAAGGCTCTTGTAGAATGAGCACGAAATTTTTTGTCTTTTTCATTGTATGCACATTTAATTGCATTAACAATCCAAGACGAAATAGTCTGTGATGTAACCGGTTTATGCGGTTCAATAAAAGATAAAAACAACTTGTTCTCAAACTCACTGTCAAGAGTTTCTAAAAGGTGCAGTTTTCTTCAAATAATAATAAATAGACCGCTTCGGATCTAATAATTTATCTGATTGATAAGACGGAATAAAAATCTTGCTGCCAAAATGTTTTGGTCTATCCTGTTTTGATAGTCCATGACGAACAAAAGTCACCCCTTTCTTCTGCACAACAATCGACTCTTCTCCAATACACAAAGATTGTAAGTCACTGCATCTCCTGAAAGAAGTAATTGCAATTAAAAATGCAGTTTTCCAAGAAATAAACTTCAAATGAGCATGTTTCATTGGTTCAAAAGGTGCTTGTTTTAATTTTTTTAAAACTAAGGGTAAGTCCCATTCAGGTCAAAGCGCTACTTTTGGAGGTCTCGAGTTAAAAACACCCTTTATAAGATGAGTTATATAAGGATGTTGTCCTACTGGAATTTTCCCAATTGGAGCTAGGAATGAGGATAACATAGATCTATAACCAGCTATGGTTCTATACTGAAGACCTTCTGAGAATAAATATGTCAAAAACTCAGCCGCCTCCGTCAAAGAGGCACTATAGGGATCAATTTCCCGTCTATTACACCAGCTATTGAATTTTCGAAATTTGACAGAGTAATCTTTTTGAGTCCCAGAGCGCCATGAGGCTCTGAGTAATTTTCTAGTTTCTTTAGAAAAACCTTTCTCTTTAAACTGTTTGTGGATAAAAACCATGCAGTCAGATTGAAAACTGCTGGATTTGGATGAAATATGTTTGTTTTTGGCTGGTGTAATAGATCCTCCCTGACTGGCAGGCTCCTTGGATAATCTATTATGTACTTCAGAAGATTTGTGTACCAATGTCTGCGCGGCCAATGTGGGGCTATTAGAATTAACTGACAATTGTACTTTGTCATGTGTTGTAGTATTTTTGGTATTAGACAAATTGGAGGGTAAGCATATGCATACATGTTGTTCCAAGGCATTGTTAGAGCATCTATTACATAAGCCTGAGGGTCTGGGTTCCAGGAGCAATAGATCTGTGTTTGTCGATTTTTCGCAGAGGCGAAAAGATCTATGTGAGGTGTCTCCCAAATCTGAAACATTGCATGTGTTATCTCTTTGTTTAATGACCATTCCGTTGGTTGAATTTTACCCTGCTTAAATGGTCTGATAGAATGTTCTTTTTTCCTGCAATGTGTGCAGCTTTCAGAAAAATTTGATTTTCTAGCGCTAATTGCCAAAGTTTCCAAGTTCTCATACACAGCTGAGGAGAACGAGTGCCTCCTTGTTTGTTTATGTAACGAACAACGGTTGAATTGTCTGACCGAATAAGAACATTTTTGTTTATCAATTTTGGGAGAAAATGTTTTACAGTTAGAAAAACTGCCTCCATTTCTAAAGAATTTATGTGGAGAAGTTTTTCTTCTACTGACCATGTACCCTGAACTATGAGACTGTTGTTGATGTGAGCTCCGTACCCTGAATTTGATGTGTCTGTTGTTACTGTTATTGACGTTTCCCAAGGTGTTATTGATCTGCCTATGACCAAATTTTATATTTTTAACCACCATCTGAGGTGACCTTTTAGATGTTTCGAAAAAGGAATTTTTATTCCTAGATTTTGACAAACTGGTTTCCAATGATAAAGGAGGTGTAACTGAATTGGTCTCATAAAGAGTCTTGCATTTGGAATTAATTCTATGCATGAAGCCATAATACCTAATAATTGTAGAAAATCTCTTGCTGTTGCTTGTTTAAGATAAGTTCTACTGCAGAAAGGAGTTTTGACACCCTTTCTGATGTAGGACGAACCATTCCCTCTTTTAGAGAAAACAGTGCTCCTATGTATGTTATTGGTTGTGTTGGAATTAGGCTTGACTTTTCTAGATTTACTACAAATCCTTAATTTGTTAGGAGTTTTAGCGTTTTCTCTCGATCTGAAATCAGCATTTTTTTGGTCTGATTTAGCAAAAAACAATCGTCTAGATAAGTTGCTAGACGAATATTTTGGGCTCGTAAATGAGCTGCCACTACAGAACACACTTTTGTGAAAATTCGTGGTGCTGATGTTGGACCGAAGCACAGCACCAGAAATTGGTAACACTGATTGTTGACACAAAATCTTAGATACTTTTTGTGTGTTTCGTGAATTGGTATGTGGAAATAAGCATCTTTCAGATCTAGAGAAATTGCCCAATCTCCTTTTTGTACTAAGTTTAAGACACTGTTTAGAGAATCCATTTTGAAGTGTTTTTTTCTGGAGACACTTGTTCAGAGGTTTTAAATTTATGACAGGTCTCAAATCGCCTGTCTTTTTTGGTACTAGAAAAAACGTACTGTAAAAACCGTAGTTTTTTTCTTTTACAGGTACATTTTCTATAGCGTTTTTTCCAAAAAGTTGATCTATTTCTGTTAACAGAATAGGTAAATCTTTCGCAGGAACATTTGTTTTCTTTATTCCTGTTTGTGGGATTTTCCCCGAAAATTCCAATTTGTAACCCTCTTTTATTATTTTTAAAACCCAACTGTCGTTTGTTATTTTTGCCCAATTTTGCCAAAAAAGTTTTAAACGACCTCCTGCAGGTATCTCTGGATTCTGACATAAAATATTTACCTGCTTTTTGTAGTCATTTAGATCTACCATTGCCACGAAAAGAACCTTTCTTTTCACCATCAGCCTCTTTTCTACCAGAACCAGAGCGTCTGAAATTAGGTTTAAATCCACCTTTGTTTTCACTAGATTTAGCTGCTACCTTAGGAATGCGAAAATTGGAAAAGTCATTTTTAGCTACTTTAGGACCATTAGTGTCTTGGCTAGTATGAATGATAGCACTCTTCCTCTTAAAACTTGAAGTTGAGGTAGCTGATTTACGAGTTAACTCTGGTAGTAAATCTTTGATTTGTTTGTTTGTCTCTGAACGATTTTTCAGTTTCTCTTCAAAATCTTTCCCAAGAACACCATCACTTGACAATTTAAGAGATAAAAACTTATCATTAAGCTCAGTTATTTCCTCTAGACCTGTATCTAACAAAGTAGCTTTCCTACGGATCAGATGATGAAATGCACCTGTTCTAGCTGTTTGATCCATAGATTTCACTGACATGGCAAAAATGTCTTTGACCATTTGTACAAGTAAATCAATATTTGGTTCAGAATCATTGAGTTTTTCCATTAATGAACCCAAGGCTTGTTGCATGTATGCCGTAATAATCAAACCCATTCTAGCTGCTGACTGACCTTTGAAAGCCATATTTTCAAAAAATTTCTCAGGTTTAGAAAAAACTTTATTATGAGCTTTACCAGCATTAGGACCATGTCGTTTACACAGTAAAGTTTGAGTAATGTCATCTAGTTTTGGTAAGTTAAGAATATCAGCTGATTTATCACTCACTGGAAAACTAGCCCTATATTCCTCTTTATAAGTTGACAATAATAAAGAATTATCACAGTGCCATGATTGATTCAAAATATTAATCTGACTTTGATCCAGAACAATACCAGCTTCAGATTTGTCTGGTTTAGTTTTGGCATCTTCACCAAAAATGTCACCAAGGATATCTCTACTGACATTTTCTGTATCAAGAGAGTCCTTATCAACTATCCAATATCTCTGAAAACGGTTGTGTGTACTGTTTTTTTTACAGAAGAATGTTGGGATTCATTGTCAGAATCTAAATCTAAATCAAGACCCCTTCTTTCGTCTCTATCCGGTTGAAGGGAAATTGCATCATCAATGTCATTATCATGATTTGCAATACTAGCATGTCTGAGAGAATTTTGCCCACCTGACGTGGCAATGTCCCTCGAGTCCTGAGAAATGTTCTGCCCACCTGAAGTGGCAATTTCTCTGTCCGTTTCTATTTGTCCACCTGAAGTGACAGTTTGAGAAACGAACTTCTCGAAAAGAGGTAGAAAAATGTCCATTCGAGAATTCACCGAATTAACGGTCTCTTTGACACTAGAAATTTCTGCCCTCAATTCATTTTCTATGTTTACAGACAAACCTGTTGTTGACATTGTCTCCGGTTCCTCTGATACTTCTTTAGCACACGTGCTGCTAGCTTTACGAGACTAACTTGTCGTCTTTTTACGACTTCCGGTCTGTTTACCTGACGATTTCTCGTTTTTATTATCAGAGCGAGACGAAGTAGCTTTAGGAGAATTTGCTTCTTCACTTGCCGAATTAATGGCCGTAATGAAAGCTTCTGCCATGTTGACAATGAAAAAATATATAAATAAAAAAAGTTACATTTCCGAGAGGAAAAAAAAAAGCGTGTGAACACTTTTCGCCGAAGAAGACTGGGGAATCACGCATGCGTGGTGGGAGTCGATATACCTGAGCACTTTATTGATATTTTAAAGCGCGGTCGGCGGTGTGAATACTAATTAAGGGGAGATAATCCTAATGTAATTTCCAATTACGTAAGTATTATGAATTAATATAAAATGAGGTCGAGGTCATGTGAAAACTGTATGACGGGCATGAGGACCTTGCAAGGTACGCACATACCAAATATAGTTATCCTATTACTTGTACATTAATAAGAGAGAATTTAACATAACAAAAAATCTTAACTTTTTTTTCAAGTAGTCACTGAACCATGAAAATGAGGTCAAGGACATTGGACATGTGACTGACGGAAATTTTGTAACATGAGGCATCTAAATACAAAGTATAAGCATCCAGGTCTTCCACTTTCTAAAATATAAAGCTTTTAAGAAGTTAGCTTACGCAGCTGCCGCTGGATCACTATCCCTATGTCGAGCTTTACATATTTAATTGAACAAGCATACACTTTGAATATAATTTGAACATCAGTTACCTACCCTTAGGTACTTATGTACCACATCTTTTTTGTGTAAATATCTAATGCATACAAAATCTCTTCTAAGCCTTGATGATATCTACTGACAATGGACGTGATTCTGTTATATGTATGTTGAGACTCGCACCTCCAGAGTAATCCATTAAAATCTGTTTGGAAAATATAAATAAAAACAATTATAAGATATAGAACAAAATTATCTAATTGTCTTATATATGCTACTGATTTCATGCTAACAAATCAATTTGAAAATGTAAAAAAGAATTTCTCATGTTTAACACAATTCATATCAGTACCAGTTAAATAGAATTAGTTGTATCTTAATTGGTAATAACATTAACAGTACATTTTTTACTTAACCAGATGCACATTTTGCAATTCAGTGCCAATCTGCCTAAAAATAAGACAGTAATGAAAATATGACAAACAAGAATGAGTCCATAGTACACGGATGCCACACCCGCACTATCATTTTCAATGTTCAGTGGAACGTGAAATTGGGGTCAAAACTCTAATAAAGCATAAAAATTAAGAAGATCATATCATGGGGAACATGTGAACTAAGTTTCAAGTTAATTTGACTTCAACTTCATCAAAATCTACGTAAATCAAAAACTTTAACCTGAAGCAGGACAGATAAGATAAACAAACGAACAGATGAACCGACGAACAAACAAACAGACGCTCAGACCGAAAAAACATACTGCCCTTTAGTGGGGCATAAAAATTATACAATGGTCTTATATATGCTACTGATTTCATGCTTAGAATCTAATTAAAAATGTAAAAAAGAATTTCTCATATTTAACACAATTGATAACAGTCATGTTTAAATATAATTAGTTGTAAATATGACTTTTCTGCATGACTGATACAAATGCAACAACATATTTTTCTATTCAAAATATTGACTGAGACCCATTGTAAGTCACATGACTCATGTCATATCAATATTCATTGCAAATGGTAAATGTCCTTTACGATGACTTGACATTGGTATCACTAAAATTATGATGCTCTGTTAGTATCTTCAACCATAATAGCATTAATGGTTCAAATTTTGACTGCATCTCCTAAAAGAATCTCTGCAGTACTGTTGGAAGCCAAACAATTTTAAAGTCTAAAACCTAATTCAAACATTGAAGGGCAGATCAAACCAAAATGGACAGAAAAGAAAGTAGTCTAAACAAGAATATGTGTCCATCTGTCTCATTGCCCCGCTCATACTATCACATTTTCATATTCAGTAAACAGTGAAATCTGGTTCAAAACCCTAATTTATTTGATTTTTTAAGTTTCAAGTTGACATGACTACAACTTTATTGGAAACTACCCTAAAAAAAATTTAACCTGATCAGTGATCTGTAATATATGGGTAAAATCCATAATTTAGCATAATTTTTTTTTAAAGTTCACATCATTTTTGAACTTGATTTAGAATGGATGGATGCATTGATAAACAGAAAGACTAACAGTCAAACAGACTAAAATATAAGTAGATTATTTTAGGGACAGTCAGTTAAGGTAACCTAATAGGTTGTAAATTATTGTCAGCATGTGAAATATAATATTTATGGTCTTCTCAATCATGGTATTTAAATTTACACAAACGATAAATGCTGTAATCATGTTTTAGTATATTCAATAAGTACAAGGGTATTTAACTTGTTGATCATAACAACTTAAAAATAGATCAAACAAGGAAGTGAAATACCTGGGACACACCTGACAAATATGGCTTCCTCTCAGCCGTTTGGAGGAGGTCAAGTTCCTGTCAACTGTAAGTTATGTAAAACAGAAAGACCAATACAGTGGAAATGCATGGACTGCAGAATTCTGATGTGTGGTTATTGCAAGGACAATGTACATTCTCAATTCAAAAATGCACTTGATCATAAGATAATCAGTAGAGAAGAAATTGGATTGCATACTGAAGAACTGGATTTTACCAATATCAAGTGTGATGAACACACTGGACAATCATCATGTCTTTATTGTAATATGTGTGAGATCCTAGTGTGTCCAACCTGTGTTGCCAAAGTTCATAAGAAGCACGATTTAATCGAAATTAGTGATGCATACAACATCAAAGTAGAAAGACTTAAAAAAGAACAAAGTAAAATACAGAAGAGTAATTCTAACATGAATATGAAAAAAAAACAGCTCAATAAACTAGTGTTAGCAGAGAATTCACAGTATTCAAAAGAAAGCCAAAATATTCTAAGGCATGAAAAAACTGTAAAACAACAAGTAGAACAATATTTTAAAGAACTCAAAAATAAACTGGAACAGAATCACGAAACTGTTTTATTATCAGTCAAGTCAGATCTTAACGCTATATCATCATTCACAAACCAGAAGGAGGACAAAATCAATGAAGTCCAGGACTGTATTGACCTTTCCAATGCTTCTGAATTCTTCAAAGAGGTCAAGAAGATGGAGAAATTCACTGAAACCCAAGAACCGCGAACCAAGCCTAACTATAGTTCTTCCCCGAAATTTGTTCCAGGAAATTTGAACCAATCTCACATTGGATCGCTACAAGATGATGGAAACTTGTCAGCAGAAATAAACATCTCCCTAGTCATCAATAGAGAATACCAGACTGTACTTGATGGCATAGCATGTTTAAGTCCACGCCTTGACCAGTCAATTTGGATAAGTTCCGGGACACTCAGAATATTACAGAGAGTAAAACCTGAAGGAACCAATCTGAAGGTGATGTCTAAATTCAACATTAATGTGTGTGGAATAGCAGTTACTCCATCTAATCAACTCCTTCTGTGTGTCAATGGGAAATCAAAGTTACAACAAATCAACAGTAGTGGTGAACTGACTGATTCTGTTTATGATGTTACACCTTTATATCCCACAGCCATACATGTTGTCAGTGACAATAAACTTGTTGTAGGAGCTTTTAATAGTGAACTAAAAAGAGGTGAAGTAATCATAATGAACAAGAAAGGAGACAAGGAACCTGTGTATGAACATGATAAACATAATCAACCTTTGTTTACCTATACTTTGAATATAACCAGTACGAGCACTGGAAATATACATGTAGTGGATAAGATTTCAGATGACTTCCGTGGTAAAGTAGTGATCTTAGAACAAGGAGGACATATAATAAACCAGTATACAGGTCATCCAACCATCAATAAGAGTGAACCATTCAAACCAGTAGACATTGTGACAACACCAAGTGACAATGTTGTTGTGATGGATCCGTATACTGGCATCTTACACATCCTCAATGACAATGGTTATTTGATTTCATATTTCAATACCAAGGACATAGGAATAGAGTTTCCACAGTCTCTTGCCATCAACACAACTGGACAACTTTATATAGGAGGCACTAGAGCTGCAGGTACTAAAACTAAAGAAGCAAAGCTATATGAAATAAACATTGAAGGATTCTAAAACATTCAAACTTTTATGGAACAGAAACATGTGACATAGTATAGGGCAAACAATATTCATGTCATATGCATATGACAACAGGAATAACAGCTTACAAATGAACTTACAAGAACTGATTAGACCAATATCTTGTGTTAAACTATAACAGTCAAGAAAGTCTTTTGAATCACAGCACTATATCTTTTCCTTTTTATTCATAATATTACTTTTCAAGCAAACCATGAATCTGTACTAAAGCCAAAGATCATAATAAAAAATCAATTTAATTGATAGTGAAATCATTTTTAGTTTGATATCTGACAAATATGAATAAAAGGAGACATAGTGTATTGACAATAAGACAGCAACTTAAAAAAAAATAAACAAGAGAAATATGTGCATCAACATACAGTCTTCAATGATAAGTGAATATACCAGAATTATTATTATTAATCCTATCAAAAAATAAATTCAATTGTCGAAATAATTGTCAATGGACGTCTCCCCCTTTACTAGCATAAATTTTTGGTTGTTTGATTGGTTGGTGATTGCATTTTCATGGATGTTCCATCATCCAACAAGATCTAAGGATATTTTCTAAATATTGCTTGGTTGGTTTTGGACAGTGGATATGTATGTTGAGTGAATAATTGATTAATTGATTTTTTGATTGATAAGTTGATTATTTGTTGACGATTTATCACAGGTAGAAGTGAAAGTTCATACCGATCAAAAGATTAATCTTCATATTTTTTTGAGGAAGCAGGAGTATCAACAGATTACTGGTTGATTGATTGATTGATTGTTGGTATTTAACACCCCATTCGCTCTTGTCTATATTATAGTGATCAGTTTAAATGGTGGAGGAAGCATTACAAATCTGTCCAATTACTTCTTTTTTTTTATTGATTGTTGTTTAACACCACATTCACTCTTGTCTATATTACAGTGATCAGTTTTATTAATGGAGGAAGCAGGAGTGCCATCAGAGGCATCAAAAATCCATCAAATTACTGATTGTTTGATTGATTGTTGATGTATAACATCACTTTCACATTTGGCTCTATCTAGTGATAAGTTTTATTGGTGGAGAAAGCAGGAGTTCCAACAGAGACCTAATGTCCAAAGACTGGTTGTTGGATTGATTGTTTGATTGATTGATTGTTGGTGTCTAACACCACTTTTCTAACACTTGGGTATATTACAATAATCAGTTTTATTGGTGGTGGATGCATGAGTACCAACATAGACTCACCTTACAGTTTCTGGTTAATTAGAATCAGAGTCAAAAGCACCATGCCTTGCCTTTTCGAGTTGAAAATCACCACCTTAATGTTGACAGGCTAGTGCAGATGAACTACTTAGACCACTCATCCACCCAGAATGAAAATTAGCTATGAAAAAATTGATGGAGAAAAACCTTAACCGACAAAGATTTACATTCATAAATGTAAACATTACATTCAATATTTACTGTATAATAGAGTGATCAACAAGAATGGAAGCATACAAGTGTTTTACCAGCATATCATTTATTCATAATAAATTACAACATGCTTAAAGTCTTCAGATACTATTCAAATGATAATATCAGACAAACATACTTAAATGAATAAGAGAAAATGTCAGTTTATTTCTATGGGTTGCTAAAGTTTTGCTCTCATACTACACAATAATAAATATATAGACAACATAAAGTGGATCTCTTCTTTAAAATAACTAAAAATTGACTATCACAGAAAATTGTGTCAGTGAAACATGAATAGATTACAGAATGATATTTCTGGTCTCAAGAAGTTTATTTGGGCATGTTACATTGAACAACTCAGGCTACTGTAAAATGTGGGCATAAGTGATCAGATTGATATGAATTGTACTGGAACATTCAAAAATTTTGCTTTGATTATGATTGATGAATAATGAACTGACACACAGACTCCAGGATCCAAAAAATTAATATGAGACATAAAAAAGAAACAGGGGCCCAGACTCCAGGCGCCAAATAATCCAACAGAAATGAGATGATGCACAGACTTAAGGTGGTACCTTACCCTACAGGGAGATAACTCTGTAAAATCAGCAGAACGTTTTAATGACGTCGTGCTGTTAAGGGAATATTAAGCTTCTCAATGATCAAAATAAGTTTTTGTCAAACTGCTATATAACCAGTGTAATTTTCCTGATTAAACAGTTGGTTCAATTTTTTTGAAAGTTTTTATTTTTTTGTCAAAAGTTCAAAGTAAATACTTTGTCAAAATTTTAAGAAAATTAAACGAGCCAAATCAATTTTTGTTCAGGTGTTAGGTACCACCTTAAGGCTCAAAATAGCAATGATCACTCATTTTACATATAAAGTTACAAATGTTTTAACAGATTAGGAAACAAGAATGTGTCCGTAGTACACAGATGCCCATCCACACTATCATTTTCTATGTTCAGTGGAACATGAAAATCGGGTGAAAACTCTAATTTTGCATTTACATTAGATATATCATACAATAGTGAAAATGTGTCCTAAGTTTCAAGTTGATTGGACTTCAACTTCATCAAAAACTACCTTCACCAAAAACCATAACCTGAAGTGAGACAGACAACGAATGGACAAAAGAATGGATGGAAGAAAGAAACAGACATACTGACAAATAGATACACAGACCAGAAAACATAATGCCCATAAATGGGGCATAAAAAGTGTTGTGTTTGGCATTTGAAAGGAACAGTGCATTTCTATCATATGTACATTCCACTAATATATTTTCCAAGATCTTCTGAGCTAATATCACAATTTAATAACAGGTACATGTAAATACTTATCAGCAGTATAATTGAGATTAAAATGAAGCATTTTGTCCAAATATGTCAGGATTTCCTGTGGCACATATGAAAATACGGAAGCTGGTTCTTATCTACAATAGTAATGAGGAACTATAAGAGTGTCTCACTGAGGGGGTCTGATCCCTGATACTACTTTTTGTTTAGTGAGAATCTTGTATCACTCTTCTCGTTGCCATAAGAGCACATGTAATTACCAATGTCCCGCCTAACTACGTTTCCCGTTTTCACGCTTAATCATTCGACTTTTATGTGTCAAGCTTAAAAATCAAAGCCTAAAAGGCTGTAAAAGCAATTGCTGCCATGTTTATGTTTTGGGGACTTTTTTTTCATCCACATATATTTAAGAATTAGTGAGAATTAAGAAGGTTTTAACTTTATACCAATTAAAGACTTTAGCAGAAAGTCATTTTTAATATGTTTTATATTTCACAAGGAGACAACACGTTTACCAGGCTAAAGTTGGGGTCAAATATACATGTGCTGAAACATATAACTCCAAGAGAAATTATAATGGATTATCCCCTAGTAGTGTTTGTAACTGGGCAATAATTTCCTTTATTGATTTAATTTTCATAATTAATTTAAATTTAACACTTCAGTAAAAACATTTCAACTTTCCAGACGCAAATGTTGAAAAACGGGAAAAAAACAAAATATTTTACAAGACATAAACATGTAAAAAATAAATATATATTTCAGCTGACTAAAAATATTTTCATAATGTTACTTTGTCATCATTTCTTAAAAACTAAGTCCCAAACATTATTGCTCAGTTGATATGTGTCATCCTCATGCGGTACGAGATAACTATAATTCTCGTTCAATCCCGAAAAGAGGGGCCATCACAGACAAACATGACATTAAATCGTCATTAAACGAACAAGAACAAACAGCTCTAAGTTGCTTTGATATTTATCCAATTTTCAGGAAACATTGTGAAAATGATCTTCAATATTTCGAAAACATGTGAAATAAAATTGCAAACACGGTGGACCGTCGAGGGTCAACAAACGTAGTAGACTCGTCCATTGGAAAGACGAGGATAATGGTTTTATCATTTGTCATGCATACCCAGTTTTGAATATGATATCCAAAAAGGATGTACTTTTTTTAATCTATGAAACTAGAAAATTCCAAATTGTAAATATCTCTTCATCTGGACTTAATTGGCATCTATCACGTTTGGACGGGTCCATTTCATTAGTAAGGTGATCGATAAATCTTACGGAGTTATGACAAAAAAGGAAAACAAACTTATTGTTATGTGTTTTTAACAAGGGTTTCGTTCCTCTAAATTATTTGCGCAAACAAATCAACAAAATAGGTCCGTTAACTTTGTCTATTTTTAGATTACAGGTAATCATTTGACACTACGTATAACCTGATAACCTGTGTAGTGATTTTGATTTTACGATAAATTTATGAATGAACGACAATTTTATGAATGAACAAGAGCACCTGACCTCTTTCTTAAAAAAA
Source organism: Mytilus trossulus (assembly GCF_036588685.1). Lineage (NCBI taxonomy): Eukaryota > Metazoa > Mollusca > Bivalvia > Mytilida > Mytilidae > Mytilus > Mytilus trossulus. The sequence continues at coordinate 27,673,295 of NC_086375.1, read as the reverse complement.
CACCAATTAAACATATAAAACCGTATATTATAAAAGATAATTCAGTCAAATTTGCAATACTAAATCAACAACTGAAATGATTCCATATTTTGTTGAAACATCGTACGAACCGAAAACGGAATCGCAGGTATAAAAATGCATTTTTTTCACTCGGACGTCTATGTTTTTTGATAGTCAAACTGTTGTCCCCCTAAATACAAAAATACATCTACAAGAACGTATGCTGAAACTTCTTAAATCCACTAACGTTTTTCAAATGTTTCAAGCTATGTATTGCATTAGAAAACATACATTGGTGATTAAGAATGACAGACCAGGAGCCTGTTTAACAAAATACTATGGCTTGATCTGGGCGGAGTCTCTGATCTGGGTCACAAAGATGGCCATACGCGACGGCATGAAAGCAATTGCTTTAAAAAATCAGTCAATCCCGTGTCACGCTAAGGACCCATCTCTAACATTATTCTGTTACAATTCATTTAACCAAATTTTGACATGTATGAATTTTTCTCAAAAAAATTGCTAAAATCTTTATTTCTCCTCTCTTGTAATATGAAAGACATTTTTATAAAAATATTTACTTACATAAACTGTACATTTCCCAGCCTCCTGTATATACTTTATTGCCAAGTAGTGAATTAGATTTTTATGTCGTAATCGAATCAAGCTGTGTATTTCTTGTTCAATGCTTGTAATCTGGAATAAAAAAGCAATAACTTTAATACCAAATTTGTATTGCCAATTTGACATCTGCAATACTTGAACTTGGGACACCATAAAACACTCACTTTTTCTTACGATCCTTAGCTCTTTTCTCTCATAAATTCATTTTTTACAGACATTTCTACCTTGTCATAATGTACAAAGAGGGATAAGGTGTATTATTATCAACAAAATACATGACATCACATAAAACACCATACTTTTCCACACCTTCTGGTGTCACTATTGTAACAAGAACTTGGCTACCCTTTCACACCCCTGAGTTCACCCCTACTGAGTTTGGTGACACTGTTATTGCTTAATCTTTAATCTTCTATCTGGTGCCTTGTGGAAAGTTATTTGTTTCTATGCCTTTATTCTTTGAATTTTCTTAAGTCTCTATAGTTTTCATTTTCTCAATTTTTTCTGGTTGTTTATGTCATTGGGTTGCTGTCCCATTTACATAAACCCGAATTTCTTTTTATTCAAATGTTATAAAAATTACATTCATACAAAGTTACTGACAACTGCACAAAAGATATGCAAACACAAAAAAAATATATTCAAAGGGAAATAACTCTGATTTTTAAATGTAAATTGGTCATAAGTGAGACATAAAATTGAGAATGGAAATGGGGAATGTGTCACGGGACAACAATCCAACCATAGAACAGACAACAGCAGAAGGTCACCAATAGGTCTTCAATGCAGCGAGAAACTCACGCACTATAGGCGTCCTTCAGCTTGTATATATACAATTATGTTTATTGTTGGATAATATCAGGGTTTCCGCTGGTGGTCGCCATTTTCGCAATTTGCGAAAAAATAATAATTGTGGCGATTAAAATTCGTCATTGGCGAAAGAATTTGGCGAAAGAAATATATATAACGATTTATTTTCAGCCATCTTGTTTATTTACTTTTTTCGGGTTTCTCTTACTTTCCTATCAGACAATACTCGGAATTCACCTTGAACTTTATCAGCTGATTGCTTTCATAGCTATCGACATCAAAGGACTAATTAATAAAGGTGTTGATTTTATGATATGACAAAATAATATGGTTAAATGGCTTTTGTTTCATGTCATAAAAGGGATTTATTAACAACTTTGCGACACACGTGTTTGCAAAATTTTTACGCTTCCTCTCCTTCTTTTAATGATAGTCTAGAAAATAAAATTGTTGTTATGACGAAAAATGTTCAAAAGCAAGAAACGTCTCTGATTTAAAACTTTATCATATGGATCATTGATTTGAGTGGGTACTTCAAAATCGTATCAGTGTTCAGTGACACACGTGTTTCAAGCATATAGTTTTACTTATTTACGATGGTCTAGAAAAGAAAATGGTCGTTATGAAGAAATCTATTCAAAAGGTTGGCATGAGAGTAACCCTTCAATGTATTGACTTCACCTTACACAAGGGATCAATTCCAAGTGATAAGATGTTTCGTTTTGTTGTAAAAACCACTTCCTATTCAGTAGGGGGAGGGGTGCTGGAAAAAAAGGAAAATCTAAAAAAAAAAATATATTTGTGTTACTTGGCGAAAAAAAGAATAAAGTGCGAAAAATATATTGTTTTGGCGAAAGAGGTGGCGAAAAAAATAATTGACCCAGGGGAAACCCTGGATAATATACAATTTATTTGTGCAAGCTTTTCTCCTGCTTCTTACACAGCAAGTCAATTTATATTTTCAAAAAAAGTACATACGTTGATTTTATCTTGCAACTAACACCAACTATTGATCATTAGTCTGTTAAATCCAACTCATTGCCTATAATATTAAAACAAATTGACATAGTTGAAACGCGGATGAATATTCATGACAAAATTGTAGCATGAGAAAAATTCTACTTAGACCTTGAAGGCATGTTTTTACTCTTAGTTTTCTTATTAGTCTCAAATTGTTTTCCCATCTTTAAGTTGTCCTCTCATTGACATTGACCAATATTAACTCATTTCTTTCATTTACCTGTTTTAAGTAAGTAGCACCCTCCTTGTCTTCATAATCAACTCTTTGAGTTCTTTTCTGTTTTATATGGCGCCACTTTAAAACCCATTCTGATATAGCTACTAATTCTCCACTGGCTGTATCTATCCCAGCATACACTGTACTGCCATGGACACTATGACCTGAAAAATATTTACATAAAGCTACTAATTCTGAAAGACCCATATCTATCCAATCATCAAAAAAAAAGCCTCAGATGGATGAATGGAGATTATACATCAGATTGCAATTATTAAATGCATATTCAGGACAAAAACATGTTATTGAGATATATGTGTATGAAACCTGTTCCCTACTAGACTGTTAAAATACTAGTTAACATGATACCAGCCCATAGGAAGACACTTCCACCCCTGAACATATAGTGTTAAATTTTCAAAATACTCCTTACTGCCCTGTGCTTAGAAGAAAAACAGTGAAACCAATTTCTTAGTCTTCTTTAGGTATCAAATTTTTCCCACTGATATGCAGACCATTTCCTGATAATTTTTAAAGCACGAGTATCCAATCATACTTCTATGAAAAAAATGCTGTATTTTCCCATGAAAATTTCTGTACATTAATTTATGGAAAATGTGCATTGTCCCTACATAGGTCTAACTGTGCGTGCTTCCAATATAGCAATAAAAGTCTTATTTGGATAAGACAAGTAGAAAAGAAAAGAAATTAACCAAGTGTTGTAATAAATAAAAAGAACAAGTTAAAAATGTCATGCATCAAAAGCATATTACTGTAGGCAGCAGACAAAATTTTTAATCAGTTCTCAATACCGAGGCTTAATAAAAACTTTTCATTTCATGCTGAGTAGCAATTAGATGGACAAAGTGAATTTTCTACCCCATCTTTTCTGTCAAAGTTTGTAAAATAACTTAACACACCCACATTCTCCTCATAGCAACACTACCTAAACATGTGCTATAATCAAAGTGTAAGCACTGAACGGTAAAGATTGCTTCAATATATCAGCGGAAAGTAATATTGAATATGACATTGGTTGTAGTTGATTTAACAGCAATTCTAGAAAAAGGAATTGCAAATTTTGCAAAGATGATATTAACAATGACTTCATTCTATTTTTAGAACTGATATTAGATTCCTGCAACTAGCAAAATTTATGTAATTTTCTTGACAAGTGTAACATCATTTTGTGCCTTGAATATCTGAGCATACAATGTATATCATATTGATAAATTTCTGGAATGTTCATGGATAGGATGTATAGAATGTTATAATCAATGCACTATATTTTGTGTATCAAAAAAGGTAGTGATAAGCCTTGGAAGATTTAGATATCAAGTCAGTCCCATAAGGTTTTGATTGCATTTCATGCAATCTTTACCTTAAAACACTACCAAAACTGTCATAGAAAGTTACCTAATAAAATTGAGAATGGAAATGGGGAATGTGTCAAAGAGACAACAACCCGACCAAAATAAAAAAATACAACAGCAGAAGGTCACCAACAGGTCTTCAATGTAGCGAGAAATTCCCGCACCCGGAGGCGTCCTTCAGCTGGCCCCTAAACAAATATATACTAGTTCAGTGATAATGAACGCCATACTAATTTCCAAATTGTACACAAGAAACTAAAATTTAAATAATACAAGACTAACAAAGGCCAGAGGCAAACATGTGTTATAAAAAATTAAATAAACATGTCATAAAACATTACCTAAACATGTGTTTTAAAAAACTACCCTTAATATGTCCAAAAAAATACATAAACATGTCATAAAACTTTACATAAACATGTGTTATAAAACACTACTTAAACATGTCATAAAACATTACATAAACATGTGTTATAAAACACTACTTAAACATGTCATAACACATTACCTAAACATGTCATAAAGCATTACCTAAACATGTGCCTCTATGTATTGTTCTCTCTGATTTAGTATTGAAGGCTATAACCACTATCCCTCCAGTATGATCTTTACATTGGGGGTGTATTATAAAACATTACCTAAACATGTGCCTCTATGTATTGTTCTCTCTGATTTAGTATTGAAGGCTATAACCACTATCCCTCCAGTATGATCTTTACATTGGGGATGTATTATAAAACATTACCTAAACATGTGCCTCTATGTATTGTTCTCTCTGATTTAGTATTGAAGGCTATAACCACTATCCCTCCAGTATGGTCTTTACATTGGGGTGTACTATAAAACATTACCTAAACATGTCCCTCTATGTATCGTTCTCTCTGATTTAGTATTGAAGGCTATAACCACTATCCCTCCGGTATGATCTTTACATTGGGGATGTATTATAAAACATTACCTAAACATGTGCCTCTATGTATTGTTCTCTCTGATTTAGTATTGAAGGCTATAACCACTATCCCTCCAGTATGATCTTTACATTGGGGATGTATTATAAAACATTACCTAAACATGTCCCTCTATGTATTGTTCTCTCTGATTTAGTATTGAAGGCTATAACCACTATCCCTCCAGTATGATCTTTACATCGGGGATGTATTATAAAACATTACCTAAACATGTGCCTCTATGTATTGTTCTCTCTGATTTAGTATTGAAGGCTATAACCACTATCCCTCCAGTATGGTCTTTACATTGGGGATGTATTATAAAACATTACCTAAACATGTGCCTCTATGTATTGTTCTCTCTGATTTAGTATTGAAGGCTATAACCACTATCCCTCCAGTATGATCTTTACATTGGTGATGTATTATAAAGCATTACCTAAACATGTGCCTCTATGTATTGTTCTCTCTGATTTAGTATTGAAGGCTATAACCACTATCCCTCCAGTATGATCTTTACATTGGGGATGTATTATAAAACATTACCTAAACATGTGCCTCTATGTATTGTTCTCTCTGATTTAGTATTGAAGGCTATAACCACTATCCCTCCAGTATGATCTTTACATTGGGGATGTATTATAAAACATTACCTAAACATGTGCCTCTATGTATTGTTCTCTCTGATTTAGTATTGAAGGCTATAACCACTATCCCTCCAGTATGATCTTTGCATTAGGGATGTATTATAAAACATTACCTAAACATGTGCCACTATGTATTGTTCTCTCTGATTTAGTATTGAAGGCTATAACCACTATCCCTCCAGTATGATCTTTACATTGGGGATGTATTATAAAACATTACCTAAACATGTGCCTCTATGTATTGTTCTCTCTGATTTAGTATTGAAGGCTATAACCACTATCCCTCCAGTATGATCTTTACATTGGGGATGTATTATAAAACATTACCTAAACATGTGCCTCTATGTATTGTTCTCTCTGATTTAGTATTGAAGGCTATAACCACTATCCCTCCAGTATGATCTTTACATTGGGGATGTATTATAAAACATTACCTAAACATGTGCCTCTATGTATTGTTCTCTCTGATTTAGTATTGAAGGCTATAACCACTATCCCTCCAGTATGATCTTTACATTGGGGATGTATTATAAAACATTACCTAAACATGTGCCTCTATGTATTGTTCTCTCTGATTTAGTATTGAAGGCTATAACCACTATCCCTCCAGTATGATCTTTACATTGGTGATCAGAATCATCAGTATCTCTTAATGGGGTACTGGTCCTCCTGAATATATCAAAATTGAAAATGTAAAATAAAATAATTTTAAGGCTCAAAAATCACTCACTTGGATACCAGCATGGTTACTGAAATAGTGCAAGCAGGATATACTACATGTATTCCTCATATGGATCAATGATAAAATGTTGACAATCTTGGATTTCTAGAGGCCATATCATATAAAATATTCACTAAGGGCTCTTCCATTAAAATGTTATTGAATGAGGGTCATGGGTCTTTTTTTCAGTATGTTTCTATTACTATTATTCAAAAATACAAAATTATCTACAAAATGGTTCTTGGTTGTAGGGATATTTTAAGTCCCTTACTAACCTCCCATATACATTTTAATGGAATAGCCCTAATGATTTTGAGGATTCATTTATGTTTTTTCATGTTCAAAGTCAGTGATTTTAAACGTTTTCACCTCCTCAAAGTTTAAAAATAGTTTCAGATATATCTTATCATGTGACACAGCAGTCCATCTGTTTGTTATGCATTTTTTCATTATTACTTATCATTTTTAAAAGTTTACAAGCAATCTGTGCATAATATGATAAAATAGTTCAACAGAAAACTTTTCTAAAATATAACAGTTATCTCCCATTGTATATATGTGTAAATAAGACTGATATTTTTTGTTACACGTATATGAAGCAATTTAAATGTGTAAGTGCAAATCTTGTGCAAATTGTTTCAGATGTTGTCCTTATAAAATCTTTGTACCTTCAATTTTTAGTACTTTTTAAATAGAAACAATGAGCAGTTAATAAAATTACTTTTTATAGGTATAATAGGATGTGGTATGAGTGCCGATGAGACAACTCTCCATCTAAGTCATGATTTGTAAAAGTAAACAATTATAGGTCAAAGTAGGGTCTTCAGCATAGAGCCTTGGCTCACAATGAACAGCAGGATAAAAAGGGCCATAAAAATGACTAGTGTAAATCATTGAAATGGAAAAACAAACAGTCTACACTATATCAAAAATTAGAAACAAGAAAATCTTATGAACCACATCAACAAACATCAACCACTGAACATCAGGTTCATGACTTACATGTATGTGAGGCAGCTATATTTTCTTAGTCTAGTTGTCATGAATGGAAAAAATATAAATATTTTATAACAAATATATTTTGAAATGAAGTGTGTTTGGTCTACCAAATGAAAATTTGAGAAATATGAGAATATAGGATCAAGTAATACCACCAAAGCATACTATGTCTCATCCCGTTGCCTACGAGAAAGGGTTGAAAAAAATATCACATTGAATTTGACAGTTGTAGGAAACTTATCCATATTAGATTGCATAAAAAAAATGTGAATTGTTGTTCAGTCACTCTTTGAATATTTTGCTGTATTTGACTCCTTCTTTATGGGAGAAGACTATATATGTATAGTTTAATCTCATCCCTATTACATTTTGAAGCAAATAAAATATGTTTAAACTATCTGAATTCTTTGATTATTTATTCTATCATTATACAACCACATTTTCTCAATAATATTTCAATTTGATTGCTATTTTTAAGTGTACATAAAATTAAAATATAACAACAACATACCTTCTTCTCTTATCCTGGTTATATTTATTCTCATTATTTGGGAGCACAATTAAGGGGGAGGGTGAATGAGACATTCTTGGTCTTCTAGGAGTACTTGGGGTACCAATTGGGGAACATGTTGGTACTTCTGTAATAGGAGTAGCTGGTACAGCTTTCTCTTGTTCTGTTGGTTTCTCATCAGATATCTAATTATAGAAATAAATAGATTAATATATAGATCATATCAAGAAGATTGTGCTACTAAACCATTCATTTAAGTACCATACTTTTTTTAATTTATACAAATAAAATTGGGTAGCTATATTTATTTATTTCACAAGATATTTATTTTCTGCAGTCAAGCATTTAAAGTGTAAAATTCATTGATGGTTAAATGGCTGTTATACTGTATGTTCAACAGCAAATATTTCAATAATATTTAAGGTGGTAACTAACACTACAGGGAGATAACTCTGTAAAATCAGCTAAACATTTTAATTACGTTGAGTTGTTAAGGGAATACTAAGCTTCGCAATGATCAAAATTAATGTTTGTCAAACTGCTATAAAACCAGTGTATTTTTTCTGATAAATTGGTTGGTTCAAATTTTTTTTAATTTTCATATTTTTGTCAAAGGGTCAAAGTAAATACTTTGCCAAAATTTTATGAAAATTAAACAAGCTAAATTAATTTTTAGTGAAGGTGTTGGGTACCACCTTAACATGAAAAATGTGTAAGGTGAATATTATTTGTACTTTGATAACACATTGAGAAGAACAGATAGATTCATAAATCAGAAAACATAATACGGCCCCTGAAGTTCTATGATATACATATTAGAAAAGTATAAACAATTGAATTGTACCTGTTTGGTTTCCTTTATTTTCTTTGTTTCTTCTTTCAGAGCATGTTGTCTCTTCTGTATTTCATCCTCTAGAAGCTGTCTCTGTAACAGGCAAAGCACAAGATTTACAAGTGAATGCATAAAACGCATATGTGTGAAGTTGAATTCAAGTTAAAGAATAAAATGAACCATTACCAATTATTTTACTTTCAATAAATATTTTACAAATCATCAAGACATCTGATTAATTTAAATGTAGAGTACTCAGTATTTTACAAATTATATTGCAATAATGAAATTGATTAACAAATGTATTCCAATAGAAAATGTTACTTTGTGTCTTTTTTTGGGCTATTGCAAGGAAGCCAGTTTGTATTGGTAGAGGAAGCCAGAGTGCTCAGAAAAAAACCACAGACCTTCAATAGGAGAACTGACAATCCTAGTGCTATTTTATTTGAGTATCACTTCATTGTTTTAAAGAATATGGTTTAAGGTCAAAGGCAAATCACTTAAAAAATCAAACAAAAACATCAAATACCTCTTTTTCTTCTTTTCTTTTCAGGAAATCAAGTCTTTTCTGTTGTTCTAGTTTTTGTTTTTCTTGTTGTTTTAATTGGTTACTCAACATTTCTTCATAAAAAGATTTCTGTGGACCTTTGTAGTTATCACGAAGAAATGTCTGTACATGTTGAGCTAGTTCTAGAACCATGACCTGAAAAGGATATAAACACAGAAATGTCTGTACATGTTGAGCTAGTTCTAGAACCATGACCTGAAAAGGATATAAACACAGAAATGTCTGTACATGTTGAGCTAGTTCTAGAACCATAACCTGAAAAGGATATAAACACAGAAATGTCTGTACATGTTGAGCTAGTTCTAGAACCATGACCTGAAAAGGATATAAACACAGAAATGTCTGTACATGTTGAGCTAGTTCTAGAACCATAACCTGAAAAGGATATAAACACAGAAATGTCTGTACATGTTGAGCTAGTTCTAGAACCATAACCTGAAAAGGATATAAACACAGAAATGTCTGTACATGTTGAGCAAGTTCTAAAACCATAACCTGAAAAGGATATAAACACAGAAATGTCTGTACATGTTGCGCAAGTTCTAGAACCATAACCTGAAAAGAATATAAACACAGAAATGTCTGTACATGTTGAGCTAGTTCTAGAACCATAACCTGAAAAGGATATAAACACAGAAATGTCTGTACATGCTGAGCAAGTTCTAAAACCATAACCTGAAAAGGATATAAACACAGAAATGTCTGTACATGTTGAGCAAGTTCTAGAACCATAACCTGAAAAGAATATAAACACAGAAATGTCTGTACATGTTGAGCTAGTTCTAGAACCATAACCTGAAAAGGATATAAACACAGAAATGTCTGTACATGCTGAGCAAGTTCTAAAACCATAACCTGAAAAGGATATAAACACAGAAATGTCTGAACATGTTGAGCTAGTTCTAGAACCATAACCTGAAAAGGATATAAACACAGAAATGTCTGAAAAGGATATAAACACAGAAATGTCTGTACATGTTGAGCTAGTTCTAGAACCATAACCTGAAAAGGATATAAACACAGAAATGTCTGTATATGTTGAGCTAGTTCTAAAACCATAACCTGAAAAGGATATAAACACAGAAATGTCTGTACATGTTGAGCAAGTTCTAAAACCATAACCTGAAGAAGATATAAAAAGGAAATTCTTTACATGCTTAGCTAGTTCTAGAACCATACTTGAAAAAGGTTTAAAAGTAAATTATGTAAGGAAGACATTTTAGAAATTTGTTTATGTTTTTTGGTCACTTTATTGTGATTTTAATATATTTCTACGTGATAAACCTTTTATATATAAAAGCTGGATTGAAAATTAATTCTATGTCATACAATGTGAAAATTAAAAAAAAAACACAATATAGAATCATATATCATGTACTGTAATAAAAATTTGTAAATTTCAGGTGGGATTTATTTTTGCTATAAGACACAAGAGTGCCCACGCTGAAATGTCTTGCCTTCTTTACGAATCATTGATATTATGTTGATAAAGCTTTATCACAACTGTCACATAAATTTAACGAAGAAAACTAAACATTGACCAATGAACCATGAAAATAAGGTCAAGGTCAGATGAACCATGCCAGACAGGCATGTACAGCTAACAATTCTTCTATACAACAAATATAGTTGACCTATTGCTTTTAGTTAATGAACTGTGGAAATGAGGTCAAGGTCAAATAAAACCTGTGCGACTGACATATAGATCATGAAATATTTCCATACACAAAATATAGTTGACCTATTGCAATTAGTATTAGAACAAGAATGTGTCCATAGTACACGGATGCCCCACTCGCACTATCATTTTCTGTGTTCAGTGGACCCTGAAAATTGGGGTCAGAACTTTAATTTGGAATTAAAATTAGAAAAATCATATCATAGGGAACATGTGTACTAAGTTTCAAGTTAATGTAACTTTGACTTCATCAAAAACTACCTTGACCAAAAACTTTAACCTGAACTTGGCACTATCATTTTCTATGTTCAGTGGACCATGAAATTGGGGTCAAAACTATAATTTGGTATTAAAATTAGAAAGATCATATCATGGGGAACATGTGTACTAAGTTACAAGTTGATTGAACTTCAACTTCTTCAAAAACTACCTTGACCAAAATCTTTAACCTGAAGTGAACGGACGCACAGATGGACGAACGAACGAACAGAGGCACAGACCAGAAAACATAATGCCCCTCTACTATTGTAGGTGGGGCATAAAAAGACAAGAACTCAAAAACTTAACTTTGTTCACTGATCCATGAAATGAGGTTGAGGTCAAGTGAAAACTGTCTGACGGGCATGAGGACCTTGCAACGTACACACATACCAAATATAGTTATACTTACAATAAGAGAGTATTCAACATTACAAAAAATCTGAACTTTTTTTCGAAGGACATTGAACATGTAACTGACGGAAACTCAGTAACATGAGACATCCATATACAAAGTATTGATGTCAACATTTTCCAAATCTAGCAAACAGTGATTTATGAACGCTTTGCATATAGATCATGATAAATGAATATTTAGGTTTTAGTACAGTTTTTAGCCTGTATCTAAATAGAAAATATTTAGATGAGAAAGAGATATAAGTTGAAGTGAACAAACAGAGTTATCCTTCTTTGAACAGGTTCTCTCCTCCTCCTCCTATGTAACATTTCTAAATTGGTTCAGGATATATGTTAGATTGCATGTGATGTAAACGTATGTTTGGATATTGCATTAACTAAAATGTATTATGTCTCTTTAATTTAAAAAAAAATGTCAATCTAAATAAATAATTGTACATTCACATGGCCAGGCTATTGTACAAAAGGCAAGTTATTTATGGTGACTTGAAAAACACCGGTATCACTCAGATTACATTTCTACCTTGACAGGTAAGTTTGTATTTAGCCTATGAAATACTTATTTAGCCTTGAGAATTGAAAGGTCAGTTTATCCCATTCATACAAAAGAAGTTTACCTATGAGGGTCAGAATGGGGTTTACAGAATAGAGAATACATGTAATAGCAACAAAAAAATAGAGAATAGAGAAAATGAACAACAAAATAAAGAATAGAGAATACATGTAATAGCAACAAAAAAATAGAGAAAAGAGAAAATGAACAACAAAATAAAATATAGAGAATACTGTGGTGCAAAAGTATAAAGAATACTTGAAAAAGTAACTTTAGTAACTGTAATGCAATACTGATAATATAATGATCAATGTACATAATTGATAAATAATCTTGTAACAGAAAGACTATATAGTAAAATCATTTTCATGAACATTTTACAGAATGAGAGTTATTTTTAAGGCCAATAAACATGTTAAAAGGAAAATGCCATAACAATTTAAAGAATACAGATATTAAAAAACCCATGCAGGTCCTCATGTCATTTACATTGTCAATATATAGAACATATCTAGTCAAACTGGTTTTAAACTAAACATCTAGTCAAACTGGTTTGATATAATTGATAGTTTGTTGCCCTAGTTGTATATTTCACAGTGACCCTATGTGTTTGTGCTAAGAGTACATTGTAATGTCATATTTATTGATTTTCTGTTGGGACATGACCTACATTGTTAACATGAAAAACAGTGGCTTGAAATTTCAACTGATATAAGTATAATGAAAAATGATAAATTAATATTTTGAGTTTTATATCCTGATTGATGATGTTTTTTTGGGACCAAAATGTTTTCTTCATTCTAGTTTATATCATGATTATTTTAACCTTCAACATTGTTTAATGCACATTTTTAGATAGAAAAAATTTCAGGTCTCATTTTAAATATTTTGCAACTAAATAATAATTTGTCAGAAAAACAAGACAGTGTAATAGATAACCTGCAAGCATAGGCTATTTCTATAAGTCAAGCAGATATTTTTTTTTAAATCTGAAAAAAAAACTACCATGTAAAGAAATATGCAATTTAAAGGCCTTAAATAACCCCTAAAATTCAACATTAACAGATTTTTAACAATTAAATCAAGATGCACAAAGTTTTAAATAATGGTCAGAATACAGGGTTCTTTTGTACTTTAACAATATCACAATAGCAATCAAGTGACCTTAATTTTGGACAAGGTAAATGGCATGAAGCCAAATTTATTAACTTCTATTGTATGAATGGGATAAACTGACCTTTCAATTCTCAAGGCTAAATAAGTATTTTATAGGCTAAATACAAACTTACCTGTCAAGGTAGAATTGTAATCTGAGTGATACCGGAGTTATTCAAGTCACCATAACGTTGAACATAAGTTACCTCTCCAACCATTGATTTGGCTCGTTCTATTAGTTCTTTATTCAACACAGCAATTTGTTCATTAGACAGTCCTTTGGCATTTTCAAGTATTATTTCTGGTACCCTTTAAAAAGAAAAGTCTTAAACAGTATAACATCTTTAAAGATATTTTATTAATCAAAGCAATTATCTCCCTTATATACACATTTAATGAAAAATGTATAGCACAATGAACACACCATTAACAAATCATTAGAAGTATAAAAATTGAAGAGCTATTGTTTTGTCTTTCTGCTGTGTTAACCATTATCATTTAATCATCTGAAAGGTGCTAAAAAAGATGTGCTCAGACACTGAAGACTGTACATACAATACAATGCTTTGTTTAATTCCTTTGTTGAGTTGCTGTCCTATTGACTCATATCATGCACTTGATTTTGATTTTCATGATTTTGAATACTAACACTTTCTGGACAAATTGTTTTGCTTGTTTTGTTGAATTGCTGACAAAATAATGGTACAGCCACATCTGCAGCTGTTCCCAGAAACGTAAACTTTAATTTTATAATATCAAGAAAGGAGGTGTGAAATATTATGTTGTACACTACAGGGTTCTCGCTAAGGCAAGTCCATGAGTCCTGGACTCATCAAAATCTGTCTGGACTCACCATTTTCAAAACTGGTGAGTCCACAGATACATCAATATTGAAATATTTTGTATAAACTGAACACATTTAAACACAAATATCATCTTTTTATAGCAAAAGTTTAAAAAGTAATCTAAATTTAATGTCATTTCATTGCTCTGTTAGGCCATGGACACTAAAATATTACATTAAATTGCAATAAAATGTGTTCTTCTTGCTGTTGGACTCACCATGACCAAAAATGATGAGTCCCTGGACTCACCTTCAAAAATCCTTAGCGAGAACCCTGCACTATCAAATGTATGAAAGTCTATAAAAATGTTTGTATGTGTGATTAATCAAAAGTGCCTTCCCTTATAAGTTTATGAACAGGTATAGTTTAATTTACAAATGTAACATTTTATTGAAATTATTTTGTTTTTTAAACTTACAAATCAGGATATTTATTTGGACATTTAATAACCATATGGATCATGCTATCACTGTCAGTCGTCCCAGCTACACTTTCAGACTGCTGCTGTTTCAATACCAAACATATATGCAAAGGTCTCTCAACCTAAAATACAGAACAACATATAAATATATTTATTCAATACTGGACAACAAAAGGGAACTTTCTGTTACAGTACATTAATTTGGTTAAAATTTACTCTTTTTGTGGTGATTCACTCTGAAATACCCCTTCGTATATTCCTTACGTCATACATTCATATATCATACATACAAAATGTATACCCAACCAGCACTTACATCTACATGTATGACAACCTTCAGGTAATTATATAGCTCATTTTGGCTGAATTTTTTGAATACATGTACATATGAACCATCCTTCACATTGTATTCACTCAATCAGTTTGGTGGTCATCCTGAAATACGCATAATGTGGTGAAATTGGACACTAATCTGGGGATTCCGTAAGCTATTTATAGATGGTTCTTCCCCAGTATCTGTTGCTGGAAAAAGAAGACAACATGATTTGCCTGCAGACCCTGGTCAGCCATTCCATTCACAGCAGCCTGTGCTTTAAGATAAACCTTACAGTATACCTTGAGGACACATATTGCCTTGTATAATAACCAACATGTCACATTTACATACTTATCAATCATGTCATAGAGATATTACAATAACAATTTGTTGAACTAATATGCATTTTTCTATCGGCATATATTACCTAGACAGACACAGGAGAGGCTTGTGTGTAAGTAAACTACTTTAAGGTGGTATGGGTGTCTTTCGCCATCTTGGATTGTAAAAAACAGAGAATCTAAGGTCCATATTTCTATCAAGTTAGCAAAATTTGATGCAGGAATGCATTATTCAATGTGAATTTTCCATTTAAAAGAACTAATTTATAAGAAAATAACTTAGAAATATATTAAATTTTTACAAGTGTAGATTATTTTTGGTTGTTTTTGAATATTTTCACATTCGCATATTAAGGGGAGTTAACTCTAAAACAGTGCATTTTCTGAAGGACTCTACATGAAATTTTCCTATTTTGTCTTTTAGTCCGCAAAAACATACGGTGACCCTATCTTTTCTTTTAATATTTTAAAAGCATTGTCTGAAAGCTATCTTTTGGAATTTATTATACAATTCTATCATTTTGTTTAGTTTCTATTCACAAAATGGTGCCTTTTCCTATATAATCCATACAAAATTTGTCATTTTGTCACAACCTGTAGCTTGAGAAAATGCACGGTGACCTATCATTTTCATAACATTTTTGAACATGTATCAATAGATACTACATCTTGACAAAGTTTGAACAAATTCTATCATTTTTATTTTAGACTCCCATACCACCTTAAATTGCAATAAGTAAATACTTTTATGAATTATAATGCATAGCCCATGTCGTGTACAATATACCTTCCATGCGACCTTCTTTCTAAGATCGACAACATCGTCCATGTAAACCGCTTGCAAAACTTGCCATTCCTCTTCTTGTCGCTGAAGAAGAGAGTCGTCTGCCATTTCATAAATAGCACGTACTCCTATTATACTCGTATACTACTGCTTTCAACGGCATTTTATCTTACAGGATACGATAGCACTGAAAATATGAGTTGTTTACATTTTTAACGTTTCATCATCAGTTCATCGGAACCGGAAACCCACGCGAGAAGCTAAAAACTACTAACCAATCCCGACCTCGTACCTCATTTAAAAAAAAAAGACGGCGAAGTCCCTTTATCAACTCGTTAAGCAAGCAAAAATGCTTATTGCACTGAATGATCTATGACTGGGTGCCTTTTTGAGCATCTCGTTTTGGCTTGTTCCAAATAAATTACCTTTTCAGTTTGGTTTAAAAATATTTCCCAAGCACCATTTGATATACATGACCGGTACAACAGAAACATCCAAAACTTAAAGTTTAGAGGTTAAACTATCAAAAACTATGCCAGATTTATTTACGAACAAAAAAAAACATCCTTATGTTAATTATATTGAACTGATTTCATAAGACAATTTCTCACGTACATATCTGTTGTTTTTTTTCAGACTTCTTCAAGAAAGTTAAGTGATCCCCTTTGTCTATCGTCGAATATTTTGACACCTTTTAGGTCAAAACACATCATTTTTTTTTTATCCTTAATCAACTTTATATTAGGTAAAACGTCTCTAATAAAATATGACATAGATTCGTGTGCCCTCTTTTACGGTCAAGTCTTTCCGAGCTCTGTCTATGGTTTAACCTTTCGAGAGAATTGTAAAAATGGCAATCATTATTCCTTGTTTATTTACCATTTTTCGCCCCATTTCTCGAAATTTCAATTTTTCTGTCATCAATAAACAATATTTTCCTCTTTTTTTTGTTGGAAGAGAGTATCATAAGTAGCATTTACTTATTGTCATCTTTTTCATTAAAGATCAAACTTTTTTAAGTAGTCTACTATACATTCATATTGTTCAAAAAATTCAAGTTCAAATTTTTCCAGGGTTCGAAAGGGTTTTTGAAAAAATGTAATCATAGAATATCCGCTAATTTTTCTTTATTTAAGTACAGTATCAACATAATGAAGACAATAAAATGTGTTTATTTAAAGAATCACACAACATACATCTACATTTCATTCTTAGATGCATTACTTTTTATTATGAAAAAAGAAGATGTGGTATGATCGACAATGAGACAACTCTCCACAAGAGACCAAATGACACAGAAATTAACAACTATAGTTCACCGTACGGCCTTCAGCAATGAACAAAGCCAATACCGCCTTATTTAAGTACAACAAAAAAATGAACGAAAAAAATATGTAACACATAAACAAACGACAACCACTGAATTACAGGCTCCTAGCTTGGGACAGGCACATACATACAGAATGTTGCGGGGTTAAAACATGTTAGCGGGATCCCACTCCCCCTAACCTGGAACAGTGGTCTAACAGAACAACATAAGGACGAACTAAAAAGATCAGTTGAAAAGGGCCTAACTCATCAAAAGGACAAAAATACAAATAAAACAAATTTAACAGGACGTGACCGGGTACTTGTACATCAAAACAACAAAAAGACACTAAATACAGATCTAAAAGTACTCGCAGTTGCTGACAGCTAGTTCAAAGACACTAACAACTAATAAAAAAATCATGCATCTAAGACAAAATTATTAATCAGTACACATCCAACATCCAATGGATTTAGTGACGTCATAAACAGTCAGAGTTGTTTTTGGCTTTGAACTAGTTGTCAGTACATGAGTAACTGCGAGTACACTGAGATTGATCAGTACTTGGTGTCTTTTTTATGTTGGGTTGAATAAGGTCCCTGCCACGCCCGTTTGGTGTTTTTTGTTAGATAAAAACAAGAAGATGCGTTATAATTTCCAATGAGACAACTCTCTAAAAGAGACCAAATGACACAGAAATAAACCAACTATGGATCACTTCACGGCCTTCAACAATGAGCAAAGCCCATACCGCATAGTCAGCTATAGATGCTTTGTTTCGATCTGATACGGTAAGCTCTTTTCAACTGATTTTTATAGTTTGTTCATATATATTGAACTGTTACACCACTGTCCAAGGGAAGGGGGATAGGCGCCACATTTGTATGTGCCTATTTCAAGTTAATGATTGTCGTTAGTCGCTGTATATTATATTTGTTTTTCGTTCATTATTTAGTGCATAATCAGGTCGATAATTTTCTTGTATGAATTGTTTCACATTTGTCACTTCAGGACCTTTTATAGCCGACTATGCGATATGGGTTTTGAACATTGTTGAAGACCGTAAGGTGACATATATTTGTTTACTCATATGTAATTTGGTATATTTAATTGATTGTTGGTCAGCATGAAGCCTTCAACAAAAAACAAAATATACATATTGTTTATAAAGTAAGCTTTAAACTGAGACATCCCGATATATATGAAAATGCGAAACAGTTCAAAAATCAACAAAAACTATGAAAACTATCCAGTTAAAAAAAATAAAAAAAATAAAACAACAACAGATAAAACAGACAGGAGCAAACGAAAACCTAGGAATTATATGGTAATGACTGAAATTTCACATATCGAATGTCCCAGTATCAAATTCAAGTACTTGGTTTGTACATGCTTAGTTACTCTGAGTACTTTCAGATCTGTACGTTGTGTCTTTCTTTTTTTATGGGTGTATACATTCCTTGTCACGTCTGGTCTTTGTGCATTTATATATTGAGCTGTAGACAACACCATGGCCAAAACGAATAACGCCGAAAAGAAGAACACTATAATATCTGGAAACAAAATAAAATTAAGAATGGAAATGGGGAATGTGTCAAAGAGACAACAACCCGACCATAGAAAAAAACAACAGCAGAAGAAGGTCTCCAACAGGTCTTCAATGAAGCGAGAAATTCCCGCACCCAGAAGCGTCCTTCAGCTGGCTCCTAAACAAATATATACTAGTTCAGTGATAATGAACGCCATACTAATTTCCAAATTATGCAAAAGAAACTAAAATTAAAATAATACAAGACTAACAAAGGCCAGAGGCTCCTGACTTGGGACAGGCACAAAAAATGCGGCGGGCTAAACATGTCATGTTATGAGATCTCAACCCTCCCCCATATACCTCTAGCCAATGTAGAAAAGTCAACGCATAACACATTAAAATTCAGTTCAAGGGAAGTCCGAGTCTGATGTCAGAAGATGTAACCAAAGAAAATAAACAAAATGACAATAATACATAAATAACAACAGACTACTAGGAGTTAACTGACATGCCAGCTCCAGACTTCAATTAAACTGATTGAAAGATTATGATTTCATCATATATATAAATATCAGGCACAATCCTTCACGTTAGGGTTTTAGTATCATACCATCGTAACCTATATGAGAAGAACATAACCTGTGTCATGACAACAAATGGTATTTTAATAAATGTGTTTAGTTTCGATGCAAAAACCCTATAAGTGAATCAATATTAACGCCAAAATATGCAATCTTTAATGACCTGACAACAGTATCGTAACTATATCCCTTCTTAATAAGTCTATTTAAAAGATTTGTTAGTTTCTGAGGTGAATACTGACATTTTTGTGCTTTATAAAGAATATTTCCATAAAAAATTGGATGTGAAATACCTGAACGTATAAGAAGTCTGCATGTTGAGCTATATTTACGAATGATGTCCTTATACCGATGATAAAATTTAGTAAATGTTTTGACTAGTTTGTGATATCGAAAACCCTGGTGTAATAATTTTTCAGTAATACATAAATTTCTTTCGTTAAAATCTAAAACATTGTTACATACACGAGCGAATCGTACAAGTTGAGATTTATAAACACCGTAAGATGGTGACAAGGGAACGTCACCATCTAAAAATGGATAATTAACGATAGGAAATGAAAAATCATCTCTTTTATCATAAATTTTAGTATTAAGCTTTCCGTTAGTGATATAGATATCAAGATCGAGGAAAGGGCAGTGGTCATTGTTAGTATTAGCTTTATTTAAAGTAAGTTCAACAGGATACATTTCTTAGTATACATACTGAAGTCGTCCTTATTGAGAGCCAAAATATCATCCAAATATCTAAAAGTATTATTAAATTTGTTTATCAGATGTTGTTTCGATGGGTCTTTGCTGATTTTAGTAAAACAATTGTAACTCATAGCAATACAAAACCAGGTCCGCAATAAATGGTGCACAGTTAGTCCCCATTGGAATTCCGATAACCTGACGATATACGGAATCTCCAAAGCGAACAAAAATGTTATCTAGTAAAAATTCATGGGCAGATATAGTATTAAAGCATATCCAATTGACATAGTTTTTTTTGTGTAGCTTCGGAAGCCTGAAAGTCTGAACAACATAAACCTTTCCAAAAACGGAAATTAAATGAGTGCAACTTTTATCGAATATCAAAACTGCATGGTTGTGCTAATTACAGATCTTTGGGACGATTTAGAACAAGTGATACATACATATACACGTTAATACATGGTTGAAGAATAACTTGTGGTCTAGATGCCTTTTTGGTTATTTTTTTTGTTGGGTTGCTGTTTCATTGACGATTACCCACATCTCTTTTTTATTCATAGACACGTTATCAAGTAAAGTTTCATTGATAAATGTTTTCTGTTGATAAACGACCAACATTTTCATAAAACTGATTAATTTGAATTATCGTCTTTTGAATCAATATGAAAAAATTCTTGGAAATGTATCCAAAAAAGTTAAAGTTTCTGCGACACATTTCGATTGTGTGTATTTTCATAATCTTCGGGATTAAGATTAAGATTTTTTTTAAAACGATCGATTAGAAAATGGAAAAGGGTGTTGGGCTTTACTTTGAAATTAGCTAAAATTAGATGTAAAGTAGAAAGTTTGTGAAGTAACTGAACACCATATCTTAGAAACTTCTATTTCCTTAGATTATCTTACACTATTTCAAAGCAAACCATCCCGTGTCTAATATCAAACTAAAAAATATTATTTTCATATAGGCCTATATAAGCTTCTCATATAATTAAGCCTTTAGTTCCCTGTAAATTGCGTCTGTTCAAAGCGCTTTTCTAGATTTACTTTCATCAGGAACGCTGAAAATCGAATATTTGAAAGCCATGAATATATTATTATAATAACATAAAATTTGAAGAGCTTATATGACCAAAAAGGGACTTAGAAACATAGCCAAATTTATCTACATTGGATTCTTATATATTCAAAATTTATTAACAGACAATTTCAGAAAGGTTTCTTAAAAATGATGTCAGTACCGTAAAGTAAAGTAAAGTAAAGTAATCTTTATTTAAAGTCAGGTTGCATATATATACATAATAACAATGAACATGAGCTCTTAAGAGCTCTTTAACCGACTGATATTAATAAACAAAACATACATGTAATAACATCAGACACACATACAACACAAACATGCAAACAGACAGCACATATATATATTAATACATAAATAGCACATGCAGAATAAAAGCTAAGCAAGATAGATTAAAACAAATGTCTAATATCAGCACATATACAGTAGCACATAGTATTTATATAACAGTAGCACATGCAAACTTAAACACTTTAAGCACAAAAAAAAGACTGCATGCAGCTATAGCAAAGGTAATGCATAAGCAAAAGAAATAAATGGCTAAATAAAAAATAAAAATAACTGCAAAAAAATAAAACATTAAAAAAAAAAAAAAAAAAAAAAAAACCAAACAAACAGCAGGCTTCGAGATCAAGTTATGGGGCAGCAAGTAAGTACATTATTTACAAGAACTGCATGTACATTTTTCTGAAAAACACCAGGTGGAGATAAAATTTTTGAACTGGCCAAAAGTTGATAAGCTCCTTGCCTCATTTGGCAAGGAGTTCCAGAGTTTTGCTGCCTCATAACTAAAGTTTTTCTTACCATACCTTGTTGTTTTTGGCCGTGGTATATCTGCTATGCCTTTGTACCTGAAGTTATATGAATTTTCTTTAATATTTACTAAATTATGTAGGAGTTCTGGACTTGATTTATTTATTATTTTATATGTCTCTAATGCCATGGTTCTCAATCTTCTGATTTTTAGTGCTGGTAGCTTAGATTGTTCAAGAAGTGTATTGTAAGAATTTGTGTAGTCGTCATAAATAAATCTGAGTGCTCTTTCTTGTATTTTTTCTATTTTCTTTGTGTTTTGTTCACTGCAGAAGTGCCATGTAAGAGGACAGTAGCTGAGGTTTGACATGATAAATGAGTGGTATATTGTAAGTTTTGAAAGTCTGGTGAGATGAGTGCCAATTCTTTTTAGAACGTTTAGTTGTCGTGCAGCTTTTTTGCAAATATTTGATATGTGAGTGTTAAAATCCAGTTTAAAGTCTATTGTTACACCGAGAAGTTTCACTTCGTCGTCACATTTTATGTTGAATCCATTTAGGTTAAAAGTAATATTTTGAGTGTGTGTTTTTTTACCTATGGAAATTGCCTGGAATTTTTCTGGGTTTGCCTGCATTTTGTTGAAAGAGAACCATGAGATTAGGGAATTACTGTCTTCCTCTAAGGGTTTAATAACTGATTCCAAAGTAGTACCTGTTTTTGAGAGGGTGTTATCATCAGCATAGTTGTATAAATCACAGTGTTTGACAAAAAGAAAAATATCATTTATAAAAACATTAAATAATACAGGGCCTAGTATAGATCCCTGAGGAACACCTTTATATATATCCGAAGTAATGACTACTTCTTATCATTTTAATAGAAGAAATAATATTTTTTACAGTCTATTAAAGATAACTCCAGCGTATCTACCAACAGTAACGTCCACGATATTACAAGTGTGTTATCTCCCTTTGTCTATTGTCCATGACCAATATGTAATGCAACAGAAATAATGTCCATGGCTATCAGCCAGTGCAACATAAATATTACACGGAGGCAATTTTTTGAGGCAGGATGACATTTTGTGACCCTTTAATTTCTTGCTTCAAATTCTTATCAACACTTTGTCGTGTTCTTATCAGAGATGTATCTGTAATTTCCTGCAAAGATCCCTCTAACGAGGACATTATCGGTGACTCCCATGTCAAAAGCGACGGCGACCAAATATTTTATCTTATTTTATAATTAAATTATCTTTTATGTTGAATATCAGGCATTTTTTAATTCTCAGATTTGAACTTTGGTAACAGGTTTGCAATAAGTTAAATTATTTAATGGGATGGTAATGACAACACTTAAACAAATTTAATTTAATTTTGATAACTGAGTAATAATTTATAAATTGTCCAAAAATAAATAAAATCTGAAAAATACAAAAAAGCGCAATTTTTTAATGCATTGAAAACTAAAAACCATACAGCTGTCATGTACCTCAGAATGTCGTTAATTTCATCAGACAAGTCTTCTAATTTTTGCCTAAAATTAACATATTGACCATGGGCGCTAATTTTTCATCTATTCTTCGTAGCAATTTGTAAAATTGCAAATCAAGACGAAGAAAATGGACCTAGTATTTTGCAGAAGTATGTCTTGTTCTGGTGGACAAGGACATGTCAAGTTAATATTCCATCTCCGAGCGAGCTCAGTCGACTGGAAAAATGTTCACATGTATGTTGTCAAGTTTTGATGTGTTTTACATTCAAAGATATAATTTAATTGTATCGGTAACAAGCTGAAGCTGGGAAATTATAGCTTCTAATATAGAGAGATAATTAAACTTCATCAAACCGAAAAATTTGGTTCCTTCAAATCCAACTGCAAAAAGGCGTCTGCGAATTGTTCTTAGTTATTTGAGCCTATTTGACAGATTACTGAAAATAGATATAGCCTGGAAGATATAATTAGCAAATTTGGGGAATAAAATTCATGGCATATGTTACTTTTTTTTAGTTGCTAAAAATAAGGGTAGAAAATACAATATTCAGAAGAATTATCTCACAAATTCGTTTCTTAAAAATCCGAATGAATCAATATCTCAAGAATCCGTTTTTGGTCATCCTATTTATCCATGACACATGTATCCTTATTACTTTAAACACCAACCACGGACCTGTAATCACTTTTGTTCCTAAAAATGAAACAGGATCGGAAACAAAATACAAAGTGAATTTCTGAAGGAAAAAATCTAATAGGATGTAACACACACGCATATGGGAATGAAAAGAAGAGAAGGGTTCGAAGATAATTATGAGTGACAATTCGCAAAGTAAATTTTCTTGTAACAGAATAATACCGAACAAACAGGATATTGTTTGGAGGATTAGAGCATACAAATGTTTCCAATAAAATATTTATTTTAATATAAAATACCAAAAATGTAAATTGTAAATTCTTTCCTTTGTTCTCGAGGTAACATTGTCTTCAATTAAATTAAACTCAGGCCGTGTTCACATTGACCTAAATTCGGTGTGGTGTTAGTGTAACTCACACGTAAACTAAACAGCCCATTGATAAAACTCAATGTTTACATGTAGTTTAAATCATGTTTTATCTACACACAGTCGATACTCAATGTAGGCCTTGTGTAGGTTAAGTGTACACAAAACTAGGCATTTAGGACATTAGTTTAACCGTGTTTATATTTAAGAAGAAAACTTTTTTTGAATAAAATTGATAATTTCAACAATTTTTAATAAAGTTCTTTACACAAATTGTTGTCTAAAATGTATATTATGTTTTTTTTTTTTTAAATAACGTACTTTATTAAACCCTGATTAAGACTCAAATCAGCATCATTGCCGAACCAGAAAGGCAACACCCATTGATTTTCGGGGGAATGGGGATGGGGAAATGGGGATTTAATGGATTTTTTTTCTCAAAAAACTTTTTTTTTTTTTTTTTAATTCACTCTAAGCTGCCAATATATTTAATGCTAAAATTGAAAGTACATAGAAATATTCGCCACTGGGTTTTACTCAAACAGCGATTCACGCATAAATACATTACTAAAAAAAGTGGGAGGTAAAGGATATGTTTGTCTAGTATCTCAGATCCGTTAATAACCCTTAAAAGAAAGAAAAAACACATTACTCTCTCCCTTTGCCAAATACTCTTTGGAGAAGAAATATCATTTGAAACAAACAGAAAAGCCTGACAAAACTGTAGTGATCCCTAATATCTCAATCCTTTTTTTTCGTCTGTAAGCACGCTGCTGCAGCCTAATGCGCAATCAAGACATCTTCAGTTTATTTAAACTACTACAAATCATCAAAAGGACATTCCCGATTTCCATTCTCAATTTTATTTCATAAAGGAGCAACCACTTAACTTCAAATAGGGGGGGGGGGGAGGCGATATCTGAATCAGATTTTTTTTCGCGCGAACGTTTTAAAAAAACAATTCTACAAATATTTAACACTATAATGTATGGGGAAACTCTTAGATTTAGAATATTTATTTTTATCATCTGTATGATCAGATTATTTTTATCCAATTGGGGATCGAAATATTTCCATCTCCCCTTTTTGAAGTCAAATGGCCATTCCCTTACTGCTAGAAAAATTGTCCGAAAACTTTGCATTCGGTTCTACGTAATGAACATTTAAATGACATATAGTTTACAAGTGTGAACAAATCTTATGTACAGGTAATTAAACAAGGTGTATAGATGTGAACAAATTTAATGCGAAACCAGTGTCCATTGCATTAAACTAATTGTAAACATGTTTACTGTACACGGCGTTTGGTGTGAACACGGCCTCAGTTAATATATTTAAAGTTCATGACAGAAACGTGCTTACAATTTTTATTATAAAATATTACATTTTTATGAAACAATCGTGATGAAAAATATATTATGTATTTATTTCTTATTTTTTTATCAATATAAACATATAATTCCGATGATTCTAAATACAGATAATATATATCTTTTATATATATATTATTCATTTAGCTAGACTAGGCTTTCAACTATTCAGCTTTCAAGGTACAGGGAAAATAAAGCACTTCAAACGCATGAAATTTATAACATTTTCTTTTTCATTTTTTTTCTATGTAGAATAAGCCCAACTTGCTGGTAGAGAAAAACATTCACCATTGTGTAAACTATGTTTTGTGTATGCCAAAAAATAACATTTTTTATTCACTCAATTCATTACACTTCGTAATCATGTACGTAAAAAGAAAAAAAGAGAAACAATTATATTTATTTATTCTCCTACATTCACCCCTATATTGGTCAAGGCTAAAAAGACACGAAGACAACGAAATAGTAACATAAACAAACAAGAAAACACACAAACAAACAAAACTATAAGAAATATATGAGAACCAGATGCTCCGCAGGGCGTAGCTTTATACGACCGCAGAGGTTGAACACTGAACGGTTGGGGCAAGTATGGACACAACATTCAAGCTGGATTCCGCTCTAAATTTGGATTGTGATTAAATAGTTGACACAGCATAGGTTTCTGACACAGAATGAATGTATTCAAATGAACTTTAAATTTTTGTTTTCTCTGCTGTTGAATATTAATCCTCTCAAAAAAATGTTTGAAGAAATTTTCTTTTTATTTATGAAATTTCAAATGAGAAAAATTTAACCCAACTTTTTATTCACATCCCCCTTTCCCTTATTCCAAAACTAATTTCAATTCAAATATTCTAATGGAGTTTGCAACAATTACCACTCATTTAAATACATGATGTAAAAAAACTGCTTGTTATCACTGAATGGTAAAGATTATTTAAATTTATCAGTTGGTAGTAAAAAGTGAATATACATTGTATATTGTATATAACAAAGATTTAAGTTGATTCTGGACAAAGAAAGATAACTCCAATTAAAAAAAAATTCTTGCAGATATTTCTTGCTTACTATACTGGACAAAGAAAGATAACTCTTAATTAAAAAAAATTTTGCTATTTCACAATATTTTGAAATTAGATATTTCTTGCCATTGCACAATACTGTGCAATTGAAAAGACTTGCTATTGCACAATACTTAATATAATAATTTTAGATCCTGATTTGGACCAACTTGAAAACTGGGCCCATAATCAAAAATCTAAGTACATGTTTAGATTCAGCATATCAAAGAGGCCCAAGAATTTAATTTTTGTTAAAATTAAACTTAGTTTAATTTTGGACCCTTTGCACATTAATTTAGACCAATTTTAAAACTGGACCAAAAATTAAGAATCTACATACACAGTTAGATTTGGCATATTAAAGAACCCCAATTATTCAATTTTTGATAAAATCAAACAATGTTTAATTTTGGACCCCGATTTGGGTCAACTTGAAAACTGGGCCAATAATCAAAAATCTAAGTACATTTTTAGATTCAGCATATCAAAGAACCCCAAGGTTTCAATTTTTGTTAAAATCAAACTAAGTTTAATTTTGGACCCTTTGGACCTTAATGTAGACCAATTTGAAAACGGGACCAAAAAATAAGAATCTACATACACAGTTAGATTCGGCATATTAAAGAACCCCAATTATTCAATTTTGATGAAATCAAACAAAGTTTAATTTTGGACCCTTTGGGCCCCTTTTTCCTTAACTGTTGGGACCAAAACTTCCAAAATCAATACCAACCTTCCTTTTATAGTCATAAACCTTGTGTTTAAATTTCATAGATTTCTATTTACTTATACTAACGCTATGGTGCGAAAACCAAGAAAAATGCTTATTTGGGTCCCTTTTTGGCCCCTTATTCCTAAACTGTTGGGACCGAAACTCCCAAAATCAATACCAACCTTCCTTTTGTGGTCATAAACATTGTGTTTAAATTTCATTGATTTCTATTCACTTTAACTAAAGTTATTGTGCGAAAACCAAGAATAATGCTTATTTGGGCCCTTTTTTGGCCCCTTATTCCTAAACTATTGAAAATAAAACTCCCAAAATCAATCCCAACCTTTATTTTGTGGTTATAAACCTTGTGTCAAAATTTCATAGATTTCTATTAACTTAAACTAAAGTTATAGTGCGAAAACCAAGAAAATGCTTATTTGGGCCCTTTTTGGCCCCTAATTCCTAAAATGTTGGGACCAAAACTCCCAAAATCAATACCAGCCTTCCTTTTATGGTCATAAACCTTGTGTTAAAATTTCATAGATTTCTATTCACTTTTACTAAAGTTAGAGTGCGAAAACTAAAAGTATTCGGACGACGACGACGACGACGACGACGACGACGACGACGACAACGACGAAGCAGACGACGACGCCGACGTGATAGCAATATACGACGAAAATTTTTTCAAAATTTGCGGTCGTATAAAAATAAACTTTTGGTAGACATGTGTGAACATAAATAAAAATAAGGACACGTGGTATACTGTAAATCAACTTATTTTCGCATTTACTTTATTTTGCGTTAAGACCTTTCTACAGCAGCGATTTAACATTTTCGCGACTTATTATTATATTTCTAATCGCGAAAATAAGTTGATTTTACATTAATTTCAATGACACAAATATCTACCAAAGTCCAAATGACGTGAATAATTGATTGATTTATAAAATCAGAGACAGCTAGCCTAAGAAAGGTTTTATTTTTGGTTAAGAGTTTTATGTAATTGTATTTTGGGACAACTTGTGTCAAAATTATTAATTATTATTATGATCCTAGTCTATTCAGGTCTCTAAAAATATTTTTTCATTCTGCTGATTGTTTATTGAAATGACAATGAAGAAAAAAATGATGTACATCATCAAGCTCATCACTTCTAAGTAGCATATCTGTGTTAACCTGGAAAACGTTTCTATATTGCTCTGTTTATATGGAGACATACTGATGATGTTTACCAATAAGACTAAATAAATTGACCAGTTTTTATAAAGTGCGAGGTTTGGCTTGCCACAAAACCATGTTCAACCCATCATTTTTTTCTTAAAATGTCCTAAACCAAGTCAGGTAAATGGCAGTTGTTATCTGTGTCTGTTGCATTGCCGTTTGTTTTTTTGTACACTTCAGTGTTTCTGTTGTTTCGTTATTTTCATTTTATAGTTGATGTGTTTCTCTCGGTTTAAGTTTGTAACCCAGATTTGTTTTCTCTCAATCGATTTATGACTTTCGAACCGCGGTATACTACTGTTGCTTTTATTAATAGTAAGTTTTCCAACCCTATAAATGATAAGCGAGTATTAGCATAAGTAAAATATAAACTCTTTAGTAAGTAACTTTACTAAAACAGATGAAAGCGATATGGACACCAGGTCTACGTGTTCACCAATGAAATACTTCCAGTTTTTTGTTTTGTTTACGAGTTATGCTATAATCAATTTGAATAAAATTGGACGTGATCGAGAAAAGGGTTTTACAGAACTAATTTATATATGTCCGACATTGTTGGACATTGCAGACGATTCCGTGGTATTTTGACGTCAATAGCGAACAGTTCTGACGCCATCATTCAATTTTTTTTATGCGCACACAAATGTGTTTTTACATGAACAAGCTAACCAAATTTAGGCAATTTTCAACGACTCATAGCTTGAAAAATAGCACGGTGAGTCATTCTTTTTATTATATTTTTGAAAAAAAAGCATTTAGTAAAATCTTCATTTTGGCTAATTATAAGACAAATCTGTCTCAAAAAGTATATACTTATCATCTTCTTTAAGCGAATGTCATAGAAGTGAGAGGTTTAGCTAGCTATAAAACCAGGTTTAATCTAAAATTTTCTACATATCAAGTCAGGAATATGAGGTTTTTTTCCATAATTCATTTGACTGTTTGAGCTATGGATTTTACCATTTGATAATTAAGGGACTTTACGATTTGGGTTTCCTTGAGGTTCCGTATTTTTGTTATTTTCTCCTTTTCATGCACTTAAAAATAATTCCAGGACATAAAACTTTCCCTACATTTCAAGTAAATCCTTAAAAAATCCCTGCATTTTACTTAATTTCCTTTTTTTCCTTTTTTAGAGCTCATCATAAACCTGATGCAAAACAAAGAAAAGCACACGTTTGGCCTTAGATTACTGAGGAAATCAGTCCCGAATGTTTATTTACTTTACTTTCGGTACCCATCTCAAAAAACCAAAACAAGCGTCGATGATTGATCTCCCTTATCAAAATCATATACAAACTTTATTTTCCAAAAACTCATTATAGATTTGATCAAATAATAAAAAAAAAGGACCCGAAGCAGTGAAAATTAAAACCTTTCGTTAATAGCGTTCTTAAATCGAAGCTTTGAAATGGTACACCTCATCGTGTATGATAAACATCTCTTTATGAAAGTGGTCATTTGCATTGAAAATTAAAAATGGTGCTAAGCACATTCAGTCATCGCCATGCAGCATAACTAATTATAAACGCCTAGGTATTTTTATAGCCCGTCTGCACCCATGGTACACTATACCCAACCAAATATCACAATTCAAAGTAGTATTTATAAACTTCCGATTTGAATCGGTCCTTTTCTTATTTCTTTTATCACTCCAAGTTATCTGATTAAATTAAATACTTATGATACACGTCATCAAATTAAAAAAGGTTAAGATTTTAAAATAAGATTTGTTGACGTTTTAGAATTGAACACCATTGAACAGACGACACTTTGATGTCTAAATTAAACGGAGGTTACAACATATTGAACAAAGATAATTTATTGTTTAACGCTAACGTCCAAAAATTTATGATACAGGAATGTCCAGGACCAAACCACTGAACATCAAAATGAAAATAAATGAATAAATATATACATTTCTAAATAGATATATAAAGAATTAATTAAAGAAAGTGAAATAAATGAATAAAAATAACTGAATGAATAATTTAATAAACAATTAGTTAAAAAGCAAGAAAATTGGAAAAAAAAGAAAGTAGAAGAAAAAAAGAATGAAAGAAAAAGACAATAAATAAATAAATAATTTAATAAATGAATATATTTTTCAAATAGATAAATAAAACAGGTCACATAATGTATCTACACATCCTGATTTTTTTTATGCTAAAAACTTGAATTTCAGAACAGAAGGAGCTGACTTGTTTTTGATACGAAGCAACATCACTGGCATCACTGACTAGCTGGAAACGTTGGTCCATAAAAAACTAAACCAATTAGAAAAGGAACTTCTAGTAGACGACCTCATTTTAGACCGAGGCACACGTCTGACCTCATATCATCCAAAGCTTAGGTAAAGCGTGTATCTAAAGATTTAATACGATAGCAAGATATAGAGCTCCCAGTTGGACAATAGGCCAGTTAAAACAAACTTTGAGTATACATATTAGCTCTACCTAGCAACATGTAGTGCTACAGAAAATCTACGGGCAACAGCAAATGCGTAAGAACAATTCAAAGCCGGTTATATCATAAACAAAAGTCAAAATAACCAATAATAAGTTTTATTGTATAGCAATATAGTATTTCCAACAGAACGTAACCAAAAGTTAGCGTGCAATAAATTCTAATATTGCACTAGTGCAATATTTCTTCAATATTAATGACGTCATCAACGACAAAATCTTATTTTAAACCATTATTTACTTTCAAATATTATATTGCTATACAATAAAAGGGTTATTGCATGAATATTGGGGAATATTGTCCCTCGTAGAACATATATTGCACTCGCAAGCTCGTGCAATATAAAATTCTACTCGGGACAATATTCCCCAATATATTTGGTATTTTAAAGACAAAGTTTTTTAGTTTGATGGGTTAGTTTTGGTAAAGTGGACGCATTGGTTTCAGAAGTTTGTCGGACATGAACCTGATGTTGTCTTTTCGCAATGTTTATGTTCATCATTTTATTATTATGCTTTAGTATTTCTTGTCTAATGCAAAGATTTGTATAGTGAGACCAATGAGTCTAATATCTTGTTTGTTGATTTAGTTTGAAGAATTCAAGATTTACAATGCCATATACTTTGGTGGACACTGAAACTAATTAAAGTCTACAAAAATAATCAATGACGGGCAGTAAATTATCTAAAACTCTGATGAGCAGTGGTTTTGTGCCGACATCCACATCCCGAAATAATAGTAATTATTATGATTATATAAATAACTAAATCAAACTAAAATTCATTTCAAATAATTTGAAATCAAATAGTTACACTCCGCTTTTGACAAGAGGGAAAGTATAAAGAAAACATATCTATATACATATAGCAACACAAGAAATGGCAAGTTGCTCGGGATCCGTTAGCCTAGATTATGTTTTAATTGCAAAGTTAAAACAATGGTTCTACAAAACCAAAAACAGTTGTCAGATCTGCAAAAATTTTGCACGATGCCATTCGCAGTCCAAACATATTTTCATCTGATTCATTTTTTTGTAACAAAATGAACAACAAGAGCAACAAAATGCTAAACAGTGGAAAGTTGTCGTATAGTCACTCCTACCACATCATGGTATCTTTATATGGATAAATCCTTTAAAAAAAACCAACAGTTAATGTGTGAACAAACAAGCAACACAACGAACAAATATAAACCTCCCAATAAACTGTAAGCAACGAATAATCTGCTAACAACTTACCGAAGAAAGATACATCTGCTAATTACTCAACGAACAAAACAGAATATGCCAAAATATCAAAATAACAAAGACAAATTTTAAATATTGCATCTTCAACAACCAACGCTCAAAAGAATAAACACAACTTTCAATAAAATCAGTAATCATTGTTTACACTTCAATGATGCAGCAAAAAGGAATACAAGTTTCATAAATGTGCAACATTAAATATGACAACAACACAACGACCAAACATAGAACAAAACAAGCCGAACTCAAAAGACAATTCTAAAAGGAAAGTCCGTTATCAAATGGCAAAATCAAATGCCCAAACACGTTAAACAATTGTCATTTTCCCGACTTGATACTGGCATTTCCTTATGTGTAAAATGGTTGATTAAAACTAGTTTTATTAGAAACAAAATTGTAGCATTTGTGCTAGCAACATATTATGAACATTGTTATAGCTGTAATAAGCACTTCATGAGCACGGATATAAGTACCAACAACTCAAAGAGCCATGACAAAGGTGCTTACATAACAAGGAGTACTTTTAAAGTTATCAACAGCAAAACAATTATTTGAAAAGCTACAAAAGCTCAATGAACAATGACGAAAAAATGGTATAGCAATGAACATTGTTGTAGTTTCCATCATCACAATGAGCAATTATAAAAATGTCTTTGATAAGATGAAATTTCATACCGATGACAACCGCAAACAACGCAATGAGCATAGACAAAGCTGCAATAACATAATGAGTAAATGTACAGCTGCATATAGCACAATGAACAATGAACAATGATACAGCTGCCCATTCAAAATGAGCCATGGTAGAACTGCTTATAATACAATGAGCAATGATTAATCTTACATTACTTAATGACCAATTGTACAACTGCAAACAACAAAACGAACAATAAAAAATATAACAACACAAAGTGAGCAATGGTAAAGCCACAAAAACACAATCAGCTATGACAAAACTGACACTTCAAAATGAGTAATGGTACAGCTGCAAACAAAACAATGTACGATGAGCAATAATATAGACTTCACCAGCAAAGAAGAAAATGGTATGCATGTGTAGCAGCAAACAATAAAACGAGCAATGATAAAGATGCAATTTCCTTAAGAGCAACGGTATAGCTTAGCACATGCACGAAACGAGCAATGATACTACGACACACATGAAACAAACAATGTAACTAGTGCATACAAAACAACGAATAACGATGAAGCTGTGAACACAAAATGAGCAACGGAACAACTGCAAATAACGCTATAAACAATAATGAATCTGCCAACACATAATGATCAATGGTACAGCTGCAAACTACACACTGAGCAATGGAAAATATACCAACATTAAATGAGCAATGGCACAGCTGCAAAAAAAACACCAAACAACACATTCAGCATTGACCAATCTGCCGACACATAATGAGTAATTGTAGATATGTCTATAACACAATGATCAACGATAAAACTTCATGTTCATAATGAACAATGTAACAGCTACAAACAAAACATGAACAATGTTCAATCTGCCGACACATAGTGAGCAATGGTACAGCTGCAAACAACACAAAAAGCAATGATAATGCGGCAAACATAAAATGAACAATTGACACAGCATCAACTAACACAACGAGGAATGCAATTGATGCCATTACACAACGGGCAATAGTAAGCTGCAGACAACACAACGAGAAACGATAATGTAGCCTACACAAAATGAGCAATGGAACAGCTACAAACAACCCAATTAACAGTGATCAATCTTCCGACACACAATGAGTAATGGTACAAATGCAAAAAGCACAATGATCAATGATAATGCAGCCAACATAAAATGGGCAATGACACAGCTGAAATTAACACAATGAGCAATA
Organism: Mytilus trossulus; assembly: GCF_036588685.1. Classification (NCBI taxonomy): domain Eukaryota; kingdom Metazoa; phylum Mollusca; class Bivalvia; order Mytilida; family Mytilidae; genus Mytilus; species Mytilus trossulus. Next base: position 27,638,868 of record NC_086375.1, on the reverse strand, counting down.
TTAAAGCTGCTATTACAAAACGGGCAATGGAACAGTTGCAAACAATACAATGGCGCAGTTGTAAATGGAGGCAGCCAAAACCAAATGCAACTATTTGTCAATCAGCAAAGTATTGAACACAAGAACAAACTTAAAACATTAACACAATGAACAACTTAAAGCTGCCATACCGCCATGAGCATCTCAAATCATTAATACAATTATCATTTCAAATCTGACATTAACACAATGAACAACTTAATTCTGACATTAACACAATGACAAACCTAGAGAATTCACACAATGACAAACGTAAAGCTGACATTAACACAATGACTAACTTAAATATGTCAATGCGATAATGACTGATGATCGATATATCTAATAAAAGAAGTAACCCACGACTGACAAAAGACGTATCAAAATACAAAGGAATATATACTAGTAATCAATTAACATAAACAGTGGTTATAATTCTTATAAAAGTACAATAACCTGCTACCAATCTGACAATAGCACATATAGGAAAGCGATTTATTTGACAATAACAATATGACCAAAAATGTATGTGCCATAACAAAATAAACTTTACAAAAACACACGGTGAGGGCTTATTAACGGACAAACGCATGTGCCCAGTTATCATACTGACGATAGATATACCTGAAAGTATTACACCAACTAACGATAATTTTGACTTTCCAAAATACTCAAGCATAAATTTAACAATAACATAAAAAGAAGTGACAAATCTGACAACAGGGCGATACTCAGTTATAAATCTGACAATAAGACGATAATCGGTTACAAATCTGACAATAGGGCTATAATCAGTTACAAATCTGACAATTGGGCTATAATCAGTTATAAATATGACAATAACAGAATGGCCAACGATAGATCTAACAGTAACATCTTAACCTAGCCGATAATGATTATAACGTTACAAAACTAAAACAATATCAAATTCAAAAATATGAAAATACCATTGTTTTGACCGTAGTTCACACATCGTTTATTCTAAATCTGACATATGATATCAATGGCAAGTCTGACAATGACCGATGAATCTTTCTTCATCTATAATGGTCAACTAAATTTTTGAATAACTTAAAAATAACGCAATGACCAGTGTGTTGAATGTATAATAATTGGTAGATATATAAAATGACTGGCGATACATCTGACAACAACTGAATGACCGATTATGTGTTATATCGTTATACAATTGTTAATAAGAACATGAATAACAAGTCATCTTGCATATTGCCGCGCGATACAAATCTATCAATAACAAAATGACTAATTTGACAATAACAAAACTACTAATTTAACAATAACAAAATGACTAATTTGACAATATCAAAATGACTAATTTGACAATAACAAAACTACTAATTTAACAATAACAATAACAGCATCATTCTACCAATTATACATTATATATTATATATTATGACTAATATCATGATTTCAACAATAACATAATGACTAATGGCATATCAATAAAACGACAGAAAAATGACTAATCATGATTTCAACGACAACACGAACTAATAACACGTAAATTAATAACAATAACATTATGTCAAACAAAGTATCTATCAATAACATTTGACTAATATCATGATCCTAAAAATAACACATTCACCATTATCATGATTATTACAGTGATTAATATCATGATTCTAACAATAACACATGAACTAATAGGATTATAACAAAAACACATTGACTTATATCATGGTTCTAACAATAACACATTGACTTATATCATGATTATAACAAAAACTCATAGACTTATATTATGATTATAACAAAAACACATAGACTAATATCATGGTTAACAAAAACACATTGACTTATATCATGATTCTAACAATAACACATTGACTTATATCATGGTTCTAACAATAACACATTGACTTATATCATGGTTCTAACAATAACATATTGACTTATATCATGATTCTAACAATAACACATGAACTAATAGGATTATAAAAAAATACATTGACTTATATCATGGTTCTAAAAATAATACATTGACTAATATCATGGTTAACAATAACACATTGACTAGTAATATTTATTTAAGAATTGAATGCTTCTTTTTGTAAATTTATTGAGGTGTAAAAGCGTTGACCGAAGTACATTTTGTATGAAGCGCGGAAGCGCTTCATTCTAAAAATGTACGCACGGTCAATGCTTTTACAACCCTATAAAATTACAAAAAGAAGCATTCAATACTTATAATTACATTTTATAGCTAGGATCATGAAAACACGATTTTTATCCAGTTTTATTTAATTCACCTGTGCACTTTATTGTGGAACCTCGTGTCATCATGCATGATAAATGTTATTGACTCATGCAATTGTTTACAGAATAACATGTGATGTGCCGTTAGCCAATCAGAATAACGTATTATAATGAAACATAAATCTTATGTAATTATTTAACAATAATATATTGACTAATATTATGATACGAACAAATAATGGGTTTCACAATAAAATTATGGTGAATAACATATATACAATAACTTATTGAATTAATGCTAACTCAAAATAACATATTTACAAACAATATATCTGACACTAGCACATCGACTTATCAACATTTTACCAATTTCATAATGAAGCTACTTGGCTGGTGATACTGTTGGGGCCTAATAGTCATCCAGCAGAGGTACCGACCCAGTGATAGTAAAAACATTATATATGATTCTTTATTGTCATATATAAAGTAAAACAGGATACATCTGTATATAACATATTGACTAGGATCATTTTTCTAACCATGATCAACCGACTAATTATATTGTTTTTATTGGTATAAATATTGATTTTGTTATCAGTAAAGTAAAATCTAACTAAATATTACTAGTATGATAAAATTGAGAATGGAAATGGGGAATGTGTCAAAGAGACAACAACCCGACCAAATAAAAAACAACAGCAGAAGGTCACCAACAGGTCTTCAATGTAATGAGAAATTCCCGCACCCGTAGGCGTCCTTCAGCTGGCGCCCTAAACAAATATATACTAGTTCAGTGAAAATGAACGCCATACTAATTTTCAAATTGTACACAAGAAACTGATATAAAAATAATACAAGACTAACAAAGGCCAGAGGCTCCTGACTTGGGGCAGGCGCAAAAATGCGGCGGGGTTAAACATGTTTGTGAGATCTCAACCCTCCCCCTATACCTCTAACCAATGTAGAAAAATAAACGCATAACAATACGCACATTAAAATTCAGTTCAAGAGAAGTCTGAGTCTGATGTCAGAAGATGTAACCAAAGAAAATAAACAAAATGACAATAATACATAAATAACAACAGACTACTAGCAGTTAACTGACATGCCAGCTCCAGACTTCAATTAAACTGACTGAAAGATTATGATTTCATCATATGAACATCAGGCACAATCCTTCCCGTTAGGGGTTTAGTATCATACCATCATAACATATATGAGAAGAACATAACCCGTGTCATGCCAACAACTGTTTTTAGAATAAATGTCTTTAGTTCCGACGCAAAGACCTTATCAGTGACTCAATATTAACGCCAAAATATGCAATCTTTAATGACTTGACAACAGTATCGTAATTATATCCCTTCTTATGTACATATACATATTCATGGGTCTACAATCTTTCGATACCTGTAAGTTGGCATAGCACAAGGTCACGTTTTTTTCTGGCTGTTTATGACGTGTTTAAACCAGATGCAATTGGATGTTGGATGTGTACCGATTGATAGTTTAGTCTTAGATGCATGATTTTTTTATTAGTTGTTAGTGGCTTTTGAACGAGCTGTCAGATAACTGTGAGAACTTATTTGTAAATGTGCCTGTCCCGAGTCAGGAGCCTGTAATTCATTGGTTGTCGTTTGTTTAAGGTAGCACTACAGTCAGAATTTTCTGACTCCAATCAACAGTCTTTAAAGATTAATTTCTTTAAAACTACTCAATGGATTTTTAAAATCTTTAATTCATTTTAAAGCTGAAATATAAGTCTTTCTTAATCTAATTAAAGAAAAAATATTTTTGGTTTGATTAATCTCAAAATAAAGCTCATTAATTGCCAAAAAAGTGGTCTTCTAACTTGGATCAAAATGGCACATTCATGTCAAATGGTAGTAAAAATTTGTTTTCATTCCTTTAATCAACCATATAAAATCATCAAAACCTTGTCTTAGATTTTTGAAATATGCCTCCAGTAAGAAGATATATTGATTTAACTGCTGGGTTCCAAAGCTCATTTCACCTTTCATCTTTGAAGACCTATAAATTCATTTAGAAGCATATTATCCAAAATCTGGGACACGGTATTGTAGAAAATACACCTTTTAATCATATATATCAAAGTCAAGCCAAAGGGGATACCCATAAAGTTTCTATTTTCATTTTTTCATTACAATTCTCATGAAAAATTGTTCTGAGAAATTACATAAAAACTGAATTTTCCCCTTAGAACCTCTTTAAAGTCAATATAAATACAAAAAATCCACTGGGAACACACCAGGAGTGGTCTGATAACCATTACTATGTCAATAGAACCACACACTATGTGTCTTTGATTATCTAATGCTGTAAATTTTGCATTATATGAACTGTCCAACACTAACTTGGCATTTCGCGGGAGTTTGACGTCACAGATTTGACCAACATCTATAATGTAGCAATTAAATATAGACAAAGCTCCGCCTCTTTCCAGACAGTCTAAGATAAGAGAATAACATGATTGACCAGCTGCATATAATCAATGTTTAATATCATAATTCTCTACATATAAAGAATAATTTTCATTTGAATTTTAAAAAAAGGAAATAAACTATGTCTGAAATATTAAAGCTAGAACATTAAAAGTGTGCATAAAAAACATGTTCATAGAAAGATCAAAGGTTAGACCATCCTCTTCTTTAAAATACACCTTTCCTATGATTTTTTTAAATTTAATATGGAACTGAAAAATTACACATAAACTGATAATAAGTTAAAATGCATAAAACTGTATTCAAATGAAGAAGACCAAGGGAATAAATTTATACAGGCAGTCAGAGGCTTTTAATACTTTCCCCCTCTTTTCCATAGTATTTTTTTTAATTTTTGGTAGATTTTTTTCCCTTTAGTTTTTTCTTTTTCTCTGTTCACTTCCCTGTTATATAAATTATTTTTGTTGCAAAACAATGAGATAAGACTACAATATTTATCTTGTGGTCAGGGATTAACAGCTGGACACTGGCATCAACAGATGATTGACATATTAGCCCCTCCCAAATGCCTATATATTTAGATTATTTACCATGTGCTTTTATTTACATAAGTCAATTATCAATTTACTCCCTGTTGTGATATGATAATGACTTTGGGATTTTAACAAACTGTGTAGAATAGTACTAACTTCAAAATTATGTGATAACAAAATATCTTCAAAAAATCATTGTTAGACTGTTGTGCTACCTTAAGTGTTACATATTTGTTTTTCGTCCATTTTTTTACATAAATAAGGCCGTTAGTTTTCTCGTTTGAATTGTTTTACATACACTTGTCAACGTCAGGGTTGGCAAAAACCCGGGTTTTATGAGTATTGCCCAGCCCAGTGGGAAATACTGGGAAAACCCGGGTTTTACTGGGTTTTAGTGGGTAATACTGGGCAATACTGGGTAATATAAAATACTTGTCTGAATTTTAAAGAGGATTCAGTGATAAATACAAATGTTAAACATATAATAAGATATATATACCCTATTTTGTTTGTCTAGCATTTGTCTAGATTGGCAAACTGTAAACATGGTAAATATAGAGCAAAAAAATTGTTTTTTCTCCAAATAAATATAACTCCTAATTTAACATTGTTTAAGAATTAACAATTGTACTTGTAAGAAAAATTACATTTAAATAATGTCACTAATTGATTAGTAATTATTCAGATTAGAACACATTTGTTTAAGTAACAATAATCAGCCCTTATAATTCTATAAGTTTTATTGGCATGACCCCTTAGGGTGTTTATTTAGCAATATGAATGTATAACAAATAGAATTAACAAGTCACTTAAACACTGCAATAAAATGCATGTTTCAAAGTTTGGATTATTAAAACAATGCTTGGTAATTAAAAAGGTATCTTTAAATGTACAAATCTTCTGTTCTGCCTACATATATAGAATTAATAGAGAAGAGAATGAAATTTACATTTCAATCTTCTAGAAATGACTGTCAATGGTTATCTGTATAAATAGTATATATTTAGTTGTTATACTATGAAACTGTGCCAAGTCTTCACTATTTAGTGTTAAAATAAGCATAGAAAATCATATTGCCCAGTATTGCCCACTATTACCAATTTCTGGGAGTATTGCCCAGCCCGGGAAAACCCGGGTTTTCCCACCCGGGAATTCCCGGGCGGGTAATACTTTGCCAACCCTGGTCAACGTATATTTGTTCCACCTAACAGAATTTCCAATGGAAACTTTATTATAAACAATGTCATAATACCTGTACCTGATGGAACAAATATTCTATACTATTTATTCCGTTAGGAACATCTACTGAAATATTTATTCCTGTGGAAGTAATATTCCGGAATATTTTTTCCATTTGGAACTTATATTATGTAGGAACTTCTATTCCGTGACAGTCTTATCTGGGTCTTTTATAGCTGACTATGTGGTATGGGCTTTGATCATTGTTAAAGGCCTTACGGTGACCTATAGTTGTTCATGTCTATGTCATTTTGGTCTTTTGTGGATAGTTGTCTCATTGGCAACCATACCACATCTTCTTTTTTAAAATCACGATTTTAACCATTAAATTTTGACGAATGTCATATATGACATTAGCAGAGTGACGAATCATGATTTTGATAATAAAAACATGACGAGTGACAAATGTGTCAATAACACTAAATTGGAAGACTTATCAATTACTCAACAATAGATACCAAGATGAATACCCACATTTGGTGTATGGAAGGACTGTAAGCCTTAAGGTGTCATGTCCAACTGGCAAGTGTCACGTGTCATCTGACCTTTATTTCATGGTTAAGTGGTCATAGTTAGGTTTTGGAATTTTGGTCTTTTTTTTTTGTGCACTAAATGCAAAAATTGCAATAGGTTAACTACTTGGTGTTAAGAAATATTTTATGATGTACAATGCTGTTCAACTTTCTATTTGTTTGGCTTTTTAACTATTTTGATCTGAGCGTCACTGATGAGTCTTATGTAGACGAAACGCGCGTCTGGCGTATGGAATTATGGTCCTGGTACTTTTGATAACTATTTACACCACTGGGTCGATGCCACTGCTGGTGGACGTTTCGTCCCCGAGGGTATCACTAGCCCAGTAGTCAGCACTTCGATGTTGACATGAATATCAATTATATGGTCATTTTTATAAATTTTCTGTTTACAAAACTTTGAATTATTCGAAAAACTAAGGATTTTCTTACCCCAGGAGTAGATTACCTTAGCCGTATTTGGCACAACATTTTGGAATTTTGGGTCCTCAATGCTCTTCAACTTTGTATTTGTTTGGCTTTTTAACTATTTTGATCTGAGCGTCACTGATGAGTCTTATGTAGACGAAACGCGCGTCTGGCGTATGGAATTATGGTCCCGGTACTTTTGATAACTATTATGATGTACATGTTAGGCTCACAGGTTTCATTTTACATTGACCTCATTTTTACGGTTCATTGCTCAGTATTATGGTTTTCTGTTTTGGCCTGTATTTCAACTTTAAGCAATAGGTAAACTATATGTGTTGTATGGAAGAATTGTAAGCTTTACATGTCTGTCTGGAATGGTTCATGTGACCTTGGGTTCACCTTATTTTCATGGATCATTGGTCAGTGTTTATTTTTCATGGTTAAATCTGTTTCTTAGAAACTATAAGAAAAATAGGTTAACTGTTTATAGCATATTGAATGATTGTAAGGTATTTTAGGACTATCAACATAATATCAATGGTAAATACAGATAGTGAGTCCTTTCAGTATGTGCACTCTTGTATACCCTTACTTTGGCATAAGAATCTGCAACCACAGCCTCAAACGTCAACCCATGACATATGGTCTCTGTCACCACCTTTCTTGTTGTTTTTAGTCTGGCTACTAACGGTTCATTATCTGGAGAGAAAAAAATGATAATAAAATATGGACATATCTTAAATGGACTGTTTTGTTTATATAGATTAGAACGTTGGTTTTCCCTTTTGAATGGTTTTACACTTGTAATTTTGGGGCCCTTTATAGCTTGTTGTTCGGTATGAGCCAAGGCTCCGTGTTGAAGGCCGTACTTTAACCTATAATGGTTTACTTTTTAATTTGTTATTTGGATGGAGAGTTGTCTCATTGGCACTCACACCACATCCTCCTATATCTATGAATAAAAGTGTTACTAGTAGACAAATACATGCATACTGTAGCTTGGTAATTTTCAATTTTGCAAGATGCTAAACCAAATGGTTTCAATCTACCTTAAGGTGGTACCTAACACTACAGGGAGATAACTCTGTAAAATCAGCTAAAAGTTTTAATTCGGTTGTGTTGTTTGTAAGGGGATGTTAAACTTCTCAATGATCAAAATAAGTGTTAATCAAACTTCTATATAACCAGTTTAATTCTATGATAATTTTGTTGGTTCAAATTTTTTGAAATTGTTCTAGTTAATAAAATTATCTTATATTTTTCAATTGTCTGTCTTTTATAGGATATAACAGGATATGGAGTTAATGTACATCAAAATGTCACAAAATGCAATGAAAAAAATTGATATGTGACAATGGTTTTTATTCCTGTTGAGTTCTTTATTTCAACAGTTGATGTAGAGTCTTCAACAATGAACTTGTATGTTAATGATCTCCTTTAAATAGGTCAAAAATAATGAAATCATGTGCAGTCTTTAAATACTTTTTCATGTATAGCGATACAATTATGTCAAATAAGACTAGTATTCATATTTCACCTCATTTCTAAATTACATTTATTTTCACAGACAGATGGAGACTATTTATGAAAAGATTATCACAAGTACGATGCATAGAATTGAACAACGCATGGTGTATTATTTGGTAGAAAACAAACCAGCTCTCCTTTTGACTATGTCACCAGTAACTGATGCTGTCAACCTGTCTCGACGAACAGCATGCCACCTTGGATCATTACTCTGGAGTCTTGTCATCACTTCTATTGTCCTTGTCTCATCCATACTGACTTGTATTGCAATGAAGCTAGTAGTTTTATTCCTGTCTAATGCAACTTGTAAAGTGTTTATCATGACGTTATCTACTGGCAGTATTGGAAAGTCCTCATCTAGGATATTTACTATATAATAGGATGACAGCTTTTGTTGGTAGCCTATTGCAGACCCTGTAGGAAATTTACCAAATTTTGTGTCTGTGGTTTCTTAGCTAGAACTGCTGCAGACAGAAAGCATTAAGATACTGCTGTCAACTTTGGCAACTACTTCACATAATTCTGTTACAGGTGAAAAATCTATTTTGATGGATTGTATAGAGTTGATTGGAGACCACAGGGTTGCCTATAAGGAGATTTAGAATTGTGTCCACAAACAACAACATCATCAACTTGGCTGCCTTTCAGTTTCTAACCTCTTGGTATATGCCACTTCTGAGGCAAAGAAGTCTTGTATGTTAATGAGCTCCTTTAAATAGGTAAAAAATAATAACTATGTCACCAGTAACTGATGCTGTCAAACTGTCTCGACAAACAGCATCCAACCTTGGATCATTACTCTGGAGTCTTGTCATCACTTCTATTGTCCTTGTCTCATCCATAATGACTTGAATTGCAATGAAGCTAGTAGTTTAATTCCTGTCTAATGCAACTTGTAAAGTGTTTATCATGACGTTATCTACTGGCAGTATTGGAAAGTCCTCATCTAGGATATTTACTATATAATAGGATGACAGCTTTTGTTGGTAGCCTATTGCAGACCCTGTAGGAAATTTACCAAATTTTGTGTCTCTGGTTTCTTGGCTAGAACTGCTGCAGACAGAAAGCATTAAGATACTGCTGTCAACTTTGGCAACTACTTCACATAATTCTGTTACAGGTGAAAAATCTATTTTGATGGATTGTATAGAGTTGATCGGAGACCACGGGGTTGCCTATAAGGAGATTTAGAATTGTATCCACAATCATCAACTTGGCTGCCTTTCAGTTTCTCACCTCTTGGTATATGCCACGTCTGAGGCAAAGAATTCTTCAGGATGTCCGATGGAATTGATTTGAGATTTGAAACTTTCATGTGTGCCAATGTGTAAAGAAGACCAGTTACATGGCCACATGTACCTGATTTTCCTATAGCACAGGAGCAATTACTGGACTCTAAAGCAGGTCCTTCCACTAAGGATATCTACAAAACAAAAAAAGACACAAATTGTCAAATGATTAATGTTCATTTTTTTCTAAACCTAAAAAGAAGATTAGGTATGATTGCCAATGAGACAACTGTTCACAGACATAAACCACTATAGACACGGTTCCACCTTCAACAATGAGCAAAGCCAATACCGCATATTCAGCTATAAAGGACCATGATATGACAATGTAAAACAATTCAAACCAGAAAACAGTTTTCTTTGTTTATCCATTATATGCCTGACATACCAAAAATGTGTATGTAATATTAAAGATACAACATGAATACAAATACATATAGACTTCATCAAAATTTATTTACTGGTAGTGTCAAATGTTAGGTATGAGACAGGTAAATCTAAATTTTATATCTTGTGCTTATATGCTTTCTGTCATTTGGGCTTGTTAGAATAACAAATCAAAATCAGGTAAAAAAAAAAGGGACATTGGCTGTTTTAATAAACTTTATGTGGGATGATATGAAAGATAGTTTAATAATTGAGTGTGGGTTATTGGTTTTTTTTTCAGTATACGTCTATTACCGTTATGCCAAATTATGTAAAAAGTTGGTTCTTGGTTGGTGAATAAGCCCTTTATGTGTATGTGACAAAATCACACATAAACAATACAAATTGTATATAGAAAAATGACAATTACACAATGAGAAGGGCTTCAAATTATGGTCATCATCTCATCTGATTTGAACTCGTGTGCTTTAGAACTATAAGGGTGATATTTTCAGTAAATAAAAACCTAAAGGTCACTCACTGATAAATGAACAAAAGTAATGACAAAGAGAATGCTGATATTTAGTTAATTTATAAAACTAACAAGTAGGTGATTATATTTTTTTTGGGACCAATATTATTAAAACAAAAACTCAAACTGTCAACACAATAAATGCACATCTATATACTCCCTGTCGAGGACTTGAACCTCAATCTCTTACCAGTGGTAAGTGTAATACGTTATACTAACAAGGTTTGTAAATATAGATTATGCAGCATCGAACAGTTTAGTTGATATTATCACCTTCCTTCAAAGTAGCAGTACAACTAATGAACCTGAAATAGTTTTAAATACAAAACATAACAATAGGACCTTATATAGCAGTAAATAGCTTGCTCCTTTGTAAGAGTTAAGTTCTACATTGAGACCACATACTGCAGATTGAACTACATTGTCTTGGATAGAGAATTGTCTCATTGGTGCTGCTGCCCTTCTTTAAAGAATAATGTGGTAGCCTACATGAAAAAAAGAAACACCTTTCAAATGATTCTGTTTTTAAAACCTATTTTTGTTTGGTTTTAAGACACATTATGGTAGGATGAATTATATTCATTACCTCAATTTCATGTGGACTTTCGTTCTTTTTTTGGGATCTGTGACATCTTGATGTTACCATACAACCACTATCCAATTCGTAACTGTTAACAAATTTAAACAGTTTATGAAAGCATGCAAAAACAAATGTAGCTGAACTGATGTCAAGTCACAGTGACCATGCAGAGTAGACAAATAGTGTTTTAAGATTAACACATAATTGATTGATGTCTGCATTATGTTCAATTAAAGTGTTATGGTGACTTGAGTAACACCGATATCACTCAGATTACAATTCTACCTTGACAGGTAAGTTTGTATTTAGCCTATAAAATACTTATTCAGCCTTGAGAATTGAAAGGTCAGTTTATCCCATTCATACAATAGAAGTTTACCTATGAGGGTCAGAATGGGGTTTACAGAATAGAGAATACATGTAAAGGCAACAAAAAAATTAGAGCATAGAGAAAATGAACAACAAAATAAAGAATAGAGAATAATGCGGTGTAAAAGTATTTAGAATACCTGCAAAATAACTGAAAAGTTGACTGATAAAATTATGGTCAATGTACAGAATGAATCAATAATCTTGTAACAGAAAGACTAAATAGTAAAATCATTTTCATGAGAATTTTACAGAATGAGAGTTATTTTTAAGGCTATTAAAAGAAAAATGCCCTAAAAATTTAAGGATTACAAATATTAAAAAAATCCATGCAGGTCCTCATGTCATTTATATTGTCAAAATATAGGACACATCTAGTCAAACTGGTTTTAAACTAGACATCTAGTCAAACTGGTTTGGTATAACTGACTGTTTCTTGCCCTATATGTCTATTTCACAGTGACCTTATGTGTTTGTGATAAGAGTACATTGCACTGTCATATTTATTGATATTCTGTTGGGACATGACCTACATTGTAAAAATGCAAAACAGTGGCTTGAGATTTCAATAAAATAGGAATCAATGAAATCTTTAAAAGTTTATTCTATATGAACTGATATTAGTATAATAAATTAATATTTTAAATTGTATATCCTGATTGATGATGGGTTTTTTTTTGGGACCAAGATATTTTCTTCATTCTTGTTCACATTATGATTATTTTAACCTTCAATGCACATTTAAAGATAGAAAAAAATTCAGCTCTCATTTAAAATATTTTACAACTAAATAATAATCTGTCAGATTTGGTGTAAACTAAACAAGACAGTGTAATAGATAACCTGCAAGCATAGTCAATTTCTATAAAGTCAAGCAATAGTTTTTTTTTATTTCTGAAAAAAAAACTACCATGTAAAGAAATATGCAATTAAAAGGCAGAAAATACCCCCAAAAATTCAACATGAACAGATTTTTAAAAATTAAATCAAAGTGCACAAAGTTTTAAGTATTGGTCAGAATAAAGAGTTCTTTTGTACTTTAACAATATAACAATAAAGTGACCTAAATTTTGGACAAGGTAAATTTATCAACTTCTAGTGTATGAATGGGATAAACTGACCTTTCAATTCTCAAGGCTAAATAAGTATTTTATAGGCTAAATACAAACTTACCTGTCAAGGTAGAATTGTAATCTGAGTGATACTGGTGTTTCTCAAGTCACCATAACACCACTGTATATCAAAAATGGAATATTAATATAAATTAATAAATCAGTTTTAATGCACTGAATATTTTTCATAGAAACGAGTGACTGAAAAAAGTATGGATGGTACAATGTATCTTATGCCAGACCATTACATTAGGCCACAATGGAATTTGAACTTTTTATAATATTTATGGACACATGAGCTTCATGCTGATAAAGGGTTAAAAAAGAAAAGACAAATAATTATGTGCTGTACAGTTGCATACAAAGTAGTGGTTGATTCCTCATCTAATGTCATATCAAGACTACACTATTTATATCCAGGATTGACAGGATTTACTCATTGTTGAAGGCCGTATGGTGACCTATACTTGTGAATTTCTGTGTCACTTTGGTCTCTTATGGAGAGTTGACTCATTGGTAATCATCTAGTGGTAATCATATGGTTTAATTTACATCTTTTTTTATATGTAGGTGATTTGCAGAAGCTGATGCATATATATATTTGAAGACAATAATATATGAAAGAGATTATTCATCAATTCAGTGAAATTTCAGTAAACATATTGATAATTCATGCTAAAACATGCATGAATTATAAAGTCGTAATGCCCCCACTTTACTCTGTACTTAGTGTGGCATTTGATAACATCACAGTGGATTTTGACAAGGACATTGTTTACTAAAAAAATTTACAGGGAACAGATGTGCCTACGTAGACAACCAGATAGTTCATTATTTTGTTTGAATCATCTAGAGCAAACATAATTATGTTTAAATTTAACAAATACAATTTTAGTGAACAATCTTTGAGAATGATTTAAATAACCAGTGACGGATATCCCTGCTTCTGCCTAGTGTGGCATTCCAGCAATGACGTCACTATAAAATATAATGTAGGTTGGATATATTTAGAATATCTCGTCAAACTGATTTTTCCGGATTGTAAAAATAACGTAAATAGTGTAATGGAGAGCTCAATATACGATAATTTCGAGAGAATCAGAAGGGAAATGTGTAAAAAAAAGTGTTTAAAGCCAATCTAATCATTTGTGTCTCTCCATCTCATCAATCTCAGTAAGATTTAATGGGTTTTTTTCCACACTATAAAAACAAAATGAATGATGTGAGGGAATGTCACTCTGGTCAACCCCATAGGGGATTGATGGCTTCAAGTCGTCTTTCCCCAAAAAAAGAACTTTCAACAATGTTTTTGGTCATAAATAAATATTTATTTAAATGTATTGCTTATATATGTTAAGTATGTTTGATGTGTTGTATTTGTTGTAATTCTTGAAAACTATAAAAATCTTATTTTTTTTTTTTAATTTGACAATGAAGAAAGACAGATAGACTGATGCAATGATGGACAGATGGAGAGAATGAATATTTCCCCAAGGCAATATTTATTTTAATACATACAAAATTAGGTAGTTACATAAAATGGAAAGTGAACAGACCAGCCGCAAGAAATCTAGCTGACACCAGTCTTATAACCAATTTTATTTGCTAATTGAAAATTAAGCTGAATAAATTAATTTAAGAGAACAGTGGTGAATCCAAAACTTTTCATAAGGGGGGGGGGGGGGGGGGGGGGGTGGGGTGGGGGGGGGGGAGGGCTCCAGTCATGCTTGAGTGATTCCCTATAATAATTAACCAATTATTTCCAAAGAAAGGAGGGCCAAACCCCCCAGGCCCTCCCCTGGATCCGCCTATGGAGAAGATAATTATGTTTTAATATTACAAGACTTTTAAAAATAAAGAGTGATCAATTTATAATTATTTTTATTCACATAATTTTCTGTGCTGGAAATTTTTGATAAATTCCAGGTTTATTTGGTATAATAGTGTTTTGAGCGGTTCATAACACTTTCAATATAATGTTTTTTGTATAGATAGTGTTGTGCGCGGCACAGTACATTCTATTCAAAATGTACTATCTTTTTTGTACAAGAAAGTGTTGTGCGCAGCACAGACCATTTAAGTACAGAATAAACATGGAATTTATTAGAAATTTCTAACACAAGAAATTATGAAAATTCCATAGTTAATAATAATTCTAAGTTTAAATAATAGCCTGTTTTATACTGTAAATTAATGATGTCTCTATAGCTAGTCTGGTCAAAGGGTCAGAGTTGTCCTACTTATTTAAACAAAAAATTGTTGAAATTAAGAACATGTTTCATGTGCAGAGAAATTTTACTGATGACCAGTGCATGATTGGATTACCTCTTTCTTATTGGTCAATGATCATATTAGGTCATCACGAGTTCACTCGTAATTGTGTTGTGGTCACTTCCTTTTTTCATCAGCATTTGTCAGATATGTAACTAGTAATTCTTATCAAACAGTGAGTTTGTTAAAAAATCTGACTTATTATTAATCTTTAGATAAAAACTTTCTTTATGTTCTTTATTCAATTTTGTCAAGATGAAAGTGATTTCTAACCCAATTTTCACAAGCAACTCAAGTTTCAGGAAATAATATAAATATACTCATTTTGATGACATTTAAATTAAATTTAAGTTTCCTGGATAAAATTTGATTTACAGAGATAGTCTCTGTGCTGTTTTCTAGCTTATCACATATCTATTTCAAGTAGAATTATTTACATAGGATTGCTGTAAAATCACTGTGTGGGTTTTTTTGAAGCATCAATTTTATTTCAATTTCCTCAGTTTGATTCTGATACAAATTTACGGTATTGCCCAAGATCATGTTTTCTTGCAATTGCAGAAGAATGAAGAAGGTATGATAGCTGATAGCATACTTTGAGCTTGTTTGCTGTACCAATATTTTATGACTATTTTATTTATTATGTCTGTTTTGTTCACGCATCGTTATAAATATAAAAGAATTTGATAAGACTGTTGTAAAAGTGAGAGGTTTAGTGCTATAAAACCAGGTTCAATCCACCATTCTCTACAAATAATCAAAGTGATGGATATCACTCATGGAAAGATTAGAACAGTAGTTTGAATTATTTCATATTAAGGTATGGTGGGGAAAAATGAAAATTTATAAAGCTCTATTGCTGAAAATTGCATTTACAGCAGGTCTTTAGAAGGAAACTCGCTTTTCCATTGTGAGGATAAAATGAGCTCAAATTAAATAATGTGAGTCTCTAAATTTGCACAATTTTATTTAAACTGCAGGTTATATCTAATAGAAATTATGTTGCTGGTTCAGAACATGTTTTAAAAAAACAAAAAAATGCAAAAAATCTTCTAGTAAATGTTATCAACTATCCTTGTAAGACATAAATTTAGACCAACAGCTAAAAGCTTTAAAGTGCCAACAAATATAATCTAAAATGTTGAAAAAGTAAAAACACAAAAATACTAAACTCCGAGGAAAATTCAAAAATCAAAATCAAAAATCAAAAGGCAAAATCAAAAGTCCAAACACATCAAACAAATGGATAACAACTGTCATATTCCTGACTTGGTACAGGCATTTTCTAATGTAGAAAATGGTGGATTGAACCTGGTTTTATAGCTAGCTATAAACCTCTCACTTTTATGACAGTCGCATCAAATTCCATTACAATGTAAACGACGAATGAAAAAAACAAACATACTCAAAGAGTAAAAATGTCAAAAATAGGGGTACAGCAGTCAATAATGTGTTATCATCTTAATATCACTATAAAAACAACCAATATAACAAAGAGGCACAAAAAGGCATACATCAAATTTAACAAACTAATTTTGTTTTTCTTATACGACTTAATTTATGTATGTTAAGTCTACCCGTAAACAGAGGTTATAAGGCATCGAAAATTTTGATCAAATTTTTAAGTATTTTTCAACACAGGGCATTTTCAATTTTATTTTTCAACATAAACCAATTAAACTTATTTTATTGAAATGTGGATTCTTTCTTGATTGCATAAATATATATTTACTTCTAATAAAAATTCAAATGACTAAAATAGACATAATGATTGATGGGAAATAAACCAATAAACAATGGTTTGTTATAATTAAAAGTTTATAAATTTAACCAGATGCTCCGCAGGGCGTAGCTTTATACGACCGCAGAGGTTGAACCCTGAACGGTTGGGGCAAGTATGGACACAACATTCAAGCTGGATTCCGCTCTAAATTTGGATTGTGATTAAATAGTTGACACAGCATAGGTTTCTGACACAGAATGAATGTATTCAAATGAACTTAAAATTTTTGTTTTCTCTTAGAGCAATTCACTATGCTGTTGAATATTAATCCTCTCAAAAAAATGTTTGAAGAAATTTTCTTTTTATTTTTGAAATTTCAAATGAGAAAAATTGAACCCAATTTTTTATTCACATCCCCCTTTCCCTTATTCCAAAACTAATTTCAATTAAAATATTCTAATGGAGTTTGCAACAATTACTACTCATTTAAATACATCATAAAATATTAGATGTAAAAAAACTGCTTGTTATGACTGAATGGTAAAGATTATTTAAATTTATTAGTTGGTAGTAAAAAGTGAATATACATTGTATATTGTATATAACAAAGATTTAAGTTGATTCTGGACAAAGAAAGATAACTCCAATTAAAAAAAATTCTTGCAGATATTTCTTGCTTACTATACTAGACAAAGAAAGATAACTCTTAATTAAAAAAAAATTTGCTATTTCACAATATTGTGAAATTAGATATTTCTTGCCATTGCACAATACTGTGCAATTGAAAAGACTTGCTATTGCACAATACTTAATATAATAATTTTAGATCCTGATTTGGACCAACTTAAAAACTGGGCCCATAATCAAAAATCTAAGTACATGTTTAGATTCAGCATATCAAAGAGGCCCAAGAATTTAATTTTTGTTAAAATCAAACTTAGTTTAATTTTGGACCCTTTGCACTTTTATTTAGACCAATTTTAAAATTGGACCAAAAATTAAGAATCTACATACACAGTTAGATTTGGCATATCAAAGAACCCCAATTATTCAATTTTTGATGAAATCAAACAATGTTTAATTTTGGACCTCAATTTGGGCCAACTTGAAAACTGGGCCAATAATCAAAAATCTAAGTACATTTTTAGATTCAGCATATCAAAGAACCCCAAGGTTTCAATTTTTGTTAAAATCAAACTAAGTTTAATTTTGGACCCTTTGGACCTTAATATAGACCAATTTGAAAACGGGACCAAAAATTAAGAATCTACATACACAGTTAGATTCGGCATATTAAAGAACCCCAATTATTCAATTTTGATGAAATCAAACAAAGTTTAATTTTGGACCCTTTGGGCCCCTTTTTCCTTAACTGTTGGGACCAAAACTCCAAAAATCAATACCAACCTTCCTTTTATAGTCATAAACCTTGTGTTTAAATTTCATAGATTTCTATTTACTTATACTAACGCTATGGTGTGAAAACCAAGAAAAATGCTTATTTGGGTCCCTTTTTGGCCCCTAATTCCTAAACTGTTGGGACCGAAACTCCCAAAATCAATACCAACCTTCCTTTTGAGGTCATAAACATTGTGTTTAAATTTCATTGATTTCTATTTACTTTAACTAAAGTTATTGTGAGAAAACCAAGAATAATGCTTATTTGGGCCCTTTTTTGGCCCCTAATTCCTAAACTGTTGAAACCAAAACTCCCAAAATCAATCCCAACCTTTCTTTTGTGGTCATAAACCTTGTGTCAAAATTTCATAGATTTCTATTAACTTAAACTAAAGTTATATCGCGAAAACCAAGAAAATGCTTATTTGGGCCCTTTTTGGCCCCTAATTCCTAAAATGTTGGGACCAAAACCAATACCAGCCTTCCTTTTATGGTCATAAACCTTGTGTTAAAATTTCATAGATTTCTATTCACTTTTACTAAAGTTAGAGTGCGAAAACTAAAAGTATTCGGACGACGACGACGACAACGAGGACGACGACGACGACGACGCCAACGTGATAGCAATATACGACGAAAATTTTTTCAAAATTTGCGGTGTATAAAAACTGTTTCAAGCCAATTCCAGATAATAAAAAAAAGAGAACTAATCTAAATTGTTGATTAATTACAGATGATTATTGGAAATTTATCAAGTAAATTATAGGCCATACTTGAATATCTTTTATATATTCATATTTATATTCATATTTCATTTTTTTAAGATCTTGTTAATCCATTAATCATTTATCTTTCAGATATAATTTAGTCAGAATCACTTTATGTAATGTAGATCAAAAGTAATTGGCAATAAATAAATCTATCATGCTTATAAATATCAAACATCTAATATACACATTTATGAATTCAATTATGAGGTCAAATACTTGTGTATTAAGAATTAGATGCATATTGGATTGGTCTGTATAATTATGTAAGACTGAGGTTGATAGGTAATGTGGTCAATTTGATTGGCAGTTTAGGAGGTGGGCCATTGTAATTAAAGGTCAACCTTGTCTCTGATTGTTTAGTGATAATGACAGTTGTCAATCATACTAGTGGAATCAATACCCACTTACCTAATCAAAATGTTTTTAAAAAAGCCTGCACATCAACACACCTTAATTACATACATTCGTGAATGGACTGCTCCAATAATATACCCAGTTTTTTCAGTTTATTTGTGTATTATGTGCATATTCATGAGAACCATAGGGAACTATATTTTAGTGTGAATACATTTAGTAACAGTAGCTAACCTGTCCTGTTGTTAGGGAGGGTGGTGCCTAAGTAAAGATTTAGAACAAGTTCTAATCTTTCCAAAAATGCATGTACCAAGTCAAGAATATGACAGCTGTTGTCCATTCCTTTTATGTGTTTTGTCATTTGATTTTGCCATGTGATTAAGAACTTTCCGATTGAATTTTCCTCAGAGTTCAGTATTTTTGTGATTTAACTTTTTTTTTGCAGGATTAGCAAGCATTGTTTGCTATACATACAGCATTAATCTATTTCATATTGCCTCTGAAATGTATGTTTTGTCTCGATATGATTTAACCATTTATTGATACAAATAAAAACGAATTGGTTAATTTAATATTTATTTATAGTGGATTGGGAAACAAGTTTTGCAACTTATATCTATCCCTTTCCACATTGCGTTCCACCTAAAAATCACTTGTCAAACATAAAGATATTGCTTTTGTTGTCTATTGTGCTGTTAGATTGCTGTCAAATAGACAATAATTAACCCCATCCCTCAATTAATAATATTTAATTGAAAAAGCATACACTTTAAATAGAATTTGAAAAACATCAGTTACCTACCCTTAGATACTTATGTACCACATCTTTTTTGTGTAAATATTCTAATCCATACAAAATCTCCTCTGTGTAAGTCTTGATGATATCTACTGACAATGGACGTGATTCTGTTATATGTATGTTGAGACTCGCACCTCCAGAGTAATCCATTAAAATCTGTTTGCAAAATATATAGAAGAACAATTGTAAGATATAGAAAGAAAATTGTATAAAAAATTACCTAAACCAAAACTTTAATATGCATAACTGATACAAATGCATCAACATATATTTTTAAGTAACTCAAAATATTGACTGAGATCATTATTAGTTACATGACCAATATATATTTGTTGCAAATGGTAAATGTTCTTTATGATGAGTTGACACTGACATCACTAAAATTATAATGCTCTGTTGCAATCTTAGTAACAAAAAAAAACCAGTGCACTTTTTATTGCACCAGAGGCACATTTTGAAAATCAAGACCAATCAGGCTTAGAATAAGACTATGGTAAAAACATAACAAACAAAATCCAACTGAAGAAGTTTGAATTGATTTTAGTTTAAAATTTGTAATGAGGGATTTAATCAAACATCTGTTTATTTTCCTGTTTGGGTTTTTTTTCAGCCATGTTTCGAAATTCTTCTGAATTTCCTGATTCTTCTGAATTTCCTGATTCTTACAAAATTTGGCACTTTTTAAATATCTCAACACCTAAAAGATGCTCAAAGCCAAAAGATATAAAAGTCTAAAACCAGATAGGCAGATGAAACCAAAATGTATCATAAGGAAAGAAGTCTAAATAAGAATATTGGATAAAATCTAAGTTTTTGCCTCAAAATTCTTATAACGGGTTGTGAAATTTTGTCAGATCCATCGTTAATTAGATATGTGAGTTATATTGTCAATTTTAGGTGCTAATAGCAAAATATAAAAATATCTTCATTAAAAACAATGACTGTAACCCACTATAAAACGAGAATAGGAAACCAAAAAATCTGTCATAAGTGACTCTATTTGAAACATCACATACATGATAGAACATGGAAACTAACAATTTTCTTGTCCAGAAATAAATATATTTAAGCAAAAACAAAGATTTTAATTTCATAAATCTCTTGAAAAAGGAAACCGGAAAATTTGTCAACTGTACCTATATTTGGAACATCGCAAAGATGATAGTAATCATATTATATGGATACTGACAAAATTTCATGTAGAGGAATAACTATCTCCAGTCAAAAACTTAGATATTTATCAAGAAACCTCTGAAAACAGGAAACTTGAAAATTTTTCAGATGTAATCAAATTAATACATTTTTGTCAATATTTCTCAAAATAAATACTGAATGACAAAACTATACTGATGATCTATATATTAGTGAAAAACTTCCTTTTAAAACAAAAATCTTCCAAAACTTGAAAAGTTAATAATATATATATTATGATACTGTCAAAACCTCTTTTGCAAACTTTTTCAAGGTATGGATAAATATGAAATTATGTATAAAGCCTGAAGGGTGGCATCATAAATATCGGTACAATAATGATAAAGCTGGGCACTGATTATAAACGTGCAGATATATATTTATTAAATGATATGAGCAAATAAGCCCTTATACAGATAAATCAGCATGTGCAATACTAAAAACGTTCCACTGTCAATATAAATCAAGATTTAATATTGCTGTTCGAACAGGGCCAATACGGAAAAAAACAGGGCCAATACAGAAAACAAGAGGCTCTCAAGAGCCTGAATCGCTCACCTTAATTATTTTGGTTAAATCTCTCATCAAAGATTATTTTGGCTTTTCAATTTATTTAAATATTCTTTGGATCGTCCTATTTTCTTCAAAAGCCAAAAAAAATAATCATTTTCTCCTATGTTCTATTTTAGCCATAGGAGCTATGTTTCTTGACATACAAGGAAATAAAATATAAAATTTATACTAGATATTCTGAAACTCATTTAGCCTAAGTTTGGCTGAAATTGATACAGCAGTTTCAAAGGAGAAGATTTTTTTATAGTAAGTCAACATGATGAACAAATTGTGAAAAAAGTCTTTAAAGGGCAAAAACTCCTTAGAGGTCAATTGACAATTTTGGTCAAATTGACTTATTTGTAGATCTTACTTTGCTGAACATTATTGATGTTTACAGTCTATCTCTATCTATAATAATATTCAAGATAATAAACAAAAACAGAAAAATTTCCTTAAAATTATCAATTAAGGGGCAGCATCCCAACAACAGGTTGTCTGATTCATCTGAAAATTTCAGGGCAGATAGATCTTAACCTGATAAACAATATTACCCCATGTCAGATTTGCTCTAAATGCTTTGGTTTTTGAGTTATAAGCCAAAAACTGCATTTGACCCCTATGTTCTATTTTTAGCAATGGCGACCATGTTTGTTGATAGATCAAAACTTCGGATACAATTTACAAACTAGATACCCTAAGGAACATTCAGTTAAAGTTTGGAAGTATTTGGCCCAGTAGTTTCAGAGGAGAAGATTTTTGTAAAAGATTACTAAGATTTACGAAAAATGGTTAAAAATTGACTATAAAGGGCAATAACTCCTAAAGGGGTCAACTGACCATTTCCGTTATGTTGACTTATTTGTAAATCTTACTTTGCTGAACATTATTGCTGTTTACAGTTTATCTCTATCTATAATAATATTCAAGATAATAACCAAAAACAGCAAAATTTCCTTAAAATTACCAATTCAGGGGCAGCAACCCAACAACGGGTTGTCTGATTCATCTGAAAATTTCAGGGCAGATAGATCTTGACCTGATAAACAATTTTTCCCATGTCAGATTTGCTCTAAATGCTTTGTTTTTTGAGTTATAAGCCAAAAACTGCATTTGACCCCTATGTTCTATTTTTAGCAATGGCGACCATGTTTGTTGATAGATAAAAACTTCGGATACAATTTTTAAACTAGATACCCTAAGGAACATTCAGTTAAAGTTTGGAAGTATTTGGCCTAGTAGTTTCAGAGGAGAAGATTCTTGAAATAGTTTATGACGACAGACGACGACGGACGCCAAGTGATGGCATAAGCTCACTTGGCCCTTTGGGCCAGGTGAGCTCAAAGGCGGGAAAAAAGCCGTATTAGCCCTAGGGCTATTACAGGACGTTCACTTCTGGTTTTCAATTTTCTTACGCCATTACTTAACTTTGGAAGTATCGTTATGCATAAAAACATTTGTATAATATTTTTTAAATTAAAGTCATAAAATAAACAGGTTAAATGATGTGCAATGTTTTGTAACGTCTTAAAGTTTTGAAACTGAAAAAACAGGGCCAATACAGAAAAAGGTGGGGAAAAAAGCTGTATTGGCCAATGGGCTAATAAGGGATGTTCACTTCCGGATTTTTATTCTCTTATAATCATTTAATAAAAGTGTTATGAACTGGCTGTTTCTGTATTGGCACTGGTATAGATTCTCGGTCAGCTGTATTGGCCCTCGACCCTACGAGTCTCGAGGCCAATACAGCAAACCTTGAATCTATACCAGTGCCAATACAGAAACAGCCAGTTAATAACACTATAGTATAAACAAGAATGTAACCATAGTACGTACAGGGATGCTCAACTCACACTATCATTTTCTATGTTCAGTGGACCGTGAAATTGGGGTCAAAACTCTAATTTGGCATTAAAATTAGAAAGATGATATCATAGGGAACATGTGTACTAAGTTTCAAGTTGATTAGACTTCAACTTCAGCAAAAACCAACTTTACCAAAAACTTCAATCTGAAACTGGACAGGCATAATGGAGGAATGAATGCACACATAGACCATAATACATAATGACTCTAGGTTAGGTATAAAAAAGGAGATGTGGTATGATTGCAAATGAGACAACTATCCACAAAAGCCCAAAATTAATGAAACATAAGCCAAATATACCATTTTGCCTTCAACAATAGGCAAACCATATACAGTATTGTCAGTTAGAAAAGGATTGACATGACAAAATGTTAAATAATTTAAAATAGAAAACCAAATACCTGATTCATCAAAAAAAAAAAAAAACAACATATGACAGGCAGGAACCAACATCAACTTATTACAGGATTCTATATGAGACAGACACATAAAGAATGTGCAAAAGTTAATTTATGAAATAGGAAAACTGGACACTTTGTCATATGTAACTCTATTTTAAAACTTATTAACAAACAATACTGTATTCGGAAACAGACTAAATTTTCATGATCTGAAATTTAGATATTTATCAAGAAATTTCTGAAAACAGGAAACAGGAAAAGTTTTCAAATGTAGCAAATTAAGATTTTTGTCAATATTTTATAATTTTATATATGAATCATAATTATGGTTATGAATTATATCTTACTCAAAATGCTACCTTTTCAAACAAAAAATCTTTCAAAAAATGTCCTTAGTGGAGGCCCACTGACTGCTTAAGAGGGGACCTGCTCCTGTCATGCTTTTGTGATTCTCTATATAATCAAGCAAACATTTTTCCCCAAAAAAAGAGGGGGGCTGGACCCCTGGGCACCCCTTTAATCCGCCTCTTGAAAAGTCAATAATACATATTTACATGTATTATGATTCTATCAAAACCTCTGATGTAAAGTCTCTTTAAAGGTATGAAAAACAAGTGAACTGTGAGCTACTGCTCACTGATGATACCCCCGCCTCAAGTGGATAGTTTTAATAGTGTAAAAATATTCATGTGTTCGCTAAACAAGAAGTTGTTGAGTGATGGATCTGAAAACGCATCACAAGGTATAGCTGACTTATTTAAACCCTGAACCCAAATTTCAGAAATCCTTGTTTTTAAGTTCCTGAGAAAAATGTGACAAAAGATATTCATGGGACGGACGGACTGACGGACTGATGGAGGGACGGACTGATGGACAGACAAAGGTAAAACAGTATCCTCCCCTTTTCAAAGCAGGGGTATAATAAATGGAATATGGATAGAATTTAAATTATGTATAGCTATGATGTATAGACTGTTCCAAAGTCTATAAAATAGAAGGAAGAATAATTCCTAGTTCAAATAATAGCCAGTTATATGTTATTTTCTATCATAAACTTAACTTTCACATAATCAGTAAATCTAATGACTCTTGTTATCTTGTTTCAGTTTCTAATAAAAGGAAGTAAACATTTGTATTTAACATTTAACATGTTGAAAAAAAAATCATAGAAGGAATAGAAATATCTGAGACACATCCAACAAAAATGGCGTCCTCCCAGTCCGTTAAAAAAGGTCAAGTTCCTGTTAATTGTAAATTATGTGACACGAATCGACCAATTCAGTGGAAATGCATGGACTGCAGTATACTGATGTGTGGTCATTGCACTGACAATGTACATTCAAAATTCAAAAATGCAACTGATCACAAGATTTTCAGTCTGAGTGATGTAGGCATGCATAGGGAAGAGATGGATTTTACGAACATTAAATGTGCGGAACACACTGGACAATTATCATGTTTTTACTGTAGTAAATGTGAAATTCTTGTGTGTCCAACTTGTATTACAAAAGTTCATAAGAAGCATCATTTGATTGAAATTAGTGATGCATACAATATCAAAGTTAAAATATTGAAAAAAGGGCAAAGTAAAATGGCAAAGAGTAATTCTACAATCAACGCTAGGAAAGACGAACTCAATAAACTTGTGTCAGCAGAAAATATAAAATATAACAAAGAAAAACAAAATATTCTGAGTCATGAGGAAACCGTGAAACAGCAAGTAGCACAATATTTTAAAGAACTCAAAAATAAATTGGAGCAGAGTCATGAAACTGTTTTAACATCAATCCAATCAGATCTAAATGCTATATCATTATTCACAACCAAGAAGGAGGACAAAATCAATGGAGTCCAGAATTGTATAGACCTTTCCAATGCCTCTGAATTCTTCAAAGAGGTCAAGAAGATGGAGAAATTCACAGAAACCCAAGAACCACGAACCAAGTCTAGCTATAGTTCTTCACCGAAATTTGTTCCAGGGAATATTAGCCAATCTCACATTGGATCGCTACAAGATGATGGAAACTTGTCATCAGAAATAAACATCTCCCTAGTCATCAATAGAGAGTACCAGACTGAACTTGATTTAATAGCATATGTACGTTCATGCCTTGACCAGTCAATTTGGATAAGTTCTGGTTCTTTTGGAGAGTTACAGAGAGTAAAACCTGAAGGAACCAATCTGAAGGTGATGTCTAAATTCAACATTAAAGTAGGAGGAATGGCAGTTACCTCTTCTAACCAACTCCTTCTGAGTGTTAAAGACAAAACAAGGTTACAACAAATCAGCAGTAGTGGTGAACTAACTGATTCTGTTTATGATGTAACACCTTTACTTCCGTTAGCCATACATGTTATCAGTGACAATAAACTCATAGTAGGAGCTTGTGGTTTTATTGGTGATGAACTAAAAAGAAGTGCTGTGATCATGATGAACAAGGAAGGAGACAAGGAAACTGTATATGAACATGATAAACATAATCAACCTTTGTTTACCTACACTTTGCGTATAACCAGTACCAGTACTGGAAATATACATGTAGTGGATAAGATTTCAGATGATGGCAGAGGTAAAGTAGTGATCTTAGGACAAGGAGGACATATAATAAACCAGTATACAGGTCATTCAACTATCAATAAGAGTAAACCATTCAAACCAGTAGACATTGTGACAACACCAAGTGACAATGTTGTTGTGATGGATCCGTTAACTGGCATCTTACACATCCTCAATAACAATGGTCATTTAATTTCATATTTCAATACAAAGGACATAGGAATAGAATGTCCACATTCTCTTGCTTTCAACATAACTGAACAACTTTATATAGGATGTACTAAGGCCATAGGTGATGACTCTAAAGAAGCAAAACTGTATGAAATAAACATTGAAGGATTCTAAAACATTCAAACTATTATGGAACAGAAACGTGTGACATAGTATAAGGCAACATGAATAACAGTTTACAAATGAACTATCAAGAACTGATTAGACCAATATCTTGTGTTAAACTATAACAGTCAAAAAAGTCTTTAGCATCATAGCACTATATCTTTTCCTTTTCATTCAAAATATTACTTTTCAAGCATACTATGAATCTGTACTACAGCCAAAGATCATAATAAAAAATCAATTTAATTGATAGTGAAATCATTTTTAGTTTGATATCAAACAAATATCAATGAAAGGAGACATAGTGTATTGACATTACAACAGCAACTTTTAACCAAAAAAAAGAGATCTAAACAATAGAAATGTATGCACCAACATACAGTCTTCAATGATAAGTGGATATACCAGAATTATTATCATAAAATAAAATCAATTGTAGAAATAATTGTCAAATTTACTAGCAGAAATTTTTGGTTTGTTGATTGGTTGGTGATTGCATTTTGTTGGTTGTTCCAACATCCAACATGATCGAAGGATATTTTCTAAATATTGGTTGGTTGGTTTAGACTTTGGATATATATGGTGGATGAATAATTGATTGATTAGTTTGTTGATTGATAAGTTGATTAATCGTTTAGCAGTTACCACAGGTAGAAATGAAAGTTCATATTAATCAATTAATTGATTGATAAGATAATTATTTGTAAAGTAGTTATCACAGGTAGAAATGAAAGTTCATATTAATCAATTAATTGACTAATTTGTTGATAAACACGATGATTATTCGTAAAGCAGTTATACATTATTTATGTATGTGCCTGTCCCAAGTCAGGAGCCTGTAAATTCAGTGGTTGTTGTTTGTTTATGTGTTACATATTTGTTTTTTGTTCATTTTTTTTTACATAAATAAGGTCGTTAGTTTTCTCGTTTGAATTGTTTTACATTGTTCTAATGGGGCCTTTTATAGATGACTATGCAGTATGGGTTTTGCTCATTGTTGAAGGCCGTACGGTGACCTATAGTTGTTAATGTCTGTGTCATTTTAGTCTCTTGTGGATAGTTGTCTCATTAGTAATCATACCACATCTTCTTTTTTATATCACAGGAAGAAATGAAAGTTCATATTGATCAATTGATTGAAAACTTTTTATTTTTGGAGGAAGCAGGAGTATCAATGGAAGCATCAGAAACATATGAACAATTACTGGTTGTTTGATTGATTGTTGGTGTCTAACACCACTTTCACACCTGGTTATATCATAGTGATCAGTTTTATTGGTGAATGAAGCAGGAGCGCCAAAAGAGACTGATCAAAAATCAGCCACATTACTTGTTGTTTGATTGATCGATTGTTGGTGTCTAACACCACTTTTCTGACAATTGGTTATACAACAGTGATCAGTTTTATTGTTTTATTGAACAGTGAGGCTACTGTAAAATGTTGGCATAGGTGATCAGATTGAGATGGAACATTAAAAAATCTATGCTTTGATTATGATTCATGAAAAATGAAATGACACCAAAACTCCAGTATAAAAAAAATGAATATGAGACATGAAAAAGAAACAGGAGCCCAGACTCCAGGCGGCAAAAATTAATATGAGACATTAAAAAGAAACAGGGGCCCAGACTCCAGGCGCCAAAAAATCCAACAGAAATGAGATAATGCACAGACTTTAGGCTCAAAATAGCAATGATCACTCATTTTACAAATAAAGTTACTAATGTTTTCACAGATTAAGAAAAAAAAAATTGTGTTTGACATTTAAAAGGAACAGTGCATATCAAGGGTATCATATGTACATTCCACTAATATATTTTCCAAGATTTTCTGAACTGATATCACAATTTAGTACAGATACATGTAAATACTTATCAGCAGTATAATAATTGAGATTATTTTGATCAAAGAAGTCAGGATTTTACACATGTGAAAATACTGAAGCTGGATTGTATCTACACTAGTAAGAAGGATCTGTAAAGAAGTCTCATTGAGGGGGTCTGATCCCTGATCCCACTTATTGTTCAGTGAGAATATTGTATCTCCCTTTTCATTGCCATAATAGCACATGTGTCCCGTCTGACTTCGCTTCCCGTTTTCACGCTTATTCATTCAACTTTTATGTGTCACGATTAAATAAATCAGCCAATTCTGTATCACACTTAGACCCCAATGAGTCCCATCTCTATCATTGTTCTGAAACCAAAATTCTGACATGTATGACTTTTTCTAAAAAAATTACTAAAATCTTTATTTCTCCTCACTTGATAATATGAAAGACATTTTAAAAAAAGAAATAACTTACATAAACTGTACATTTCCCAGCTTCCTGTATATACTTTATAGCTAAGTAGTGAATTAGATTTTTATGTCGTAATCGAATCAAGCTGTGTATTTCTTGTTCAATGCTTGTAACCTGGAATAAAAAAGCAACAACTTTAAAACCAAATTTGTATTGCCATTTGGACATCTGCAATATTTGAACCTTAGACATCTGCAATATTTGAACTTTAGACATCTGTAATACTTGAACTTTGGACATCATAAAACATTCACTTTCTCAAGATCATAAGCCATTTTCTCTCATAAATTCAATTTTTTACAAACATTTCTGCCTTGTTATAATCAATGTAAAATGAGGGATAAGGTGTATAATCATCAACAAAATACATGACATCACATAAAACACCATACTTATCCACACCTTCTGGTGTCACCAGGGGCGGATCCAGAGGGGGGTTCCGGGGGTTGGATTTGAATGGGAACATGTAGTTGGAACCCCCCTTTGTCCTGGGTTAGGAACCCCCCTTTTTAAAATGACTTGATCTGCCCCTGGTCACTATTGTAACAAGAACTTGCCTACACTTTCACACCCCTGAGTTCACCTTCTCTAATCTTCTATCTAATGTCTAGGGGAAAGTTATTTGTTTCTATGCCTTTATTCTCTGAATTTTCTAAAGTCTCTTTAGTTTTCATTTTCTCTATTCTTTCTGGTTATTTATGCCATTGGGTTGCTGTCCCATTTACATATACCCACATTTCTTTTATTCAAATGTAAAAAATTACATTCATACAAATAAAGTAACTGGCAACTTCATGAAAGATATGCAAATAGAAAATTTTATATTCAAAGGGAAATAACTGTGATTTTTAAATGTAAATTGGTCATAAGTGAGACATAAAATTGAGAATGGAAATGGGGAATGTGTCAAGGGACAACAATCCAACCATAGAACAGACAATAGCAGAAGGTCACCAATAGGTCTTCAATGCAGTGAGAAACTTACGCACCCACAGGCATCCTTCAGCTGGTATATATACAATACATGTTTATTGTTGGACAATATAAAATTTATTTGTCCAAGGTTTTCTCCTGTTTCGTAGGGAGTACATTTTATATTTTCAAAAATGTACATACATTGTTTTTATCCTGCAACTAAAACCAACTACTTGATCACTAGTTAAATCCAAATCATAGCCTATTATTTTAAAACAAATCAACATAGTTGAAACACAGATGAATGTTCATGACAAAATTGCAGCATAAGAAAAATTCTACCTAGAGCTTGATGGCATGTTGTCCTCTTAGTTTTCTTATTAGTCTCACAATTGTTTTTCCGTTTTTAAGTTGTCCTCTCAGAGACATTGACCAATTGTTTATTTTAACTCATCTTACTCATGTACCTGTTTTAAGTAAGTAGCACCCTCCTTATCTTCATAATCAACTCTTTGAGTTCTCTTCTGTTTTATATGGCGCCACTTTAAAACCCATTCTGATATAGCTACTAATTCTCCACTGGCTGTATCTATCCCAGCATACACTGTACTACCATGGACACTATGACCTACAAAAACATATATTCTGTTAAAATTCATTTTCATAAAGCTACTAATTCTCCCCTGGCTGTATCTATCTCAGCATACACTGTACTACCAAGGACACTATGACCTACAAAAACATATACTGTAAACCAACTTATTTTCGTGGATACTTAATTTCGCGTTTGGTCCTATCTAGGCCACTTCCCCTCTATTTATTTTCGCAATTTTTTAATTTACTTGAGGTGTTTAAATAAGAAAAGATCGGAGTGATACATATTCGCGACGATTCAAATTCGCTTAATTTTTCTACTCGTGAAAGTCGCAAAAATAAATCGCTCGTGAAAATAAGTTGGTTTACAGTATTCTCTTAAAGTCCATTTGCATATTAACTGTCAAGGAGCCAATTATCAATCTAATCATTAATACAAAATAAATAAATATGGATGAATGAACATTCAACATCAAAAGACAATAACAGTTTCAAAACACTCCTTACTGTCCTGTGCTTTGCAGAAAAACAGTGAAGCTGTGGTGTTGTGGTTAGTGCTTCGGACAACTAACACAAAGGTACCTGATTCAATTCCCGTTCTGGAATGAAAATTTCAGAGAGTGAATTTTCGGCTCTCCCTTAATACCATTTGCGAGTATGGTCTGTAGGAAACCGATGATAGTCTGTCAGAACTCAGAAGGGGATGATAAATGGCTGACCCCTGTTAAGAGAGAGACATATCTCTTGCACGTTAAAGACACCCTTGTAGATTTCAGAAAAGAGCAGACTAATGCCACTACAAGGCAGCACTCGCACCTGCAAAGTGGAAAGGGATTAATGTAAGTTGCAAAACTTGTTTCCCAATCCACTATAAATAAATATGTTTAACCTAGTGAAGCAGTGAAATCAAACCAAACTGTTAGGTATCAAGTTCTGCCAACTGATATTCAGACCATTTCCTGCACAAATATCCAATCATACTTTCAAGAAAATACTATGTTTTCCCATAGAAATTTTAATGAAAAATTCTGTACATTTGTTTATGAATAATTGTGCATTTACCCATTTCACACTTCTAGACAATGATATGAACAAAGTGAAAACATTACCTAAACATGTGCCTCTATGTATTGTTCTTTCTGATTTAGTATTGAAGGCTATAACCACTATCCCTCCAGTATGATCTTTACATTGGGGATGTATTATAAAACATTACCTAAACATGTGCCTCTATGTATTGTTCTCTCTGATCTAATATTGAAGGCTATAACCACTATCCCTCCAGTATGATCTTTACATTGGGGATGTATTATAAAACATTACCTAAACATGTGCCTCTATGTATTGTTCTCTCTGATCTAATATTGAAGGCTATAACCACTATCCCTCCGGTATGGTCTTTACATTGGGGATGTATTATAAAACATTACCTAAACATGTGCCTCTATGTATTGTTCTCTCTGATCTAATATTGAAGGCTATAACCACTATCCCTCCAGTATGATCTTTACATTGGGGATGTATTATAAAACATTACCTAAACATGTGCCTCTATGTATTGTTCTTTCTTATTTAATATTGAAGGCTCTAACCACTATCCCTCCGGTATGGTCTTTACATTGGGGATGTATTATAAAACATTTCTTAAACATGTGCCTCTATGTATTGTTCTTTCTGATTTAGTATTGAAGGCTATAACCACTATCCCTCCGGTATGATCTTTACATTTGGGATGTATTATAAAACATTACCTAAACATGTGCCTCTATGTATTGTTCTCTCTGATCTAATATTGAAGGCTATAACCACTATCCCTCCGGTATGGTCTTTACATTGGGGATGTATTATAAAACATTACCTAAACATGTGCCTCTATGTATTGTTCTCTCTGATCTAATATTGAAGGCTATAACCACTATCCCTCCAGTATGATCTTTACATTGGGGATGTATTATAAAACATTACCTAAACATGTGCCTCTATGTATTGTTCTCTCTGATCTAATATTGAAGGCTATAACCACTATCCCTCCAGTATGATCTTTACATTGGGGATGTATTATAAAACATTTCTTAAACATGTGCCTCTATGTATTGTTCTTTCTGATTTAGTATTGAAGGCTATAACCACTATCCCTCCGGTATGATCTTTACATTTGGGATGTATTATAAAACATTACCTAAACATGTGCCTCTATGTATTGTTCTCTCTGATCTAATATTGAAGGCTATAACCACTATCCCTCCGGTATGGTCTTTACATTGGGGATGTATTATAAAACATTACCTAAACATGTGCCTCTATGTATTGTTCTCTCTGATCTAATATTGAAGGCTATAACCACTATCCCTCCAGTATGATCTTTACATTGGGGATGTATTATAAAACATTACCTAAACATGTGCCTCTATGTATTGTTCTCTCTGATCTAATATTGAAGGCTATAACCACTATCCCTCCAGTATGATCTTTACATTGGGGATGTATTATAAAACATTACCTAAACATGTGCCTCTATGTATTGTTCTTTCTGATTTAGTATTGAAGGCTATAACCACTATCCCTCCAGTATGATCTTTACATTGGGGATGTATTATAAAACATTACCTAAACATGTGCCTCTATGTATTGTTCTTTCTGATCTAATATTGAAGGCTATAACCACTATCCCTCCGGTATGGTCTTTACATAGGGGATGTATTATAAAACATTACCTAAACATGTGCCTCTATGTATTGTTCTCTCTGACTTAGTATTGAAGGCTATAACCACTATCCCTCCAGTATGATCTTTACATTGGGGATGTATTATAAAACATTACCTAAACATGTGCCTCTATGTATTGTTCTTTCTGACTTAGTATTGAAGGCTATAACCACTATCCCTCCAGTATGATCTTTACATTGGGGATGTATTATAAAACATTACCTAAACATGTGCCTCTATGTATTGTTCTTTCTGATTTAGTATTGAAGGCTATAACCACTATCCCTCCAGTATGGTCTTTACATTGGTGATCAGAATCATCGGTATCTCTCAATGGGGTACTGGTCCTCCTAAATATATCAAAATTGAAAATGTAAAATAAAATAATTTTAAGGCTAAAAAATCACTCACTTGGAAAGAAGCATGGTTACTGAAATAGTGCTAGCAGGACATACTACATGTATTGTCATATGGATCAATGATAAACTTTTGACATTCTTTGATTTGTAAAGGCCATATCATATAAAATA
This sequence comes from Mytilus trossulus, assembly GCF_036588685.1. NCBI lineage: Eukaryota > Metazoa > Mollusca > Bivalvia > Mytilida > Mytilidae > Mytilus > Mytilus trossulus. The sequence continues at coordinate 27,604,407 of NC_086375.1, read as the reverse complement.
TCTGTTAAGGGCTTTTCCATTAAAATGTTTGTGGGAGGATAGGAAGGGAAGTTTAGTTATTGAATGTGGGTCATGGGTCTTTTTTCAGTATGCTTCTATTACTATTATTCAAAATTTTCTACAAAATGGCTCTTGGTTGTAGGGATATTTTGAAAGTCCTTTACTAACTTCCCATATACATTTTAATGGAATAGCCTTAATGGTTTTGAGGATTATGTTTTTTCATGTTCAAAGTCAGTGATTTTAAACGTTTTCACCTCCTCAAAGTTTAAAAATAGTTTCAGATATATCTTATCATGTGACACAGCAGTCCATCTGCTTGTTATGCATTTTTTCATTATTCATTATTACTTATCATTTTTAAAAGTTTACAAGCAATCTGTGCATAATATGATAAAATAGTTCAACAGAAAACTTTTCTAAAATATAACAGTTATCTCCCATTGTATATATGTGTAAATAAGATTGATATTTTTTGTTACACGTATATGAAGAAATTTAAATGTGTAAGTGCAAATCTTGTGTAAATTGTTTCAGATGTTGTCCTTATAAAATCTTTGTACCTTCCATTGCTAGTACTTTTTAAATAGAAACAATGAGCAGTTAATAAAATTACTTTTTATACTGTGAAAGTACTTTAATTCGTGGGTATCAATTTTCGTGGTTTGAGCAATATTTACATGTTCGTGGGTTTTTAAATTCGTGGATTTTAGTTTTCTAAAAAAAAAAAAATTAAAAATTAAAGCCTTTAGAAACGAAGGTTACAAACAGTCTGGTTTGAAGGAAATTGCAAAGTAAACATTGACCCGTGTAAATCGTAGTGGTAACACTAATTAACCCATGATAAAGTGATCAACAGATTAAAGACCACCAAAGGTGTTAATTAGGCCATAAACATGTCACCTAAAGAAAACAGTAACATAAACAAATGCTATAAACGTATCTTGAATTGTCAAATAATTCTTATCAAAATCAAGCCTAGCATGAAATGATTATTTCCCATATGTACGAGAACTAGGAGGATTTAAAATGAACACTTTATCATACTAGCATATCAAGTTCGGAAATCTAACTTTCATCGATCAAAAATATTTTTTATGAGAATTTAAAGATCAAAAGTTGTACAGTTTAGGTTATTACAGATTAAATGGGTATAATCCTGCATGTGGTTGTAGTTCTGTAACTGCTCTTAAAGTATTCTCAGATTTGGCGTTATTCAATATATTCTCTAGATCATATTGATCAGTTACTGTAGTCAAACCTACCGATGGGGATCTTTCCATGTCTTGATTTGGATAATGGTTGTTTTATTTCGTTGGACACTTAAATTCGTGGATAAAGTCATCCACGAAATCCACGAAAATTGGTACCCCACGAATAAAAGTACTTTCACAGTAGATATAAAAAGATGTATGAGTGCTAATGAGACAACTCTCCATCTAAGTCACAACTTGTAAAAGTAAACCATTATAGGTCAAAGTACAGTCTTCAACACAGAGCCATGGCTTACAATGAACAGCAGGCTAAAAAGGGCCATAAAAATGACTAGAGTAAATCATTGAAATGGAAAACCAACAGTCTGAACTATATCAAAAATTAGAAACAAGAAAAACTTATGAACCACATCAACAAACTACAACCTCTGAACACCAGGTTCATGACTTACATCATCGTCATGTATGTGAAGCAGCTATATTTTCCTAGTCTACTTGTCATAAATAGAAAAAATATGAATATTTTTAACAAATATATTTTGATATGAAGTGTGTTTGGTCTACCAAATGAAAATTTTAGAAATATGAGAATATAGGATCAAATATATGTATGTAGGTTAGTTACCAGCTAAACATACGTCTCATCCCGTTGGTTACGTAAAAGGGTTGATAAAAAATATCACATTGAATTTGACAGTTATAGGAAATTTATCCATATTAGCTTGCATTAAAAAATTTCTGAATTTTTGTTCAGTCACTCTAGGAATATTTTGCTGTATTTGACTTCTTCTTTATGGAGAAGACTATATATGTATAAGTTTGCTCTCATCCCTATTACATTTTGAAGCAAATAAAATATGTTTAAACTATTTGAATTCTTCGATAATTTATTCTATCATTATACAACCACATTTTCTCAATAATGTTTCAATCCGATTGCTTTTTATAGTGGACATAAAATAAAAATATAACAACCACATACCTTCTTCTCTTATCCTGGTTATATTTATTCTCATTATTTGGGAGGACAATTAAGGGGGAGGGTGAATGAGACATTCTTGGTCTTCTAGGGGTACTTGGGGTACCAATTGGGGAACATGTTGGTACTTCTGTAATAGGAGTGGCTGGTACAGCTTTCTCTTGTTCTGTTGGGTTCTCGTCAGATATCTAATTATAGAAATAAATAGATAAATATATAGATATTTAGCTTAATCTTACTTTTCATTATTTTGTTTGAAATCCGTGATAAAAGAATTATGTTTTATGATTTGAAAGTGAATTATAGACCCAATGGGTCGGGTGTATTTTATTGTGTATGTAATATATTTGTACTTTACTGAACTGTGATTAATATCATGTCACTTTAATAAAAAATTACTTACTTACTTACTAGATCATATCAGGAAGATCACCCTATTAAAAGATCTGTTTCAGTGCCCTACTTTAAAATTTATGGAAATAAAATTGGGTACCTATATTCATTTAAGATATTTATTTTCTGCAGTCAAGCATATAAAGTGTAAAATTATGGTTAAATGACTGTTATACTGTATGTCCAACAGCAAACATTTCAATAATATTTAACATGAAAAATTGTCCAGTGAATATTATTTGTACTTTGATAACACATTGGGAAGAACAGATAGATTCATAAACCAGAAAAACACAATACGGCCCCTGAAGTTCTATGATAGACAGATTATAAAAGTATAAACAATTGAATTGTACCTGTTTGGTCTCCTTTATTTTTCTTGTTTCTTCTTTCAGAGCATGTTGTCTCTTCTGAATTTCATCCTCTAGAAGCTGTCTCTGAAACAGGCAAAGAACAAGATTTATAATTGAATGTATAAAATGCATATGTGTGAAGTTGAATTCAAGTTAAAGTATAAAATGAACCATTACCAAATATTTTACTTTCAATAAATATTTTACAAATCATCAAGACATCTGATTTATTTAAATGTAGAGCCCTCAGTATTTAACACATCATAATACAATGATGGATAGGATTAACAATCATAATTCCAGTAGAAAATGTTACTTCATCTTTGTGTCTTCTATTGGGCTATTATGGATTCATTAATATTCGTTGGATATTTCATGAATTTCGTGGGTATGTGAGAACCACTAATATAGATGTTCAACGAATAACATATTTTATTAAGAAATGAATGCAGACTTTGCCACAACCACGAAATTAAATATCCACGAATATGCAAGTTTTCCTCCAACCACGAAAGTTGGTATCTACGAAAATAAATGAATCCACAGTATTGCAAGGAAGCTAGAGTCAGAGTTTGTATTGGTAGAGGAAGCCAAAGTGCCCAGAAAAAAACACTGACTTTTAAAAGGAAAACTGGACAATCTTAGTGCTAATTCATTTGAGAATAACTTCATGGTTTAAAAAAAATATGGTTTAAGGTCAAAGACAAATCACTGAAATAATTAAACAAAAACATCAAATACCTCTTTTTCTTCTTTTCTTTTCAGGAAATCAAGTCTTTTCTGTTGTTCTAGTTTTTGTTTTTCTTGTTGTTTTAATTGGTTACTCAACATTTCTTCATAAAAAGATTTCTGTGGACCTTTGTAGTTATCACGAAGAAATGTCTGTACATGTTGAGCTAGTTCTAGAACCATAACCTGAAAATGGTTTAAAAACAGAAATGTCTGTACATGTTGAGCTAGTTCTAAAACCATAACCTGAAGAGGATATAACCAGATGCTTCGCAGGGCGTAGCTTTATACGACCGCAGAGGTTGAACCCTGAACGGTTGGGGCAAGTATGGACACAACATTCAAGCTGGATTCAGCTCTAAATTTGGATTGTGATTAAATAGTTGACACAGCATAGGTTTCTGACACAGAATGAATGTGTTCTAATGAACTTAAAATTTTTGTTTTCTCTTAGAGCAATTCACTATGCTGTTGAATATTAATCCTCTCAAAAAAATGTTTGAAGAAATTTTCTTTTATTTATGAAATTTCAAATGAGAAAAATTGAACCCAATTTTTTAATCACATCCCCCTTTCCCTTATTCCAAAACTAATCTCAATTAAAATATTCTAATGGAGTTTGCAACAATAACTACTCATTTAAATACATCATAAAATATTAAGATGTAAAAAAACTGCTTGTTATCACTAAATGGTAAAGATTATTTAAATTTATCAGTTGGTAGTAAAAAGTGAATATACATTATATATTGTATATAACTTAGATTTAAGTTGATTCTGGACAAAGAAAGATAACTCCAATTAAAAAAAATTCTTGCAATAAGATATTTCTTGCTTACTATTTTGGACAAGGAAAGATAACTCTAATTAAAAAAAAATTTGCTATTTCACAATATTGTGAAATTAGATATTTCTTGCCATTGCACAATACTGAGCAATTGAAAAGACTTGCTATTCCACAATACTTAATATAATAATTTTAGATCCTGATTTGGACCAACTTGAAAACTGGGCCCATAATCAAAAATCTAAGTACATGTTTAGATTCAGCATATCAAAGAGGCCCAAGAATTTAATTTTTGTTAAAATCAAACTTAGTTTAATTTTGGACTCTTTGGACCTTAATGTAGGCCAATTTGAAAACGGGACCAAAAATGAAGAATCTACATACACAGTTAGATTTGGCATATCAAAGAACCCCATTTATTCAATTTTTGATGAAATCAAAAAAATTTAATTTTGGACCCCGATTTGGGCCAACTTGAAAACTGGGCCAATAATCAAAAATCTAAGTTCATTTTTAGATTCAGCATATCAAAGAACCCCAAATATTCAATTTTTGTTAAATTCAAACTAAGTTTAATTTTGGACCCTTTGGACCTTAATGTAGACCAATTTGAAAACGGGACCAAAAGTTAAGAATCTACATACACAGTTAGATTCGGCATATCAAAGAACCCCAATTATTCAATTTTGATGAAATCAAACAAAGTTTAATTTTGGACCCTTTGGGCCCCTTTTTCCTAAACTGTTGGGACCAAAACTCCCAAACTCGATACCAACTTTACTTTTATGGTCATTAACCTTGTGTTTAAATTTCACAGATTTCTATTTACTTATACTAACGTTATTGTGCGAAAACCAAGAAAAATGCTTATTTGGGTCCCTTTTTGGCCCCTAATTCCTAAACTGTTGGGACCTACACTCCCAAAATCAATACCAATCTTCCTTTTGTGGTCATAAACATTATGTTTAAATTTCATTGATTTCTATTTACTTAAACTAAAGTTATTGTGCGAAAACCCAGAATGATGCTTATTTGGGCCCTTTTTTGGCCCCTAATTCCTAAACTGTTGAAACCAAAACTCCCAAAATCAATCCCAACCTTTCTGTTGTGGTCATCAACCTTGTGTCAAAATTTCATAGATTTCTATTAACTTAAACTAAAGTTATAGTGCGAAAACAAAGAAAATGCTTATTTGGGCCCTTTTTGGCCCCTAATTCCTAAAATGTTGGGACCAAAACTCCCAAAATCAATACCAACCTTCCTTTTATGGTCATGAACCTTGTGTTAAAATTTCATAGATTTCTATTCACTTTTACTAAAGTTAGAGTGCGAAAACTAAAAGTATTCGGACGACGACAACGACGACGCAGACGACGATGCCAACGTGATAGCAATATAAGACGAAAATTTTTTCAAAATTTGCGGTCGTATACAAAAAGAAATTCTGTAACATTTTAAACATTTGTATATAATTTAATTTTGGATGTAACGCGTCTTCTGATTGGCTGACGTTATTTTGTTATGAGCCCATAGACATAATTTAGTCATGTGACCGTGACGTCATCAACTTTTTTCATGGTTTTCTACGGTTTAAAATGAAATTTAGAATTAAATTATAAGAAATGACTGTAATATTTTTTCTGTCTATTCGAAATAACATAAAAAATTTGTTGCACACTGTTAAATAACCCGCTACGCACGTTATTCAGTGTGCACCACATTTTTTATGTTATTTCTTCATAGACAGAAAAATATTACAGTCATTCCTTTAATGTATATGAAGTATTGTAAAGAGATGTTTTGAATTTGTTGCAGTTGGTCATATAATCTTTTTATACTGATGGTAAACGGCTACAGTATGTAAGAAAATTAACAACATTTCCCTGTGGTTTATCTACAATATGTATACAAAAGAGCTACAATGAAATTAACATTAATTAATTCTATGTCATACAATACTAATATGAAAAAAACAAATAAATAAAGAATCATGTAAAACAGTATTATGTTAAAAAGTGGTATATTTTAATATGGGATTTATTTTCGCTATAAGATAAAATCATGTAAATATCCCCTTGAGTAAATTTGACATTTAAAAAAAAAAGGACAAGAACAAAAAATAAAATTTGATCTTCTACGCAGATGTGAGAGGCTCTGTCACAACTATTTACATGACTTAATAAAAAAAAGGTGCTGCATTTTTTCCAAGAGTGCAAGCTTTATAATTCACTGAGATTATAATTCTAAGAAATTAATAATCAATATTTGTCAAACCCGGTGCAAACATGAATTTATGAAAGCTACATATCTGGATTATGATAAATGAAGTTTAGGTTTTAGTACAGTATTAAGTCTGCATGTAAATAAAAAAAAAGTCAATCAAGACAAGAGAAAAAGAAGTAAAAGTTAAAGTGAAAAAACAGAGTTATCCCTCTTTGTACTAATTTGCTTGTCCTCTACATTTGTATACATTTGTATTTGTTCTCAATATTTTAAAAGAATGTATATAATGTTAAATGTAGATTTCTTGTAATGTATGTTTAATTCTATAAGTATTGAATAAACTAAAAAATATTCCATCTCTTCAGTTAATAAAATTCTCAATAATAGCACAGTCACATGACCAGGCTTTAATAATTGTACAAAATGTAAGTTATTCTACATTGCACATAAGTTACCTCTCCAACCATTGATTTGGCTAGTTCTATAAGTTCTGTATTCAACACTGCAATTTGTTCATTAGACAGTCCTTTGGCATTTTCTAGACTTATTTCTGGTACCCTTTAAAAAGAAAAGACTTATACAGTATTACATCTTTGAAGATATTTTATTAATCAAACAATTATCTCCCTTGTATACAAATGAAATGAAAAAATCTCTAACACAAAAAAACACATCATTAACAAACCTTTAGAAATGTAAAAACTGTAGAGCTAAAGACTTTTTTAACTGCTGTGCTAACTTTTGTCATTTAAATAAAATTGAGAATGGAAATGGGGAATGTGTCAAAGAGACAACAACCCGACCAAAATAAAAAAATACAACAGCAGAAGGTCACCAACAGGTCTTCAATGTAGCGAGAAATTCCCGCACCCGGAGGCGTCCTTCAGCTGGCCCCTAAACAAATAAATACTAGTTCAGTGATAATGAACGCCATACTAATTTCCAAATTGTACACAAGAAACTAAAATTTTAAATAATACAAGACTAACAAAGGCCAGAGGCTCCTGACTTGGGACAGGCGCAAAAATGTGGCGAGATTAAACATGTTTGTGAGATCTCAACCCTCCCCCTATACCTCTAACCAGTATAAAAAAGTAAAAGCATAACAATACGCACATTAAAATTCAGTTCAAGAGAAGTCAGAGTCTGATGTCAGAAGATGTAACCAAAGAAAACAAACAAAATGACAATAATACACAAATAACAACAGACCACTAGCAGTTAACTGACATGCCAGCTCCAGACTTCAATTAAACTGACTTAAAGATTATGCTTTCATCATATGAACATCAGGCACAATCCTTCCCGTAAGGGGTTTAGTATCATACCATCATAACATATATGAGAAGAACATAACCCGTGTCATGCCAACAACTGTTTTTAGAATAAATGTGTTTAGTTCCGACGCAAAGACCTTATCAGTGACTCAATATTAAAGCCAAAATATGCAATCTTTAATGACTTGACAACAGTATTGTAATTATATCCCTTCTTAATAAGTCTATTCAAAGGTTTTGTAAGTTTATGAGGTGAATACTGACACCTTTGTGCTTTATAAAGAATATTTCCATAAAAAATTGGATGTGAAATACCTGAACGTATAAAAAGTCTGCATGTTGAGCTATATTTACGAATGATGTCTTTATACCGATGATAAAATTTAGTAAATGTTTTGACTAGTTTGTGATATCGAAAAACCCTGGTGTAATAATTTTTCAGTAATACATAAATTTCTCTCGTTAAAATCTAAAACATTGTTACATACACGAGCGAATCGTACAAGTTGAGATATATAAACACCGTAGGATGGTGACAAGGGAACGTCACCATCTAAAAACGGATAATTAACGATAGGAAATGAAAAATCATCCCTTTTATCATAAATTTTAGTATTCAGCTTTCCGTTAGTGATATAAATATCAAGATCGAGGAAAGGGCAGTGGTCATTGTTAGTATTAGCTTTATTTTAAGTAAGTTCACCAGGATAAATTTCATTAATATACATAGTGAAGTCGTCATTATTGAGAGCCAAAATATCATCCAAATATCTAAAAGTATTATTAAATTTGTTTATCAGATGTTGTTTTGATGGGTCTTTGCTTATTTTTGTCATAAATTGTAACTCGTAACAATACAAAAAGAGGTCCGCAATAAGTGGTGCACAGTTAGTCCCCATTGGAATTCCGATAATCTGACGATATACGGAATCCCCAAAGCGAACAAAAATGTTATCTAGTAAAAATTCAAGGGCATATATAGTATCAAAGCATGTCCAATTAACATAGTTTTTTTGTTTATTGCTACTAAAAAATGACCTAAAAGAGTGAACATATATATTCACATTCTGATTTTTTGAATGCCCATTTAATTAGGTGTGTGAATTTTTTCTTAATGAGAATGTGAGGCAATGTGGTATTTGTATTTAAGAAATTAATTTGTATTGTTTAATTTCTTTGTTGGGTTGCATTCCTACAGAATAATATCATAAATGTACACTTGTTTTAATTTTTGTGATTTTGAATACTGAACACTCTCTGGACAAATTGGTTAACTTGTTTTATTGCATTTTTGTCTAAATGATGGTACGGTCACATCTGTAGCTGTTTTCATGACAGGAAACTTCAATTTACAACTTAGATAGATGGGTGTGAAATATTATGCTGTGTACCATTAAATGTATGAGTCTCATACAAATTGCTTGCATGTGTGGTCAACTCTATTTTGAAAGAGTCTTCCCCTTGGATCATTTGTATCATATACATGCATGTTTTAATTAATAGTCCTAATACATGTACATATTTATCTGTATCATTTTGTTTTTTTAAACTTACAAATCAGGATATTTATTTGGACATTTAATAACCATATGGATCATGCTATCACTGTCAGTCGTCCCAGCTACACTTTCAGACTGCTGCTGTTTCAATACCAAACATATATGCAAAGGTCTCTCAACCTAAAATACAGAACGACATATAAATATATTTATTCAATACTGGACAACAAAAGGGAACTTTCTGTTACAGTACATTAATTTGGTTAAAATTTACTCTTTTTGTGGTTATTCACTCTGAAATACTCCTTCGTATATTCCTTGTGTCATACATTCATATATCATACATATACTCACCCAGCAGTTACATCTACATGTATGACAACCTTCAGGTATTTATATAGCTCATTTTGGCTGAATTCTTTAAATACATGTATGAACCATCCTTCACATTGTATTCACTCAATCAGTTTGGTGGTCATCCTGAATCACGCATAATGTGGTGAAATTGGACACTAATCTGGGGATTCTGTAAGCTTTTTATAGATGGTTCTTCCCCAGTATCTGTTGCGGGAAAAAGAAGACAACTCGATTTGCCTGCAGACCGTGGTCATCCATTCCATTCACAGCAGCCTGTGCTTTAAGATAAACCTTACAGTATACCTTGAGGACACATATTGCCTTGTATAATAACCAACAGGTCACAGTTACATACTTATCAATCATGTCATAGAGATATTAAAATAACAATTTGTTGAACTAATATGCATTTTTCTATCGGCATATATTACCTAGACAGACACAGGAGAGGCTTGTGTGTAAGTAAACTACTTTAAATTGCAATAAGTAAATACTTTTATGAATTATAATGCATAGCCCATGTCGTGTACAATATACCTTCCATGCGACCTTCTTTCTAAGATCGACAACATCGTCCATGTAAACCGCTTGCAAAACTTGCCATTCCTCTTCTTGTCGCTGAAGAAGAGAGTCGTCTGCCATTTCATAAATAGCACGGACTCTTATTATACTCGCATATTACTGCTTTCAACGGCATTTTATCTTACAGGATACGATAGCACTGAAAATATGAGTTGTTTACATTTTTAACGTTTCATCATCAGTTCATCGGAACCGGAAACCCACGTGAGAAGCTAAAAACTACTATCCAATCCCGACCTCGTACCTCATTTAAAAAAAAGACGGCGAAGTCGCGTCTTATTACGCTAGTTTATCCCTTTATCAACTCGTTAAGCAAGCAAAAATGCTTATTGCACTGAATCATCTATGACTGGGTGCCTTTCTGAGCATCTCGTTTTGGCTTGTTCCAAATAAATTACCTTTTCAGTTTGGTTTAAAAAAAAAATCCAAGCACCATTTGATATACATTAGTACAACAGAAACATCCAAAACTTAAAGTTTAGAGGTTAAACTATCAAAAACTAGGCCAGATTTATTTACGAACCAAAAAAAAAACATCCTTATGAAATGAAAGTCTGTTAATTATATTGAACTGATTTCATAAGACAATTTCTCACGTACATATCTGTTTTTTTTTTTTCAGTCTACTTCAAGAAAGTTAAGTGATCCCCTTTGTCTATCGTCGAATATTTTGACACCTTTTAGGTCAAAACACATCATTTTTTTTTTATCCTTAATCAACTTTTAATTAGGTAAAACGTCTCTTATAAAATATGACATAGATTCGTGTCCCCTCTTTTATGATCAAGTCTTTCCGAGCTCTTTCTATGGTTTAACCTTTCGAGAGAATTATAAATCTTGGCAAACATTATTCCTTGTTTATTTACCATTTTTCGCCCCATTTCTCGAAATTTCAATTTTTCTGTCATCAATAACCAATTGTTTCCTCTTTTTTTTTTGTGTTGGAAGAGGGTATCATAATTAGCATTTATAATTACTTATTGTCATCTTTTTCATTAAAGATCAAACTTTTTTAAGTAGTCAAATACATTCATATTGTTCAAAAAATTCAAGTTCAAATTTTTCCAGGGTTCGAAAGGGTTTTTGAAAAAATGTAATCATAGAATATCATTTTTCGTTATTTAAGTACAGTATCAACATAATGAAGACAATAACATGTATTCATTTAAAGAATCACACAACATACATCTACATTTCATTCTTAGATGCATTACTTTTTATTATAAAAAAAGAAGATGTGGTATGATTGACAATGAGACAACTCTCCACAAGAGACCAAATGACACAGAAATTAACAACTATAGGTCACCGTACGGCCTTCAGCAATGAACAAAGCCAATACCGCCTTGTTTAGGTACATAAAAAAAATGAATGAAAATAATATGTAACACATAAACAAACGACAACCACTGAATTACAGGCTCCTGGCTTGGGACAGGCACATACATACAGAATGTGGCAGGGTTAAAACATGTTAGCGGGATCCCAATCCCCCTAACCTGGAACAGTGGTCTAACAGAACAACATAAGGAAGAACTATAAAGATCAGTTGAAAAGGGTCTAACTCATCAGATGGACAAAAATACAAATAATACAAATTTAACAGGACGTGGCCGGGTACTTGTACATCACAACAACAAAAAGACACTAAATACAGATCTAAAAGTACTCGCAGTTGCTGACAGCTAGTTCAAAGACACTAACAACTAATAAAAAAATCATGCATCTAAGACAAAATTATTAATCAAAACACATCCAACATCCAATGGATTTAGTGTAAAGACGTCATTAACAGTCCGAGTTGTTTTTGGCTTTGAACTAGTTGTCAGTAACTGCGAGTACACTGAGATTGATCAGTAATTGGTGTCTTTTTTATGTTGGGTTGAATAAGGTCCCTGCCACGCCCGTTTGGTGTACATGTATTTTGTTAGATAAAGACAAGAAGATGCGTTATAATTGCCAATGAGACAACTCTCTAAAAGAGACCAAATGACACAGAAATAAACCAACTATAGGTCACTTCACGGCCTTCAACAATGAGAAAAGCCCATACCGCATAGTCAGCTATAGATGCTTTGTTTCGATCTGATACGAAGCTGATAAACTCTTTTCAACTGATTTTTATAGTTTGTTATTATATGTTGAACTGTTACACCACTGTCCAAGGGAAGGGGGATAGGCGCCACATTTGTATGTGCCTATTTCAAGTTAATGATTGTCGTTAGTCGCTGTATATTATATTTGTTTTTCGTTCATTATTTAGTGCATAAATCAGGTCGATAATTTTCTTGTTTGAATTGTTTCACATTTGTCACTTCAGGACCTTTTATAGCCGACTATGCGATATGGGTTTTGAACATTGTTGAAGACCGTAAGGTGACATATATTTGTTTACTCATATTTAATTTGGTATATTTAATTGATTGTTGGTCAGCATGAAGCCTTCAACAAAAAACAAAATATACATATTGTTTATAAAGTAAGCTGTAAACTGAGACACCCCGATATATATGAAAATGCGAAACAGTTCAAAAATCAACAAAAACTATGAAAACTATCCAGTTAAAAAAAAATAAAAAAATAAAACAACAACAGATAAAACAGACAGGAGCAAACGAAAACCACTGAATTATATGGTAATGACTGAAATTTCACATATCGAATGTCCCAGTATCAAATTCAAGTACTTGGTTTCTACATGCTTAGTTACTCTGAGTACTTTCAGATCTGTACGTTGTGTCCTTCTTTTTCATGGATGTATAGATTCCTTGTCACGTCTGGTCTTTGTGCTTTTATATATTGAGCTGTAGACAACACCATGGCCAAAACGAATAACGCCGAAAAGAAGAACACTATAATATCTGGAAATAAAATAAAATTAAGAATGGAAATGGGGAATGTGTCAAAGAGACAACAACCCGACCATAGAAAAAACAACAGCAGAAGGTCTCCAACAGGTCTTCAATGTAGCGAGAAATTCCCGCACCCGGAAGCGTCCTTCAGCTGGCTCCTAAACAAATATATACTAGTTCAGTGATAATGAACACCATACTAATTTCCAAAGTATGCAAAAGAAACTAAAATTAAAATAATACAAGACTAAAAAAGGCCAGAGGCTCCTGACTTGGGACAGGCACAAAAAATGCGGCGGGCTAAACATGTCATGTTATGAGATCTCAACCCTCCCCATATACCTCTAGCCAATGTAGAAAAGTACACGCATAACACATTAAAATTCAGTTCAAGGGAAGTCCGAGTCTGATGTCAGAAGAGGTAACCAAAGAAAATAAACAAAATGACAATAATACATAGATAACAACAGACTACTAGGAGTTAACCGACATACCAGCTCCAGACTTCAATTAAACTGATTGAAAGATTATGATTTCATCATATATATGAATATCAGGCACAATCCTTCACGTTAGGGTTTTAGTATCATACCATCATAACCTATATGAGAAGAATATAACCTGTGTCATGACAACAACTGGTTTTTTTTTAATAAATGTGTTTAGTTTCGATGCAAAAACCCTATAAGTGAATCAATATTAACGCCAAAATATGCAATCTTTAATGACCTGACAACAGTATCGTAACTATATCCCTTCTTAATTAATCTATCTCAAAGTTTTGTTAGTTTCTGATGTGAATACTGACATTTTTGTGCTTTATAAAGAATATTTCCATAAAAAATTGGATGTGAAATACCTGAACGTATAAGAAGTCTGCATGTTGAGCTATATTTACGAATGATGTCCTTATATCGATGATAAAATTTAGTAAATGTTTTGACTAGTTGTGATATCGAAAACCCTGGTGTAATAATTTTTCAGTAATGCATAAATTTCTCTCGTTAAATTCTAAAATATTGTTACATACACGAGCGAATCGTACAATTTGAGATTTATAAACACCGTAAGATGGTGACAAGGGAACATCATCATCTAAAAATGGATAATTAACGATAGGAAATGAAAAATCATCTCTTTTATCATAAATTTTAGTATTAAGCTTTCCGTTAGTGATATAGATATCAAGATCGAGGAAAGGGCAGTGGTCATTGTTAGAATTAGCTTTATTTAAAGTAAGTTCAACAGGATACATTTCTTTCGTATACATACTGAAGTCGTCCTTATTGAGAGCCAAACTATCATCCAAATATCTAAAAGTATTATTAAATTTGTTTATCAGATGTTGTTTCGATGGGTCTTTGCTGATTTTAGTAATAAATTGTAACTCATAGCAATACAAAACCAGGTCCGCAATAAATGGTGCACAGTTAACCTGCATTGGAATTCCGATAACCTGACGATATACGGAATCTCCAAAGCGAACAAAAATGTTATCTAGTAAAAATTCATGGGCAGATATAGTATCAAAGCATATCCAATTGACATAGTTTTTTTGTGTAGCTTCGGAAGCCTGAAAGTCTGAGCAACATAAACCTTTCCAAAAACGGAAATTAAATGAGTGCAACTTTTATCGAATATCAAAACTGCAGGTTTGTGCTAATTACAGATCTTTGGGACGATTTAGAACAAGTGATACATATATATACACGTTAATATTAGTACATGGTTGAAGAATAAATTGTGGTCTAGATGCCTTTTGGGTTAATTTTTTTTGTTGGGTTGCTGTTTCATTGACGATTACCCACATCTCTTTTTTATTCATAGACACGTTATCAAGTAAGGTTTTATTGATAAATGTTTTCTGTTGATAAACGACCAACATGTTCATAAAAATTAATTTGAATTATCGTCTTTTGAATCAATATGAAAAGCTTTCTTGGAAATGTATCCAAAAAAGTTTAAGTTTCTGCGACACATTTCGATTGTGTGTATTTTCATAATCTTCGGGATTAAGATTAAGATTTTTTTTAAAACGGTCGATTAGAAAATGGAAAAGGGTGTTGGGCTTTACTTTGAAATTAGTTAAAATTAGATGTAAAGTAGAAAGTTTGTGAAGTAACTGAACACCATATCTTAGAAACTTCTATTTCCTTAGATTATCTTACACTATTTCAAAGCAAACCATCCCGTGTCTAATATCAAACTAAAAAATATTATTTTCATATAGGCCTATATAAGCTTCTCATATAATTAAGCCTTTAGTTCCCTGTAAATTGCGTGTGTTCAAAGCGCTTTTCTAGATTTACTTTCATCAGGAACGCTGAAAATCGAATATTTGAAAGCCATGAATATATTATAATAACATAACATTTGAAGAGCTTATATGACCAAAAAGGGACTTAGAAACATAGCCAAATTTATCTACATTGGATTCTTATATATTCAAAATTTATTAACAGACAATTTCAGAAAGGTTTCTTAAAAATGATGTCAGTACCTAAGTAATGACTACTTCTTATCATTTTAATAGAAGAAATCATATTTTTTACAGTCTATTAAAGATAACTCCAGCGTATCTATCAACAGTAACTTCCACGATATTACAAGTGTGTTATCTCCCTTTGTCTATTGTCCATGACCAATATGTAATGCAACAAAAATAATGTCCATGGCTATCAGCCAGTGCAACATAAATATTACACGGAGGCAATTTTCTGAGGCAGGATGACATTTTGTGACCCTTTAATTTCTTGCTTCAAATTCTTATCAACACTTTGTCGTGTTCTTATCAGAGATGTATCTGTAATTTCCTGCAAAGATCCCTCTAACGAGGACATTATCGGTGACTCCCATGTCAAAAGCGACCATGACCAAATATTTTATCTCATTTTATAATTAAATTATCTTTTATGTTGAATATCAGACATTTTTTAATTCTCAAATTTGAACTTTGGTAACAGGTTTGCAATAAGTTAAATTATTTAATGGGATGGTAATGACAACACTTAAAAATTTTAATTTAATTTTCGATAACGGAGTAATAATTTATAAAATGTTCAAAAATAAATAAAATCTGAAATTACAAAAAAAGCGCAATTTTTTAATGCATTAAAAACTAAAAACGATACAGCTGTCATGTACCTCAGAATGTCGTTAATTTCATCAGACAAGTCTTCTAATTTTTGCTTAAAATTAACATATTGACCATGGGCGCTAATTTTTTTTATATATTCTTCGTAGCAATTTGTAAAATTGCAAATCAAGACGAAGAAAATGGACCTAGTATTTTGCAGAAGTATGTCTTGTTCTCGTGGACAAGGACATGTCAAGTTAATATTCCATCTCCGAGCGAGCTCAGTCGACTGGAAAAATGTTCACATGTATGTTGTCAAGTTTTGATGTGTTTTACATTCAAAGATATAATTTAATTGTATCGGTAACAAGCTGGGAAATTATAGCTTCTAATATAGAGAGATAATTAAACTTCATCAAACCGAAAAATTTGGTTCCTTCAAATCCAACTGCAAAAAGGCGTCTGCGAATTGTTCTTAGTGATTTGAGCCTATTTGACAGATTACTGAAAATAAATATAGCCTAGAAAATTTAATTAGCAAATTTGGGGAATAAAATTCATGGCATATGTTACTTTTTTGTTGCTAAAAAATAAGGCAAGAAAATACAAGATACAGAAAGGAGTATCTCAAAGATTCGTTCCTTAAAAATTCGAAAGAATCAATATAGCGATGATCCGTTTTTTTGTCAACTTATTTTTTCCATGACAAATGTATCTTTATTACTTTAAACACCAACCACGGACCTGTAATCACTTTTGTACCTAAAAATAAAACAGGATCGGAAACAAAATACAAAGTGAATTTCTGAAGGAAAGAATCTAATAGGATGCAACACACACGCACACGGGAATAAAAAGAAGCGAAGGGTTCCAAGATAATTATAAGTGACAATTCGCAAAGTAAATTTTCTTGTAACAGAATAATACCGAACAAACAGGATATTGTTTGGAGGATTAGAGCATACAAATGTTTCCAATAAAATATTTATTTTAATATAAAATACCAAAAATGTAAATTTTAATTCTTTTCTTTGTTCTCGGGGTAACATTTTCTTCAATTAAATTAAACTCAGTTAATATATTTAAAGTTTAAGACAGAACGTGCTTACAATTTTTATTATAAAATAAAACATTTTTATGAAACATGCGCGATGAAAAATATATTATGAATTTATTTCTTATTTTTTTTTATCAATATAAACATATAATTCCGATGATTCTAAATACAGATAATATATTTCTTTTATATATAATATATTATTCATTTAGCTAGACCCTATAGGCTTTTAACTATTCAGCTTTGAAGGTAACGAAAAAAAAGCACTTTGGACCTATGCATTTTCTTTTCATTTTTTTTCTATGTAGAATTAGCCTAACTTGCTGGTAGAGAAAAACATTCACCATTGTGTAAAACTATTTTGTATGTATACCAAAACATACGATGTTTTTATTCACTCAATTCATTACACTTCGTAATCATGTACTAGTAAAGAAAAAAAGAAAAAAACAATTCTATTTATTTTTTCTCCTACATTCATCCCTATATTGGTCAAGGCTACAAAGAAACGAAGACAACGAAATAGTAATCTAAACAAACGCACAAACAAACAAACAAACAAAACTATAAGATATATATGAAAAAATAAACTTTTGGTACACAGATGTGAACATCAATAAAAATAAGCAGACGTGGTATACATGTATACCAACCTTTTTTCGCGTTTACTTTATTTTGCGTTAATAGTTATCAAAGGTACCAGGATTATAATTTAATACGCCAGACGCGCGTTTCGTCTACATAAGACTCATCAGTGACGCTCAGATCAAAACAGTTAAAATGCCAAACAAATACAAACTTGAAGAGCATTGAGGACCGTTCTACAGCAGGGATTTAATATTTTCGCGACAATTTATATGCGCGTTATAATTCTAATCGCGAAAATAAGTTGATTTTACAGTAATTGCAATGACACGAATATCCACCGAAGTCTAAATGACGTAAATAATTGATTAAATTATAAAATCAGAGACAGCTAGCCCAAGAAGGGTTTTATTTTTGGTTAAGAGTTTTATGTATTTGTAAATCGGGACAACATGTGTCAAAATTATTATTTATTATTATGATCATAGTCTATCCAGTTCTCTAAAAATATTTTTTCCTTTTGCTGATTGTTTATTGAAATGACAATGAAGAAAACAATGATGTACATCCTCCACCTCATCACTTCTCAGTAACATATCTGTGTTAACCTGAAAATTGTTTCTATATTGTTCTGTTTATATGGACCTATACTGATGATGTTTATCAATAACACTAAATAAATTGACCAGTTTTTGTAAAGTGCGAGGTTTGGCTTGCCACAAAACCAGGCTCAACCCATCATTTTATTCTTAAAATGTCCTAAACCAAGTCAGGAAAATGGCAGTTGTTATCTTATAGTCTGTTTCTGTGTCTGTTGCATTGCCGTTTTTTTTACACTTTAGTGTTTCTGTTGTTTCGTTATTTTCATTTTATAGTTGATGTGTGTTTTTCTCGGTTTAAGTTTGTAACCCGGATTTGTTTTCTCTCAATCAATTTATGACTGTCGAACCGCGGCATACTACTGTTGCTTTTATTAATAGTAAATTTTCCAACCCTATAAATGATAAGCGAGTATAACATAAGTAAAATACTTATATATTATAAATATTATATATCAGCGGGACGGCTGCAGTGCAGGCGATTTGGTGTCACGATATCACAGTAGCATGGGTTCGAATCCCGGCGAGGGAAAAACCAAAAAATTGCGAAAGCATTTACAGATCTAACATTGTTGGGTTGATGTTTAGACGAGTTGTATATAAATAAGTAAAATATATACTCTTTAGTAAGTAACTTTACTAAAACGGATAAAAGTGACATAGACACCAGGTCTACGTGTTTACCAATGAAATACTTCCAGTTTTTTGTTTTGTTTACGAGGTTGGATTTCCTTGAGGTTCGGTATTTTTGTAATTTTTCCTTTTTCGTGCACTTTAAAATCATTGCAGGACATAAACGTATCACTACATTTCAAGTAAATCCTTCAAAAATCCCTGCATTTTACTTTTACTTAAGTCATCTTTTTCCTTTTTTAGAGCTCATCATAAACCTGATGCAAAACAAAGAAAACCACACGTTTGGCCTTAGATTACTGAGTAGATCAGTCCCGAATGTTTATTTACTTTACTTTCAGTACCCTTCTCAAAGAACCAAAACAAGCGTCGATGATTGATCTCCCTTATCAAAATCATATACAAACTTTTATTTTCCAAAAACTCATTATAGATTTGATCAAATAATTAAAAAAAAAGGACCCGAAGCAGTGAAAATTAAAACCTTTCGTTAATAGCGTTTTTAAATCGAAGCTTTGAAAATGATACACCTTATCGCATATCGTTATATGATAAACATCTCTTTATGAAAGTGGTCATTTGCATTGAAAATTAAAAATGGTGCTAAGCACATTCAGTCATCGCCATGCAGCATAACTAATTATAAACGCCTAGGTATTTTTATAGCCCGTCTGCACCCACTATACACTATAACCAACCAAATATCACAATTCAAAGTAGTATTTATAAACTTCCGATTTGAATCGGTCCTTTTCTTGTTTCTTTTATCACTCCAAATTATCTGATTAAATTAAATACTTATGATACACGTCATCAAATTAAAAAAGGTTTAGATTTGAAAAAAAGATTTGTTGACGTTTAAGAATTGAACACCATTGAACAGACGACACTTTGATGTCTAAATTAAACGGAGGTTACAACATATTGAAAAAAGATAATTTATTGTTTAACGCTAACGTCCAAAAATTTATGATACAGGAATGTCCAGCACCAAACCACTGAACATCAAAATGAAAATAAATGAATAAATATATACATTTCTAAATAGATATATAAAAAATTAATAAAAGAAAGTGAAATAAATGAATAAAAATAACTGAATGAATAATTTAATAAACAATTAGTTAAAAAGCAAGAAAATTGGAAAAAAGAATGAAAGAAAAAGACAATACATAAATAAATAATTTATTAAATAATTTTTGTTTTAAATAGATAAATAAAACAGGTCACATAATGTATCTACACATCCTCATTTTTTTTATGGTAAAAACTTGAATTTCAGAACAGAAGGAGCTGACTTGTGTTTGATACGAAGCAACATCACTGGCATCACTGACTAGCTGGAAACGTTGGTTCATAAAAAAACTAAACCAATTAGAAAAGGAACTTCTAGTAGACGACCGCATTTTAGAACGAGGCACACGTCTGACCTCATTTCATCCAAAGCTTAGGTAAAGTGCGTATCTTAAGATTTAATACGATAACAAGATATAGAGCTGCCAGTTGGACAATAGGCCAGTTAAAACAAACTTTGAGTATACAAATTAGCTCTACCTAGCAACATATAGTGCCACAGAAAATCTACGTGCAACAGCAAATGCGTAAGAACAACTCAAAGCCGGTTAAATCATAAACAAAAGTCAAAATAACCAACAATAAGTTCTATACCAATAGGTTTGGTAGATTTGGTATTTTAAAGACAAATCTTTTTAGTTTGATGGGTAAGTTTTGGTAAAGTGGACGCATTGGTTTCAGAAGTTCGTCGGACATGAACCTAATGTAGTCTTTTCGCAATGTTTATGTTCATCATTTTATGATTATGCTTTAGTATTTCTTGTCTAATGCAAGGATTTGTATAGTGAGACTAATGAGTCTAATGTCTTGTTTAATGATTTGGTTTGAGGAATTCAAGATTTACAACGCTATATACTTTGGTGGACAACTAATTGAAGTCTAAAAAAATATTCAATGACGAGCAGCAAACTATCTAAAACTCTGAGTAGCAGTGGTTTTGTGCCGACATCCACATCCCTAAATAATAGTAATTATTATGATTATACAAATAACTAAATCAAACTAAAATTCATTTCAAATAATTTGAAATCAAGTAGTTATGTTCCGGACCATATGAGTATTTGGACCATACGCGTATGGTCATGACCATATGCGTATACTCATATGGTCCGACCATACGCGTATGGTCCGACCGTACGCGTATGGTCGGACCATATGAGTATTATACTCGTTTGGATATTAACGGGCCGGACCATATATGTATTTGGACCATATAGGTATTTTTTCAAACATACAATAGAAATAATACGTATTAATTTTACATTTCAAAAGCTACATAAACATTAAATATTGATGCCACAGCCAGTTGATCTTAGTTTTTATCGCTAATTGTATTCGTGTATGCTTTTGTATATTTAGAATGACATTCAAACGGTACCATACATGTAGCTTTTCTGCGATTGCTTGTTTTGGCTGCGTGCACTGATATCGACTCGGACAATTCCGATGTGTCTACGGTGTTTTTAAGTAACTTTAGATCTCCAATATCGTAAAATGAATATCACGGATCAAATTAAATAAAGGCAGTAGCTATTGCATGGCACTTACATGATATTTTACCGGTCTTATAATTAAGATTAAAATAGAAGTATAGAAATAAAGAATAGAAAAAAATAAAGAAACATATAATTTTAATATTTTACTTATAAAAAATGTCTTAAAAAATATCTTGATCTTTAAAAAATATAATGAACATTGCCGATGATATCACCTACTTTAAACAATAACATTCCTTTTACAATATGTTTTGACATCTTCTTATAATTGTACTTACAAATAGTGAGTAATATTAACTGTGTAAAAATGTTTTTTATAAGTTTTTTTTTAATATATGAAAAAATGACATTTTAGTGACGTAACATCCAGTAGAGTCACACCTAATGAAGAGTTTAAAAGTATACGTGTTGATTACCCCGACCATACGCGTACGGTCCGACCATACGCGTATGGTCGGACCATATGAGTATATACCCATATGGTCATGACCATACGCGTATGGTCCAGATACTCATATGGTCCGGAACAGTTACACTCCGCTTTTGACAAGAGGGAAAGTATACAGAACACAGATCTATATACATATAGCAACACAAGAAATGGCAATTTGCTCGGGATCCGTTAGCCTAGATTATGCTTTAATTGCTAAGTGAAAACGATAGTTCTACAGAACCAAAAACATTTGTCAAATCTGAAAAAAAATACACGATGCCATTGGCAGTCCAAACATATTTTCATCTGATTCATTTTTTTGGGGTAACAAAATGAACAACAAGAGAGCAACAAAATGCTAAACAGTGGACATTTGTAATATGGACACTCCTACCCCATCATGGTATCTTTATCCTTAAAAAAAAACAACAGTTAATGCGTGAACAAACAAGCAACACAATAAATTAATATGAATTTACCAATAACCTGATTAATCTGCAAACAACTTACTGAAGAAAGATAAATCTGCTTATTACTCAACGAACAAAACAGAATCTGCCAAAAAATCAAACCGTCGAACAAAGACAAATCTGCTAACAATATACAATGAGCGAAGATAAGTCAAAAAATAAAAGATGAGTGATAACTAACCTTCTAAAACAGAAAGAACAAATCCGTCTCTCAGAAACGAAACTTTCAAAGATGCACCGTACCTTAAAACACAATGAGCAATGTATGATTTTAATGAGTACAAAACTAACATTCTAACATGACGTCCTTCAAACGCCTTGAGTACACACCCGTGGTAAAATTTGAATATATTGCATGGGCTGTTCCGATCGTACTCCCACGTCATATGTTTTTTTATGAATGAGTTTCGCGACGTCATAAAACGATGACGTTAGAATATGAGCATTTTACGGGAAAATACACGCTTTTAAATCCGAAAATCATCACAACATGGAAACGTAAACAAACGGTGCTAAAATGTGTTATAAGCCACATCTTTTGAAACATTTAAGACATATAAGTCAATTATCATTTAAATTAATAAAAAAACTATCTATATATGTTATTTTAAATAGTTTAAGCATGTCACTAATTCAGTTTGCTCCGTTCTTTAACGCCAATTTGATAGTGCGTTCATTTATGGGAATGGAACATATTTGCCTACACCTAGAGCGCTTCGATCCAAAAGAATTGCCGTATTAGACCTATTAGAATCGAAATAATTCATGGGGGCTTGAATATATCTAGATTTTACCACGGGTTGTCCCTTTATGCCGATATTTTACCCCTCGCTATCGCTCAGGGTAAAATATTTGTCATAAAGGGCCAACCCGTGGTAAAATCACGATATATTCAAGCCCCCATGAATTATTTCTTAAACAATATAATTGGAAATATTGCATCTACAACAAGTATTGACTAAGAAGGATACAACAACATGCAAAAGAAATTGTAAGCAGTAATAATACTTCAATGATGCAGCAAATACAACACAACGACCAATCATAGAACTACTACTAAAAAAAGTAAAATCACAAAAACACTGAACTTATAGAGGAAAATCAATTGGGAAGTCCATAATCACATGGCAAAATCAAATTACAAAACGCATCAAATAACAAAAACTACTAAACTCAAAGGAAAATTCAAAAAATAAAATTGTAAAATCGAAAGTTCAAACTCAGCAAACCAATGTAAAACAACTGTCATAGTCCTGGCTTGACACATGCATTTCTCTACGTAGAAAATGGTGCACTAAACCTGCAAAATTATTTTGATATGTTTTTTAAACTTGTTAGAAACATGATGAGCTATGGACAACTCAATGAGCACGAATATAACTACAAAAAATGCAATGAGCCATGCTAAAGGTGTTATTTGTTTTACTGTTTGAATTAGACGAAATACCGACATAGCTATTAAATACAATTAACTAACTTATTACTAATACAATTCTGTATTAATTTTATTGTACATTGCAATTGTTATAAAATACATCAAAGATCATAATTACAAACCTAATCTTGATTTATATCCAATTGTTAGACATATCTTGTGATGTCACCTTTGTGATGTTGATACAGATGCGTAACGGACAGTTCTTAGTTCTGTTTTTGTGTGCTGTCCTAGGTTGTTTTATGTACTCGTTGTTACTTTTATTCTGTGGTTAGCATGTTGAAATGTACTATTGTATTGTTTATTTGTATATCATTCTGTCCTGAATGTTCTTGCATATATTTGTACTGTATTCCTGTCATATAATGTTGTCATTTTAGTGGTATACTCAACATTGCCATAAAAGCACAAGGTTTGGCTAGCAACAAAACTAGGTTTAAACCACCATTTTTTAAAATGTCTTATAAATTTTGAAATTATTAAGAAACTAAGGTTTCAACTCTCTCAGGCAAAGTTGGCTTTATATGGATTTTTTATTTTTAGGTATTTTTGACATATAGCTCTTCAACGGTTTCGGTACTTACACATCTTCGGATTTTAAATGTTTGGCGTTCCTGATGAAGGTAAATCCAGAAAAGCGCTTCGGACGCAAGAAATTATTTAACGTGTTATTTACAATTTTTTATACTAAGTCAAGAAAATGGCAGTTGTTTTCTTATAGTTAGTTTTCTGTGTGTTTTACATTGTCGTTTGTTTGTTGTTGCATTTCAATGTTTATGTTGTTTCGTTGTTTTCCTCCTATAGTTGATGGGTTTCTCTCAGTTTGAGTTTATGATTTATGACTTTTGAACAGTGGTATACTGCCTTTGTTTATCATTTGCAATGAAAAATTGCAAAAAGTACAACGAAAAATATTATAGCAGATAACAACACAATAATCAGCTATAAATTCATTAAGATTGTTGTAGTTACAAACATCACAGTGATCAATTATATTGATGTCCTGAACAAGATGAGTTCTGATACAGCCGACAACTGCATACAACACATTGAGCAATGAAAAAGCTGCCATTATTATCAATCTACTAACACAAAATGAGCAATGGAACAGCTGCAAACAACACATTCAGCAATGATCAATCTGACGACACATAATGAACAATTGTAGATATCCATAATACGATGAGCAACGATAAAACTTCATGTGCATAATGAACAATGGAGCAGCTACAAACAAAACATAAGCAATGTTCAATCTGCCGACACATAGTGAACGATGGTATGTAAAGCTGCAAACAACGCAATAAGTAATGATAATGCGGCAAACATAAAATGAACAATTGACATAGCTTCAAACAACACAACGAGGAATGCAATTGATGCCATTACACAACTGGCAATAGTAAGCTGCAGACAACACAACGAGAAACGATAGTGCTGCTTACACAAAAAGAGCAATGGAACAGCTGCAAACAATCCAATGAGCAGTGACCAATCTCCCGACATACAATGAGTGATGGTACAGATGCAAAAAGCACAATAATCAATGATAATGCAACCAACATAAAATGGACAATGACACAGCTGCAAACAACATAATGAGCAATATTATAGCTGCGATTCTAAAACAGGCAATGGAACAGTTGCAAACAACACAATGGCGTAGTTGTACAAGGAAGCAGCAAAAAACAAAATGCAACTATATGTCAATCAGCAAAGTATATCATTAGCACAATGACAAATTAAAACATTAACACAATGAACAACTTAAAGCTACCATACCGCCATGAACATATCAAAACATTAATACAATTATCATTTCAAATCTGACATTAACACAATGACCAACTTAATTCTGACATTAACACAATGACAAACCTAGAGAATTCACACACTGACTAACATAAAGCTGACATTAACACAATGACTAACTTAAATATGTCAATGCGATAATGACTGATATTAAACCTACTTTAAAATAGCCAATGATCGATATATCTAATAAAAGTACGAACCCACGACTGACAAAGGACGTATCAAAATACAAAGGAATATAAACTAGTAAGCAATTAGCATGAAAAAGTGGTTATAATTCTGATAAAGTACAATAACCTACTACCAATCTGACAATAGCACATATAGGACAGCGATTTATTCAACAATAAAAATATGACCTAAAATGTATGTGCCATAACAAAATAAACTTTACAAAAACACACGGTGAGGGCTTATTAACGGACAAACGCATGTGCCCAGTTATCATACTGACGATAGATATACCTATAAGTATTACACCAACTTACGATAATGTTGACGTTCCAAAATACTTAAGGAATGACTGTAATATTTGTTCTGTCTATGAAGAAATAACATAGAAAATGTGGTGCACACTGAATAACGCGCGTAACGGGTTATTTAACAGTGAGCACCACATTTTTAAAGTTATTTCGAAAAGACAGAAAAAATATTACAGTCATTTCTTATAATTTAATTCTAAATTCCATTTTAAACCGTAGAAATCCATGAAAAAACGTTGATGACTAAATTATGTATATGGATTCATAACAAAATAACGTCAGCCAATCAGAAGACGCGTTACATCCAAAATCAAATTATTCAAGCATAAATTTAACAATTACATAAAATGAAGTGACAAATCTGACAACAGTGCGATACTCAGTTATAAAACAGACAATAAGACGATAATCGGTTACAAATCTGACAATAGGGCTATAATTAGTTATAAATCTGACAATAACAGAATGGCCAACGATAGATCTAAAAGTAACATCTTAACCTGGCAGATAATGATTATAACGTTACAAAACTAAAACAATACCAAATTCATAAATATGAAAATATGAAATATGAAAATAACATTGTATTAACCGCAGTTCACACATTGTTAATTCTAAATCTGACAAATAAGTAGCAATGGCAAGTCTGACAATAACCGATGAATCTTTCTTCGTCTATAATGGTCAACTATAATTTTTTAATAACTTAAAAATAACGCAATGACCAGTGTGTTGAATGTATAATAATTGATAGATATATAAAGTGGTTGGCGATACATCTGACAACAACTGGATGACCGATTATGTGTTATATCGTTATACATTTGTTAATAAGAACATGAATAACAAGTCATCTTGCATATTGCCGCGCGATACAAATCTGACAATAACAAAATAACTTATTTGACAATAACAAAATGACTAATTTGACAACAAAGTGTAATTACAATCGTTATACGAACAACAACAGAATAGCCACAAAATATCGCGATAACTATGTATTTGTCTTCCAGTTACCCCAAATGACTAATGATAAATCCGATAACCACCGATACTTGAACAAAATGTTTACCGATAGTTAGAATTGGATAATGTTGTAATGAAATGAAATACTATAACAAAACATACCGAACAACAACAAACAAATTACCACTGATACAAATACGAATTTAAAAGTCAAAAGGTGACACAACGAATACCGGTACTTTAGCGAAAACTCACCGAGCAGCTATTACTATGACAGGGACATAAAGACAAGATAATCTTGACTAACATAATGACTAATCATGATTTTAACATTAACGTTATGAACAACAGCATCATATTATCAATAATACATCCACTAATATCACGATTTTAGCAATAACTAACGACACATCTAACAATAACACGATAAATCGTATACTAATCATGATTTCAAAGATAACTCATGAACTTATAACACGTGATTTAATATTGAGTCTAACAATAACATTATGGCGAACAATATATCTTTATATAACATTTACCTAATATCATAAAAATGACAATAACACATTTACTTCTATCATGATTCCAACACATTTAATGATTTAATCGTTCTAACAATAATACAGTCATTAATATTTCTATTAAAAACACATGGACTTTAATCATGATTTAAACAATAACATAAAATCTAACGACATATGTAGCAATAACACGATTAGCAATTACTAATCATGATTTTAACGATTACACATGAACTAATAACAGATGGATTAAAAATGAGTCTAACAATGTTTATATTCTGTCGAACGATATATCTGCCAATAACATTTGACTGATATCTTGATAAAACAGTAACCCATTTACTTGTATCATGATTCAAACACATTTTATAATATCATAGTTCTAACACATCGACTAATATTTCTATTAATAACATATGGACTAATCTCATGATTTGAACAACAGCACAGTGACAAATATCCGGATTTGAACAATAACACATTGACTAAAAGCATGATTCTAACAATAACACATTGACACATATCATGATTCTAACAATAACATATTGAATAATAACATATTGACTAATATCATGATTCTAACAATAACATATTGAACAATAATATATTGAATAATAACATATTGACTAATATCATGATTCTAACAATACCACATTTACTAATATTATGGTTCTGATAATAACACATTGACTAATAACATTTACCTAACAATAACACATTGGCTCATATCATGATTCTAACAATAAACCATTAACTAATATAATGGGTCTAACAATAACCCATTTACTAATATCATGATTCTTACAAACATACATTAACTAATATAATGGGTCTAACAATAACACATTTACTAATATCATGATTCTAACAATAACACATTAAACTAATATCATGGGTCTAACAATAACACCTTTACTTATATCATTGGTCTAACAATAACACATTTACTAATATGATGGGTCTAACAATAATACATTTACTAATATCATGGGTCTAACAATAACCCTTTTACTAATATCATGGGTCTAACAATAACACATTTACTTATATCATGGGTCTAACAATAACACGTTTACTTATATCATGATTCTAACAATAACACATTGACTAATATCATGATTCTAACAATAACACATTTACTTATATCATGACTCTAACAATAACACATTAATTAATATGATGATATAACCAAAAACACATTTACTAATATCATGATTCTAACAATAACACAATGACTTATATCATGATATGAACAATAACACATTGACAAATATCATGGTTCTAATAATAACACTATAGTTACTATCATGATTTCATCAATAACATAATAATTAACGACATATCTAACCAAAACACGAAAAACAACTACTTATTATGATTTTAATGATTACACATGAACTGATAATACGTGCATTGATAATGAGTCTAACAATGGTATTATGGCTAACAAAACATATGTCAATAACATTTGACTAATATCATGATTCTAACAACGAAAAATTTACTAATATCATGTTTCTAACAATAAATAAAGGCAACAGTAGTATACTGCTGTTCAAAACTCGTAAATCTATGGACATTTTTTGTTCTACTAGTTTTCATGCTGTTAGGCTACCGGACTGGTAGAATCCTCACATTCCGACAACTCTAATAAGACTTCAGTGAATACTGACAATTCTGAAAACACTTCAGTGGATACTGCCAATTTTGATAACATTACAATAGAAACTGACATTTCTGACAACATAACAGTGGATACTGACAACTCTTATAACACTACAACGGATACTGAGAATTCTGAAAACACCACAGTATATACTGACATCTATAATAACACTATCTTATATACTGTCAACTCTGATAACACTGCAGTAGATACTAGCAGTTATGATAATCCTTCAATGAATTCTGACTAAATCTATTAAGTATATAACGATAACCCTGATAACGATATAGCAGACACTGACAACTATGATACAACACCAATGGATACTGACCACTCTAATAATACTACAGTGGACACTGACAACTCGGATACTTATAACTTTACAGTCGATAATAACATCTATGATAATATTCCAGTGGAAACAGACACATCTGATAACACTACATTTGATGCTTACAACTCTGATAACACTACAGTTCATGCTAACATCTCTGATAACACTGCATTTGATGCTTACAACTCTGATAACACTACAGTTCATGCTAACATCTCTGATAACACTACAGTTGATGTTAACAACTCTGATAACACTACAGTTGATGCTAACATCTCTGATAACACTACAGTTGATGCTAACATCTCTGATAATACTACTACAGTTGATGCTAACATCTCTGAAAACACTACATTTGATGCTAACATCTCTGATAACACTACAGTTGATGCTAACAACTCTGATAACACTACATTTGATGCTTACATCTCTGATAACACTACAGTTGATGCTAATAACTCTGATAACACTACAGTTGATGATAACATCTCTGATAACACTACAGTTGATGCAAACATCTCTGATAACACTAAAGTTTATGCTTACATCTCTGAAAACACTACATTTGATGTTAACAACTCTGATAACACTACAGTTGATGCAAACATCTCTGATAACACTACAGTTGATGCAAACATCTCTGATAACACTACAGTTGATGCTAACATCTCTGATAACACTACAGTTCATGCTAACAACTCTGATAACACTACAGTTCATGCTAACATCTCTGATAACACTACAGTTGATGCAAACATCTCAGAAAACACTACATTTGATGTTAACAACTCTGATAACACTACAGTTGATGCAAACATCTCTGATAACACTACAGTTGATGCTAACATCTCTGATAACACTACAGTTGATGCTAACAACTCTGATAACACTACAGTTGATGCTAACAACTCTGATAAAACTACAGTTAATGCTAACATCTCTAATAACACTACAGTTGATGCTAACATCTCTGATAACACTAAAGTTGATACTGACAACTCTGCTAACATTAAAGTGGATACTGAAAACTTTGATAACACTGCAGTTGATACTGAAAACTCTGCTAACACATCAATGGGTATTGATAACTCTGACAACAGGTAGTGAATACTGCATGACAACTGTGATAACATCACAACTCTGATAACTCTTCAGTAGATATTGATCGATACTGTAAACTTTGATAACACTGCAGTCGATACTGACTATTCTGATAACAATATCGTAGAAACTGACAACTCTGATAACACAACCATTGATACGGACAAATCTGATAACATTATCGTAGAAACTGACAATTTTGATAACACAACAGCCGATACTGACAACTTTGCTAACACTACATTTAATACTGACAAGATTCTTAACATACAGTTAATACAAACAAATTTTATTACTCTACAGTGGATACTGACAAATCTAAGAAAACTGCAGTTTATGCTGATAACTCTGGTAACACCACAGTGGATACTGATAACTCTGGTAACAACACAGTGGATACTGATAACTCTGATAACACCACAGTGGATACTGATAACTCTGGTAACACCACAGTGGATACTGATAAATGTCATAACACCACAGTGGATACTGACAAATGTAATAACACCACAGTGGATACTGACAAATGTCATAACACCACAGTGGATACTGACAAATGTCATAACACCACAGTGGATACTGACAAATGTCATAACACCACAGTGGATACTGACAAATGTCATAACACCACAGTGGATATTGATAAATGTCATAACATCACAGTGGATACTACCAATTTTGATAACTCTATAGAGAATGCTGAGAAAACCGTTAAATTACAATATATAGTGACAAATCTCATAATTATAAAGTAGACACTGACAAATCTGATAAAACTTTACCACTACTGAAATATAAATTCACAAAGCAAACGGACATATCCAACAAAAGTACAAGGGACCACAATACAAGATACTACAATGAACGTTAAACACCTTTCTACCAGAGTTAACAAGAACATGTTGCAGCACCATAATGATCAGCCAAAATTATGTAATAGATGTTTCATTGACAGCAACATCAACTGTACAGAGAACCCCAACAAACTCTATAAATCTAATTGGATAACTGACAATTTTCGAGGCAACGATATGCTGTTACAAATTTAACAAAACATGAGCTTACAATGCATATTAAACAACTATTTCCATTGTAAATCCACGCTTAAACGTCATAGAAACAGATGATAACTACCCACTATTATATAACTGCCAACCTACCAATAGATATTAAGGCAACGATAGAAAACATTAAAGAAACGCCAATTTGCCGACAAGCACTGGATTGAAAACAGAAAACATCAAAGAGACAATCAAAAACAACAGATTGATCACATTAATCAACCAAACCGACAAAAAAAAATGACATCAAACATCAGTGGATCAATGGATCAACTGTTATATGATAGTCTGATTTGACAAAAGGAACAACTCACAACGTTTTCTACAAAAACAAATATAACCAATAGGTGATACTTCGGATATATTTTCAAATGTCTTTAAATTCTGTTATGTAGAGAGTTGTGGATTGAACCTGGTTTTATAGGTAGCTAAACTTCTCACTTATATGACAGTCGCATCTAATTTTATTATATTGACAACGATTATGTATATTATCTGTTGCTACATTTTGTTGTAGATCAGTTATATATATATATACATGGTGATATTCAAAACATACGTTGGTTAGGTGCAATTCTAGGGTTAGGCTTTTCTTCTTTAGTATCATAACACTCACTGCATACTGACAACTCTGATAACCCTACTGTAGATAGTGACAACTCTGATAACAATACAGTTGTTACTGATTGCTCTGATATTATTTCTGTGGATACTGACAACTCTGATAACAATACTGTGGATACTCAAAACTCTGATAATAAAACCGTGGATACTGTCAACTCTGATAACACTACAGTGGCTACTGACAACTCTGATATTATTACTGTGGATACTGATAACATTACCGTGGATACTGACAACTTTGATAATATAACCGGGGATACTGACAACTCTGATAACAATACTGTGGATACTGACAACATTACCGTGGATACTGACAGTTCTGGTAACATTACAGGGGATGCTGAAAACACTTCAGCATATACTGACAATTATGATATCATGACATTAGATACTGACAACTCTGATAACACTGCAGTGGACTGTAACAGTAGATACTGACAACTATGATAACACTGCAGTAGATATTGATAACTCTGATAT
Source organism: Mytilus trossulus (assembly GCF_036588685.1). Lineage (NCBI taxonomy): Eukaryota > Metazoa > Mollusca > Bivalvia > Mytilida > Mytilidae > Mytilus > Mytilus trossulus. The sequence goes on along the minus strand of NC_086375.1, from coordinate 27,571,251 downwards.
CAGTACAGTGGATACTGATAACTAAGATAACACCACAGTGGATACTGACAACTCTGATAACACTACTCTAATAACGCCACAGTGGATACTTTCTATTCTGATATTATTACTGTGGATACTGACAACTCTGGTAACATTACCGTGGATAATGACAACTCTGATAACACTACAGTGGATAGGCCTACTGATAACTCTAATAACATTGCTGAGGATACTGACAACTCTGATATTATTACTGTGGATACTGACAACTCTGATACCATTACCATGGATACTAACAACTCTGATAACATTACCATTGGTACTAACAACTCTGATATCATTGCCGTGGATACTGACAATTTTGAGAACATTACAGTGTATACTGATAACTCTGTTATCACTACGGTGGAAACTGATTACTCTTATTGCATTACTGTGAATAATGACAATTCTGATAACATTACCGTGGATACTGACAACTCTGATAAAACAAGTGGATACTGACAACTCTGATATTATAACTGTGGATACTGACATCATTACCGTGGATATTGACAACTCTAATAACATTACCATGGATACTGACAACTCTGATAACATTAACCATGGATACTGACAACTCTTATATTACAGTGGATACTGACAACAATACAACATAAACTGGCAACTATGATATCATGACATTAGATACTGTCATCTGATAACACTACAATAGAAATTTACAACTCTAATAACATTAGGTTACTACCTTTTTAATAGTTTTACATTTGATGTTAGTTTGTTTTGGGGAAAATGCTCTTTTGAACTTCTATTCATATTTGATATTTGCTATCTTGTTCTTGATTATTCCTCCTTGGTTAATAAGCGCCTGGTTTAAAATGGTCAATCAAGTTTTTTTTCATTTTTTGTTATTTTTCTATTAATATATTATTATTTCCTTCATTTTATTGTATTTCAGATCTACAAGGTTATATAATTAACATATGGTTGCTGGACGCTTTCTAGGAAGAGGTTTTTCTTCTTTAGTATCATTTTTTGGTTTGTGTTTGAATCATGTTTGGTTTGTGATGTTTTAAATTTGTAGATGTAAAATGAACACTTTTTGACTCAATAAAAATATGTATTTCATTGAGTACTTATTTTCATTGATAGAAGGAAAATTAAGAAGACTTTCACAGTTTTTTTTCTATCTTAATTTCTCAACGTATAATTGTCTATTCTAAAAACAAAAACAAACATAACTTAGTCAAAATGAAAATGAAGGTGTATTCATGTCCGAATATTCTTAAAATTTTGAATAACTAAATTTACATAATTTATTCACGCATGACTTTTTAACAAAAAAGGTATATAAATTGACCTTAACATAATGTCATGTAAAATTTTCATGAAATCTTGTAACTCAAGACTTTTCAATTTCTAAATTTCATATGCTAGAAACAGGAGAATGGATTAAGAAAATCAGTAGGGGTAAATTTGGAGACTTTAATTCATATTTTCTTTACCTCAATTTTTGTACCTTATATAACGTTTTCTATTTGATAAAATAAATCATGAAGAAAATTCAAACTTGCTAGTCATATTGAGGGCCCTTTATAGCTTGTTGCTCGGTGTGAGCCAAGGCTCCATCTTGAAGACTGTGCTTTGACCTATAATGATGTTTCTTTTACAAATTGTGACTTGGATGAAGAGTTGTCTCATTGGCACTCATACCACATCTTCTTATATCTAATCAGAAGGTTTTAACTAAACTAGTTTTGATACCATATGAATCATGGAAAAATCAAATATTTGATTGATCATTTTTATCATCTTTTAAATCTTCAATCTTCAGTTTCAACAAGTGCGAATCTGTTTTTTTATGATTTGAAATTTTATCTTTGAAGGAAAATTTGTCGAATATTTTTTCCTTTTCATTTCAACCAAGTATGATACTAAAAGTCAAATATATTTTTCTATGAAGTTTTTTGTTGACATTTTTGTATTTCAACCAAGTATAATTTTGATAATAAAGTCCAATGTCTCAACCAAGGTATTTCTATGAAGTATTTTGTTGACACTTTTGTATTTTAACTATGTATGATTTTGATACAAATGGCCAATGTATTTTTCTATGAAGTTTATTGACATTTTTGAATTTTAACCAAGTATGATTTTGATGCTAAAGACCAATGTATTTTTCTATGAAGTTTGTTCACATTTTTGTATTTCAACCAAATGTGATTTTGAAACTAAAGGCCAATGTATTTTTCTATGAAGTTTTTAGTTGACATTTTTGTATTTCAACCAAGTATGATTTTGATACGGCCAATGTATTTCCTACAAAGTTTTTTGTTGACCATGTTGACAGTTTGGTATTTTAAACAAGTATGATTTTGATACTAAAGGCCAATGTATTTTTCTATGAAGTATTTTGTAAACATGTTTGTATTTTAGTTGTTTCTTATTGGTTTTTTTTGTTGCCATGGTGTTGTCCATCTCTCCTACCAAGGATTTGTATAGTGATATACAAATCCTTGCTTCAACAAATTTTGAATGGTATTTTCTGCCTCACTAAAAAAACATAGTGGACAAAATAATATAATAAAACACAAGCAATTAGTTTATTACAACAATTTTTATTTCTCTGGAATTTTGCTCAAAATATTTGACAATCTCGTATTAAAATTCCCTAAAATTTTTCACAAGTCCCTAAGCATCAAGCTCAGCTCCACACTTCACCACACACATCATTGCAATCTTTCATTTCCTCATAGTCAGACACATTCAGACAATAATCAATTTCAGTGTATTTTTGGTAAACTCGTGCATGATTGTCTAAGATTTTCTGAAAATTTGATACATCTTTTTCAGTTATTTTTTGTTCATTCTGGCATTGAAATGATAAAAAATGTAAATATATATTTATTGGGGAATCATAAAAGAAGTATAGTTAAGAAATGTAATATCGGACATCTTGAAACAATCTAAAATAATTGCTACAGATATACATATAAATATTAAAATTGAGAATGGAAATGGGGAATGTGTCAAAGAGACAACAACCCGACCAAAATAAAAAAACACAACAGCAGAAGGTCACCAACAGGTCTTCAATGTAGCGAGAAATTCCCGCACCCGGAGGCGTCCTTCAGCTGGCCCCTAAACATATATATACTAGTTCAGTGATAATGAACGCCATACTAATTTCCAAATTGTACACAAGAAACTAAAATTTTAAATAATACAAGACTAACAAAGGCCAGAGGCTCCTGACTTGGGACAGGCGCAAAAATGCGGCGGGGTTAAACATGTTTGTGAGATCTCAACCCTCCCCCTATACCTCTAACCAGTGTAGAAAAGTAAAAGCATAACAATACAATGTCTTTCTCTAGTTAAAATCAGTACAAAAAGATAAAGGAAAGATTTCAGCAGTCTCTGACATTAATATTACTTTACAATTAAATACACATTTAGTAATTACATGCCAGTTTAAAATCTGCACTTTAAATTTTTTTTTAAAAACATCATAAATAAATGGTCAGCACTTAGAAATAACTTAGTACTTGTTTTTAGATAAAAGAAAAAACATCATTAATAAATGGTCAGCACTTAGAAATAACTTAGTACTTGTTTTTAGATAAAAGAAAAAAACAAAAAAAAATCATTCTGTAACAAATCACAAACCAAAAACAAATTGGTTAATTATCAAAAAAAATAAAATCTGGCAGATCGAATAAATATCAAGCTTAAAATTTGTTCAATCTAAAAAAATATTCAAACAAACTTCAACAAAAACAACAAAACATTTACAAATTAAACTGCAAGTAGATCTAAACAGCCTGGCCAGAAAGTATAAAAATGTCACACAAAGAAAAAACTCTCCAAATAATGATTTTTCACTTTCATACACAATAACATATATAAACATACATTCAACAAACATCTTTACTATACAAATAATTTGCACCAAATACTTTTTTTAACATGCACCATTAAATAAAATGTCCACTTCCAACACAATGGAACTGGCTATAATTACAAAGGAATAATAATGAGGTAAATCTTAAAGCTTTAATCTAATTGGTCACCCCACTACAGGGCAACTCTTCTGATTGGTTTAACAATGTCATGTGACAAAAAATTCAAATATTCCATGGCACAAAAAACATATTCCTTCAACTGAAGAGTTGATGTTTGACAGAATATACTTTGACGTGGAATGCTTTACAAAGTCATGGCCATTCAAATGTACATTTATTTTTATCATCATGAGGTATGCGGCACATATGTGACCAAGACGTGTTTCTTGTCCAGAGACAACAAAATACATATATAATACTTGGCAACTCATTGTCAACATGAACTGCGTTTTTATTTTAATAATACTTTTGCGTAGTTTTCCCCATATCCCATTATAACAAGTTGTGAAGACTAGTTTTAAAACTGCAGTCAGTTGTCGACTCCCTTACTCTGTAGAATGACTAGCACACCAGTTACTTCCCTTGGCTAGCCTGCTACCGTTAGGAATTAGATTCCACACAATGAGTGACTGCTAAATGATTGAGAGATCACCGTGATTGTATAATAAAATAGGCCGTAGTTTTAAACTACCGTACCCACAAATACTTTTTAGTCACGCTTTATTCCTTGGCTTAATTGTATGTTCGCAGGCCAAGCCAAATGTCCTTGTTCTTTTTTAAGCACAATGTTTACTCCTGATTTTTATCCAGCATGAATATCCTGAATGTGTGCACCCATACTGTCCAAGCTGCCATGTAATGGAGGACTTTGAGCAGATCCCATGACCATGGGACTCATGCCGTGGGCTCCATGTCCCATCATCATATGATGCGGATGCCCTGGTATTAGCATTGCTTGCGAATGAACTGGTGGTCGTAACTGTGACATCTGAGAGTATGAACTACTGCCAGTGACAGCAGTTCTTCCGAACATGTCACTACTATGCATACCCTGAACTCCAAGCATATCGTATCTTTGTCCTTCCATATGAGAATATCCCTTCATTTGATCGTACATTTCACTACCATGTCTTCCTTGAAACACTGGAATTCCAAAAATTGAAAATAATATTACTATCTGTAATCATGTAATTTCTTTAAACATGTTAAAATCTAAAATCAGCACTATCTATGTTTGAATAGCTATATATTTTTGCTTAGCTTATTTGAGCAAAAGATAAAACAGAACTTCAAAAAATGCCTCAATATTTTTTCTTCATGTTTTTAGGTTGCTGTCCCATTGATGTATACCTGACTTCTCCTTCAAATTGAATCTCTTAATCCAAAAAGATTTCATGTGCTTTAACAATTTGTACATTGTTTGTTTTCTATGAGCTTATCCTTTGAACCAATTAAGCTTTACAAAACTTTTTAAACTATGAACAAATTACACTTAAGCTGTGAACAAATTGACTTAACCTTTGATGAACCATTAAGCCTAATCTGAGATTAGCAAATTCATTATAATCTGATCTTTCAATTTATAAGAGTATGTAATATGTGAACTAAGTAGGGATCTAAGAACTACTTACTGTGAGGACTCATATGTGCCATGGCCTGGCTATCCCAACCCATACTCTCTGGACTATAACCATGACCTCCTGGTGCTGAAAAGATTAAGACAATGATTATGTTTGTCTTTGTATTTATCTTTATAAAACAGCTGTTTTTACATGCAGTATAATTATTTTGTACTTAGATCAAATATTTGTGGTCGGAAACTTCACAGATCATAGTAATTCTTTCGAAATTTCAAATTTCAACAAAATAAATATTATTGTTTTGAACCGAAAGTGCTATTAACGAAAAAACACTTTTATTGCCGAACAATAGTGCTTACATACATAGGTATTTTTCGATAATATCTTACTCCTAACAGCATGTGTAACAAAGAACGGCCTTGTATAAACTGAAAACAGATAGGGAACACTTAGAGGTACATCTAGATCACATTTAAACCATTTAGTACCCACTTACAGACCCTCGTTATGAGGGAAGAGTAATTTCAATTGGAAAGATTTTCGCTCCTCAGGAGATGTGAGATTCCGTCAAGAATAACAAGCTTGAAAGAAATGCAATTAATTATTTGCATAAGAGCCATCCCACCAAAGATAAAAGTTTCATCTCAGTTTCAACTGGAAAATGTTAAGCAGAAATTCAAGGATGATCAAATTACTCAGCAAAATCGTATTACTGAACTTCAGTCTCAATTAGAAAAAAATGTAAATGAAATAATTCAAGCTTGCCGAATAATTGCCAAATTCATTGACCTAACATCAGATTTAAAGCAGGTAAAATGAAAAATCTCAATAACTGTACACCAATACAAAGAGTCAGAAGCTGTAAGAAATCAAATACTGGAAGAACTTACAAAAAAGGAACAGTGAACTTTTAGAGGGACTAGAGGAATATAAAGAGATAGAAGAAGAAAATATGATGTTTGATTCCGATGGTGAGGAAACATATTTTATTACAAACAAAGATGTGGACAAAATACTGGAGAAACAAAGTGACACTCATCTTAAATTAGTTTCACAACTAAAGGATGAAAAAAGAACTCTAAAAGTAAAATGGAACATCTGACATCAGTTCAATGTGCAATTTCAACCATCGAGAAACAAGAAACTAGACTTAATACAGAGACACGTATGCCTCCTATAAATATTGTTGACAAATTAATTCAAAACCAAAATTCAAAACATTCAACCAAATATAATTCAAAGAATTTAAAACGCAAATCTCGTGTTTCCAAAAATACATTTTAAGCTGTTATTCAAAAACGTGTGGAAATGTTTTAGTCAGACGGGGAGAAATATATCACAGAGTTAAAATGACTTTCAGATGTGTTTAGGTTTTTAATGCTAATGTTTGAGACTCAAAGAATTTATCATTAATCATGTTTTATATTATATATTCTACTTGGACAATAAGTTAATATATATCTAATTGATAATGGACATTTTATTATCAAAGTGACAATAATTCCTCAGGGCAATCTTTTGTCCTTCTTAAATTAGAGACATTGCTAAAAGAGTTGTATTAATTATTTATCTTTCTTTATCTGGATAATAACTTGTTTCTATTTGTCAACACATTATGTAATAATTGATCTTAGCTTATTGTTTAATTCTCATATATATATATGTTCCAGACCGTATGAGTATTTGGACCGTACGGTCTGGACTGTATGCGTACTTTTTCAAAATACTCATACGGTCTGACTAATATTAAGAAGTTGGTCAAGTTTATTAGATACCAATGCATATAACAGATCAACATAACCTAACTGTCAAATTAGTATGAAAAAGTTCAATTTTAGTTGTAATGCAAACTTTGTATTTTAACTATTTTAAAAAATCAGGCAAATCAAATCTGTTAATCTCTTGTATTTAGCATGTCGATCAGTACATTTATAGAATTATGATCACTGAAATTGAAGATATCGGAAGTTAACATAATGTTGAAGGAAAATAGAACATTTAACAACATTGAAGGACAAAAAACGCAGATGGAAAGGAACATGCATGAACTGCAAACATTTTAATTTATTTGTCGTAGCAAGTATCACATAGGGCGGGAGTACCAAAATAGACTTTAGATATCCAATTGAACAAAAACATATTTAATTTCAATGGTTCGTTTGTACATTTTATCCATCCAATTGTAACAATTTGTAAAACTAGAAATAAAGATAGTGGTACATGTTTGTTTTAAATTTGAATTTTTCAATTCACATATATGATCAAGTAACATGCATGGTCAGCTCGTATTGGACCATACGCGTATACTCATACGGTCGGAGAGTATGCGTATGGTCGGACAGTATGAGTATACGTTTACGGTCCAGACCGTACGCGTACGGTCCAAATACTCATATGGTCTGGAACATATATATTGAACTATTCTGTGAAAGATATAAGTTTGGAAGTCATAGCGTTGGTGACAAGTTCCAGTCTTGGAAATAAATTATATATTAAGTGTAATTAATCCTCTGTGTAATACTGCTAGTCTATGATGCATGGTTACTTAGGTTTAACATTTAGTTGTAGCCAAATCCTCATATCAGTCTCCTAGTTTTAGACTGTGGATTTCTTGGTTACAGTATGCTTTTCTTATCAGCTGATAGCTTCATTTGAGCTTGCTTGCAGGATTAGCAAGCATTCTTTGTTACATACAGCTTCCATTAAATTGTTTTGCATCTTAATTGATTTAAATTGTATGTTTTATTTCTGTATGATTTAATTATATATATTGATCCAGATAAAAAAAAATACTTCAACCTAAAAATTTGCAAGGGTTTGGTTGAACCCAGTGTCTTGCTACTTTTGCTGTAAATGGCAGGCTCAACAAAAATGAGGAATAAAATCAATAAAAAAAAATTCTCTCAATACTATCATTTGATTGTAAGAAGCTTCTGTCCAAGTTTGGTAAAAATCCAGGATAATTTATGCATCTCATAATTGTTTTAAAAACTTTAACTGCAGACTTTCTGTAATGTTAACTGGAAGAAAATCTAAGTCCATTTATAAGTAAAATACTGAAAAAATGGAATTTTGTTTTCAACAAATTTACTTCTGGATACTATCTTATGGGCATAAACAAGCTTCCCGCCAAGTTTGGTACAAATCCAGGATAGTTTAAGACAGTTATTAAAATTTTAAAAACTTTAACCACAGAGTTAAAGTTATGTTTCCTGGCAGAAAAAAACTAAGTCCATTTATAAGTAAATTACAGAAACAAGAGTGCACACGCTGAAATGTCTCGACTTCTTTACTAATCATTGATATTATGTTGATAGTCCTAAATATAAAGCTTTATTACAACTGTCACATAATCATAACATTGACCAAGAAAACTACACCTTGACCAATGAACCATGAAAATGAGGTCAAGGTCAGGTGAACCATGCCAGGCAGGCATGTACAGCTTACAGTTCTTCCATACAACAAATATAGTTATATTTAACCTATTGCTTATAGTTTAACAAAAACCAAAAAAAAACACAAAAACTTAACACTGAGCAATGAACTGTGAAAATGAGGTCAAGGTCAAATAAAACCTGTGCCACTGACATATTGATCATAAAATATTTCCATACACCAAATATAGTTGACCTACTGCTGGTAATAGAAAAAAGAAAAAAACTCATAAACTCAACTGTGACCACTGAGCCATGAAAATGAGGCCCACGTCAGATTAAACCTCTCAGTTTGACATGAACAACTTACAATCATTCCATACACTAAATATAGTAGACCTATTGCATACAGTATAAGAAAAACAGACCAAAACACAAAAACTTAACTATAACCACTGAACCATGAAAATGAGGTCAAGGTCAGATGACACCTACCAGTTGGACATGTACACCTTACAATCATTCCATACATCGAATATACTACACCTATTGCTTATAGTATCTGAGATATGGACTTGACCACCAAAACTTAACCTTGTTCACTGATCCATGAAATGAGTTCAAGGTCATGTGAAAACTGTATGACGGGCGTGAGGACCTTGCAAGGTACGCACATACCAAATATAGTTATCCTATAACTTATAATTAGAGAGAATTTAACATTACAAAAAATCTTTTTTTTTCAAGTAGTCACTGAACCATGAAAATGAGGTCAAGGACATTGGACATGTGACTGACGGACATTTTGTAACATGAGGCATCTATATACAAAGTATAAATATCCAAGTCTTCCACTTTCTAATATATAAAGCTTTTAAGAAGTTAGCTAATGCCGCTGCCGCCTTATCACTATCCCTATGTCGAGCTTTCTGCGACAGGCTCAACAAAAACAGATTTTTTTAAAACAAATTTACTTCTGGATACTTTCTTACGATCATAAACAAGCTTCTGTCCAAGTTTGGTACAAATCCAGGATAGTTTAAGAAAGATATTAAAATTTCAAAAACTTTAACCACAGAGTGAATATTTGTGGACGCCAATGCCGACGCTGCCACCACTGCAGATGACAACGACAGAATGTAGGATAGATATGTCTCGCTTTTTCGACTAAAGTTGAAGGCTCAACAAAAATCACAAGTCAAATCTTGAAGATGTTGCTAATGTTGTCTATTGTGTTGGTGGATTGCTGTCGCATAGACAATAATTTATCCCGATCCTTATTATACATATTTAATTGAACAAGCATACATTTTGAATATAATTTGAACATCAGTCACCTACCCTTAGGTACTTATGTACCACATCTTTTTTGTGTAAATATCTAATGCATACAAAATCTTCTCTGTGTAAGCCTTGATGATATCTACTGACAATGGACGTGATTCTGTTATATGTATGTTGAGACTCGCACCTCCAGAGTAATCCATTAAAATCTGTTTGAAAAATGTAAATAACCAGATGCTCCGCAGGGCGCAGCTTTATATGACCGCAGAGGTTGAACCCTGAATGGTTGGGGCAAGTATGGACACAACATTCAAGCTGAATCCAGCTCTAAATTTGGATTGTGATTAAATAGTTGACACAGCATAGGTTTCTGACACAGAATGAATGTGTTCTAATGAACTTAAAATTTTTGTTTTCTCTTAGAGCAATTCACTATGCTGTTGAATATTAATCCTCTCAAAAAAATGTTTGAAGAAATTTTCTTTTTATTTATGAAATTTCAAATGAGAAAATTGAACCCAATTTTTTTAATCACATACCCCTTTCCCTTATTCCAAAACTAATCTCAATTAAAATTTCTAATGGAGTTTGCAACAATAACTACTCATTTAAATACATCATAAAATATTAAGATGTAAGAAAAACTGCTTGTTATCACTGAATGGTAAAGATTGTTTTAATTTATCAGTTGGTAGTAAAAAGTGAATATACATTGTATATTGTATATAACAAAGATTTAAGTTGATTCTGGACAAAGAAAGATAACTCCAATTAAAAAATTTCTTGCTATTTCACAATATTGTGCAATTAGATATTTCTTGCTTACTATTCTGGACAAAGAAAGATAACTCTAATAAAAAAAAAATTGCTATTGCACAATATTGTGCAATTAGATATTTCTTGCTTACTATTCTGGACAAAGAAAGATAACTCTAATTAAAACCAGATGCTCCGCAGGGCGTAGCTTTATACGACCGCAGAGGTTGAACCCTGAACGGTTGGGGCAAGTATGGACACAACATTCAAGCTGGATTCCGCTCTAAATTTGGATTGTGATTAAATAGTTGACACAGCATAGGTTTCTGACACAGAATGAATGTATTCAAATGAACTTAAAATTTTTGTTTTCTCTTAGAGCAATTCACTATGCTGTTGAATATTAATCCTCTCAAAAAAATGTTTGAAGAAATTTTCTTTTTATTTATGAAATTTCAAATGAGAAAAATTGAACCCAATTTTTTAATCACATCCCCCTTTCCCTTATTCCAAAAATAATTTCAATTAAAATATTCTAATGGAGTTTGCAACAATTACTACTCATTTAAATACATCATAAAATATTAAGATGTAAAAAAACTGCTTGTTATCACTGAATGGTAAAGATTATTTAAATTTATCAGTTGGTAGTAAAAAGTGAATATACATTGTATATTGTATATAACAAAGATTTAAGTTGATTCTGGACAAAGAAAGATAACTCCAATTAAAAAAAATTCTTGCAGATATTTCTTGCTTACTATACTGGACAAAGAAAGATAACTCTTAATTAAAAAAAAATTTGCAATTTCACAATATTGTGAAATTAGATATTTCTTGCCATTGCACAATACTGTGCAATTGAAAAGACTTGCTATTGCACAATACTTAATATAATAATTTTAGATCCTGATTTGGACCAACTTGAAAACTGGGCCCATAATCAAAAATCTAAGTACATGTTTAGATTCAGCATATCAAAGAGGCCCAAGAATTTAATTTTTGTTAAAATCAATCTTAGTTTAATTTTGGACCCTTTGCACTTTAATTTAGACCAATTTTAAAACTGGACCAAAAATTAAGAATCTACATACACAATTAGATTTGGCATATCAAAGAACCCCCATTATTCAATTTTTGATGAAATCAAACAATGTTTAATTTTGGACCTCGATTTGGGCCAACTTGAAAACTGGGCCAATAATCAAAAATCTAAGTACATTTTTAGATTCAGCATATCAAAGAACCCCAAGGTTTCAATTTTTGTTAAAATCAAACTAAGTTTAATTTTGGACCCTTTGGACCTTAATGTAGACCAATTTGAAAATGGGACCAAAAATTAAGAACCTACATACACAGTTAGATTCGGCATATTAAAGAACCCCAATTATTCAATTTTGATGAAATCAAACAAAGTTTAATTTTGGACCCTTTGGGCCCCTTTTTCCTTAACTGTTGGGACCAAAACTCCCAAAATCAATACCAACCTTCCTTTTGTGGTCATAAACATTGTGTTTAAATTTCATTGATTTCTATTTACTTTAACTAAAGTTATTGTGCGAAAACCAAGAATAATGCTTATTTGGGCCCTTTTTTGGCCCCTAATTCCTAAACTGCTGAAACCAAAACTCCCAAAATCAATCCCAACCTTTCTTTTGTGGTCATAAACCTTGTGTCAAAATTTCATAGATTTCTATTAACTTAAACTAAAGTTATAGTGCGAAAACCAACAAAATGCTTATTTGGGCCCTTTTTGGCCCCTAATTCCTAAAATGTTGGGACCAAAACTCCCCAAATCAATACCAGCCTTCCTTTTATGGTCATAAACCTTGTGTTAAAATTTCATAGATTTCTATTCACTTTTACTAAAGATAGAGTGCGAAAACTAAAAGTATTCGGACGACGACGACGACGACGACGACGCCAACGTGATAGCAATATACGACGAAAATTTTTTCAAAATTTGCGGTCGTATAAAAAAAATTGCTATTGCACAATTGTGCAATTAGATATTTCTTGCTATTGCGCAATACTGTGCAATTGAAAAGACTTGCTATTGCACAATACTGTGCAATTGAAGATTTCTTGCTATTGCTCAATACTGTGCAATGGAAAATGTCTTGCTATTGCACAATACTTAATATAATAATTTTAGATCCTGATTTGGACCAACTTGAAAACTGGGCCCATAATCAAAAATCTAAGTACATGTTTGGATTCAGCATATCAAAGAACCACAAGAATTCAATTTTTGTTAAAATCAAACTTAGTTTAATTTCGGACCCTTTGGACTTTAATGTAGACCAATTTGAAAACAGGACCAACAATTAAGAATCTACATACACAGTTAGATTTGGCATATCAAAGAACCCAATTTATACTGAAGAAAAATTACAAAAAATGAATCGCTCAAACGGGAAGTGTCACTTTTGCAATGAAAAAGAATCACTATTTCATCTTTTTATTTATTGTAAACTGGTGGAAACATTTGGCGGGAAATTTTTGAGAAAATAAGGGAATTTTGTTCAAAATTAAATATCCAAAAATTACAAAAATCGGAAATAAGTATAATTTTTGGGGTCATTAATGCAGATGCATCCTATACCCAAATTTTAGATACGGTGCTTATAATCACGAAATGGGTTATCTGGAAAACTAGAAATATCGCAAAATATCAAAAGAAAGGGATAAGTAAAGCGATGATTTTAAATATGATAAAACATGAAATGCAGTTTTTGCACAAATATCTTAAAACGAATACGAAGATAGAAGCCTTTTCCACTATGTGTGACATTTTTTGTATATAAATATATATTTAGCGTGGTCAGGTCAGTGTAATGACCTCTTTGATACTGATTGAACAATAATATGTACACTGCTCTCAACTCCCTACATGTAATTATTTCTGTTGTGTATGTATTCATGTATATCATCTAATTGTAACAAGACATGATGTATCATATTATAAACAAATATTTACTCACCATATCTTTGAAATTAATCCTTATTGGGAATCAAAATCATTAATCCATTTTATTTACGAATGAACTACACATGTATCCCTTTAACAAATCGCACGTGGTAAATGATCACTCGACCAGAAATTTAATGTATTTGAAATTAACATAACAAAAGACGTGATGTACGATAAAATTGAAACTGCTTAAAAAATACAGGTAGCCTTTGTGAGAAATAAATAATGATAAAAACATACTTTATTCAAATTATTATATATGGTGAGAGGTATAGATATATAGATCGATAAGGACTACATGTACAGGTACATTTGTACAAGGATAGATAATATTTATAAAGGTGGATGTTAATAAATTATAGTGGGAGTTTTTTTTTTCTCATTTGCTTTTTCCCCGACAAATGAGTCTGTAAAAATGGGGCCCCCTTAGTTGTTCCCTGGGCAACTGAGGGTTGATGTAACAGGTGATTATTAATAAAATAAGAACCCAATTTATTCAATTTTTGATGAAATCATCAAAGTTTGAATTTGGACCCCGATTTGAACCAACTTGAAACTGGGCCAATAATAAAAATCTAATTACATTTTTAGATTCAGCATATCAAAGAACCCCAAGGATTCAATTTTTGTCAAAATCAAACTTAGTTTAAATTTGGACCCTTTGGACCTCAATGTAGACCAATTTGAAAACGGGACCAAAACTTAAGAATCTACATACACAGTTAGATTCAGCATATCAAAGAACCCCAATTAGTCAATTCTTGATAAAATCAAACAAAGTTTAATGTTGGACCCTTTGGACCCCTTATTCCTAAACTGTTAGGACCAAAACTCCCAAAATCAATACCAACCTTCCTTTTATGCTCATAAACCTTGTGTTTAAATTTCATAGATTTCTATTTACTTATACTAAAGTTATGGTGCGAAAACCAAGAAAATGCTTATTTGGAACCCTTTTTGGCCCCTAATTCCTAAACTATTAGAATCAAAACTCCCAAAATCAATCCCACCCTTCCTTTTGTGGTCATAAACCTTGTGTCAAAATTTCATAGATTTCTATTTACTTTTACTAAAGTTACTGTGAGAAAAACAAGGAAATGCTTATTTGGGCCCTTTTTGACCACTAATTCCTAAAATATCGGGATCAAAACTCCCAAAATCAATCACAACCTTCCTTTTGTGATCATAAGCCTTGTGTTAGAATTTCATAGATTTCTGTTTACTTTTACTTAAGTTAGAGTACGAAAACTAAAAGTATTCGGAAGACCACGCAGACGACAACGCCAACGTGATAGCAACATACGACGAAAATTTTTCAAATTTTGCGGTCGTATAAAAAAAATTATAAGATATAGAACAAAATTATATAATTGTCTTATATATGCTACTGATTTTATGCTAAGAAATCAATTTGAAAATGTAAAAAAGAATTTCTCATGTTTAACACAATTGATAACAGTACCCTTCCGGTTAAATAGAATTAGTTGTATCTTAATTGGTAATAACATTAACAGTACATTTTTTACTTAACCAGATGCACATTTTGCAATTCAGTGCCAATCTGCCTAAAAATATGACAGTGGTGAAAATATGACAAACAAGAATGTGTCCATAGTACATGGATGCCACACCACGCACTATAATGTTCAGTGAACCGTGAAATTGGGGTCAAAACTCTAATAAAGCATAAAAATAAAAAAGATCATATCATGAGGAACATGTGTACTAAGTTTCAAGTTGATTGGACTTCAACTTCATCAAAATCTAAATTAATCAAAAACTTTAACCTTAAGTGGGACAGACGGACAGACGAACGAACTAATGTATGAATGGACGAACGTACGAATGGACGCACAGACCGAAAAAAAAACAAAAAAACTGCCCTTTAGTGGGGCATAAAAATTATACAATGGTCTTATATATGCTACTGATTTCATGCTTATAATCAAATTAAAAATGCAAAAAATAATTTCTCATATTTAACACAATTGATAACAGTAGTGTTTAAATATTATTAGTTGTAAATATGACTTTTCTGCATGACTGATACAAATGCAACAACATATATTTCTATTCAAAATATTGACTGAGACCCATTGTAAGTCACATAACTCATGTCATATCAATATGTGTTGCAAATGGTAAATGTCCTCTATGATGACTTGACATTGGTATCACTAAAATTATAATGCTCTGTTAGCATCTTCTACCATAATAGCATTAATTGGTTCGAATTTGGACTGCATCTCGTAAAAGAGTCTCTTCAGAACTGTTGGAAGCCAAACAATTTTAAAGTCTAAAACCTAATTCAAACATTGAAGGGCAGATCAAACCAAAATGAACAGAAAAGAAAGTAGTCTAAACAAGAATATGAGTCCATCCTTCTCATTGTCCCGCTCATACTATCACATTTCCAAAATTCAGTAAACCGTGAAATCTGGTTCAAAACCCTAATTTATTTTGTGTTGATTTTTTAAGTTTCAATTTGACATGACTACAACTTTATTGGAAACTACCCTAAAAAAAACTTTAACCTGATCAGTGATCTGTTATATATGGGTGAAAACCATAATTTAGCATAATTTTTTTTAAAGTTCATATCATTTTTTTAACTTGATTTGGAATGGATGGATGCATTGATAAACGGAAAGACTAACAGTCAAACAGACTAAAAAATAAGTAGATTATTTTAGGGACAGTCAGTTAAGGTAACCTAATTAGTTGTAAATTATTGTCAGCATGTGAAATATAATATTTATGGTCTTCTCAATCATGGTATTTAAATTTACACAAACAATAAATGTTGTTATCAAGTTTCAGTATATTCACTTAGTTCAAGGGTATTTAACTTGTTGATCATAACAACTTAAAAATAGATCAAACAAGGAAGTGAAATACCTTGGACACACCTGACAAATATGGCTTCCTCTCAGCCGTTTGGAGGAGGTCAAGTTCCTGTTAACTGTAAATTATGTAAAACAGATAGACCAATACAGTGGAAATGCATGGACTGCAAAATTCTGATGTGTGGTTATTGCAAGGACAATGTTCATTCTCAATTCAAAAATGCACTTGATCATAAGATAATCAGTAGAGAAGAAATTGGATTGCATACTGAAGAACTGGATTTTACCAATATTAAGTGTGATGAACACACTGGACAATCATCATGTCTTTATTGTAATATGTGTGAGATCCTAGTGTGTCCAACCTGTGTTGCCAAAGTTCATAAGAAGCACGATTTAATCGAAATTAGTGATGCATACAACATCAAAGTAGAAAGACTTAAAAAAGAACAAAGTAAAATACAGAAGAGTATTTCTAACATGAATATGAAAAAAAAACAGCTCAATAAACTAGTGTTAGCAGAGAATTCACAGTATTCAAAAGAAAGCCAAAATATTCTAAGGCATGAAAAAACTGTAAAACAACAAGTAGAACAATATTTTAAAGAACTCAAAAGTAAACTGGAACAGAATCACGAAACTGTTTTATTATCAGTCAAGTCAGATCTTAATGCTATATCATCATTCACAAACCAGAAGGAGGACACAATCAATGAAGTCCAGGACTGTATTGACATTTCCAATGCCTCAGAGTTCTTCAAAGAGGTCAAGAAGATGGAAAAATTCACAGAAACCCAAGAACCACGAACCAAGTCTAGCTATGCTTCTTCACAGAAGTTTGTTCCAGGGAATGTTACCCAATCAAACATTGGATCATTACAAGATGATGGAAACTTGTCAGCAGAAATAAACATCTCCCTAGTCATCAATAGAGAGTACCAGACTACACTTGATCTGATATTCTATGTAGGTCCATGCCTTGACCAGTCAATTTGGATAAGTTCTGGTTATCACGGAATGTTACAGAGAGTAAAACCTGAAGGAACCAATCTGAAGGTGATGTCTAAATTTAACATTATAGTGTGTGGAATGGCAGTTACTCCATCTAATCAACTTCTTCTGTCTGCTAAAGGGAAAACAAGGTTACAACAAATCAGCAGTAGTGGTGAACTGACTGAATCTGTTTATGATGTAACACCTTTTCTTCCCATAGTCATTCATGTTGTCAGTGACAATAAACTTATAATAGGAGCTTTAAAAAGTGAACTAAAAAGAAGTGCTGTGATCATTATGAACAAGAAAGGAGAAAAGGAAGCTGTATATGAACATGATAAACATAATCAACCTTTGTTTACCTACACTTGGCGTTTAACCAGTACCAGTACTGGAAATATACATGTAGTGGATAAGATTTCAGCTGACTTCAGTGGTAAAGTAGTGATCTTAGGACAAGAAGGACATATAATAAACCAGTATACAGGTCATCCTACCATCAATAAGAGTACACCATTCAAACCAGAAGACATTGTGACAACACCAAGTGACAATGTTGTTGTGATGGATTATGATACTGAAATCTTGCACATCCTCAATGACAATGGTTATTTGATTTCATATTTCAATACAAAGGATATAGGAATAGAGTTTCCATATTCTCTTGCCATCAACACATCTGGACAACTTTATATAGGATGTACTAAGGCTGAAGGTGACGAAGCTAAGGAAGCAAAACTATATGAAATAAACATTGAAGGATTCTAAAACAATTCAAACTTTTATGGAACAGTGTGACATAGTATTTGGCAATCATTATTCGTGTCATATGCATATGACAACAGGAATAACAGCTTACAAATGAACTTATAAGAACTGATTAGACCAATATCTTGTGTTAAACTATAACAGTCAAGAAAGTCTTTTGCATCATAGCACTATATCTTTTCCTTTTTATTCAAAATATTACTTTTCAAGCATACTATGAATCTGTACTAAAGCCAAAGATCATAATAAAAAATCAATTTAATTGATAGTGAAATTATTTTAAGTTTGATATCTGACAAATATGAATAAAAGGAAACATAGTGAATTGACATTAAGACAGCAACTTAAAAACAAAAAAAAAGAGATCTAAACAATAGAAATATATGCACCAACATACAGTCTTCAATGATAAGTGAATATACCAGAATTATTATTATTAACCCTATCAAAAAATAAAATCTATTGTAGAAATAATGGTCAAATTTACTAGCAGAAATTTTTGGTTTGTTGATTGGTTGGTGATTGCATTTTGTTGGTTGTTCCAACAACCAACATAATCGAAGGATATTTTCTAAATATTGGTTGGTTGGTTTTGACTTTGGATATATATGGTGGATGAATAATTGATTGATTAGTTTGTTGATTGATAAGTTGATTAATCTTTAAGCAGTTATCACAGGTAGAAATGAAAGTTCATATTATTGATTGATAAGATAATTATTCGTAAAGCAGTTATCACAGGTAGAAATGAAAGTTCATATTAATCAATTAATTGATTAATAAGATATTTATTCATCAAGCAGTTATCACAGGTAGAAATGAAAGTTCATATTTAACAATTGATTGATTGATAAGTTGATTAAGCGTTTAGCAGTCATTACAGGTAGAAATGAAAGTTCATATTGATTCATTGATTGAAAGCTTTTTATTTTTGGAGGAAGCAGGAGTATAAACAGAAATATCAGAAACATATAAACAATTACTGGTTGTTTGATTGATTGATTGTTGATGTTTAACACCACTTTCACACCTGGTTATATCATAGTGATCAGTTTTATTGGTGGATGAAGTAGGAGTGCCAGCAGAGACCAATCAAAAAGTGGCCCAATTACTGTTTGTTGATTGACTGATTGTTGGTGTCTAACACCACTTTTCTGACAATTGGCTTTACTACAGTGATCAGTTTTATTTTTTTATTGAACAGTGAGGCTACTGTAAAATGTGGACATAAGTGATCAGATTGAGATGAATTGTACTGGAAGATTCAAAAATGTTTGCTTTCATTATGATTCATAAAAAATGAACTGACAACCAGACTCCAGGATCCAAAAAATGAATATGAGACATGAAAAAAAACAGGGGCCCAGACTCCAGGCGCCAAAAAATCCAACAGAAATGAGATGATGCACAGACTAATCACTCATTTTACATATAAAGTTACGTATGTTTTCACAGATTAAGAAAACAAATTTTGTGTTTGACATTTAAAAGGAACAGTGCATTTGAAGGGTATCATATATACATTCCACTAATATATTTTCCAAGATCTTCTGAGCTGATATCACAATTTAATAACAGGTACATGTAAATACTTATCAGCAGTATAATTGAGATTAAAATGAAGCATTTTGATCAAATAGGTCAGGATTTCCTGTTACACATGTGAAAATACTGAAGCAGGTTTGTATCTACACTAGTAAGGAGGATCTATAAGGGTGTCTCATTGAGGGGGTCTGATCCCTGATCCCCCTTATTGTTTATTAAGAATCTTGTATCACGCTTCTCGTTGCCACAATAGCACCCATGAACTACCTAACTACGTTTCCCATTTTCACACTTAATCATTCAACTTTTATGTGTCACGCTTAAAAAAAATAAGACAATCCCATTTCATGCTTTGACCCCAATGAGTCCCATCTCTAATATCGTTCTGTTACAATTTATTTTCAACCCAAATTCTGACATGTATGAATTTTTCTCAAAAATTGCTAAAATCTTAATTTTTCCTCTCTTGATAATATGAAAGACATTTTTATAAAAATATTAACTTACATAAACTGTACATTTCCCAGCTTCCTGTATATACTTTATAGCTAAGTAGTGAATAAGATTTTTATGTCGTAATCGAATCAAGCTGTGTATTTCTTGTTCAATGCTTGTAATCTGGAATAAAAAAAGCAATAACTTTAATACCAAATATGTATTGCCAGTTTGACATCTGCAATACTTGAACTTTGAACATCATAAAACATTCACTTTTCTTAAGATCATTAGCCATTTTCTCTCATAAATTCAATTTTTACGAACATTTCTGCCTTAAATTTTTCACACCTTTTGGTGGCACTATTATACTAGGACTTGCCTACCCTTTCACAGCTCCTGAGTTCACCCCTACTGAATTTGGTGACATTGTTATTGCTTAATCTTTAATCTTCTATCTGGTGCCTTGTGGAAAGGTATTTGTTTCTATCCCTTTATTCTTTGAATTTTCTTAAGTCTCTTTAGTTTTCATTTTCTCTATTCTTTCTGGTTATTTATGTCATTGGGTTGCTGTCCCATTTACATAAACCCACATTTCTTTTTATTCAAATGTTATAAAAATTACATTCATACAAAGTTACTGACAACTGCACAAAAGATATGCAAACACAAAAAAAATATATTCAAAGGGAAATAACTCTGATTTTTAAATGTAAATTGGTCATAAGTGAGACATAAAATTGAGAATGGAAATGGGGAATGTGTCACGGGACAACAATCCAACCATAGAACGGACAACAGCAGAAGGTCACCAATAGGTCTTCAATGCAGCGAGAAACTCACGCACTATAGGCGTCCTTCAGCTTGTATATATACAATTATGTTTATTGTTGGATAATATACAATTTATTTGTCCAAGCTTTTCTCCTGCTTCTTACACAGCAAGTCAATTTATATTTTCAAAAAAAGTACATATGTTGATTTTATCTTGCAACTAACACCAACTTTTGTTCATTAGTCTGTTAAATCCAACTCATTGCCTATAATATTAAAACAAATTTACATAGTTGAAACGCGGATGAATATTCATGACAAAATTGTAGCATGAGAAAAATTCTACTTAGACCTTGAAGGCATGTTTTTACTCTTAGTTTTCTTATGTCTCAAATTGTTCCTCATTTTTAAGTTGTCCTCTCATTGACATTGACCAATTTAAACTCATTTCGTTCATTTACCTGTTTTAAATAAGTAGCACCCTCCTTATCTTCATAATCAACTCTTTGAGTTCTCTTCTGTTTTATATGGCGCCACTTTAAAACCCATTCTGATATAGCTACTAACTCTCCACTGGCTGTATCTATCCCAGCATACACTGTACTGCCATGGACACTATGACCTGAAAAATATTTGTATAATGCTTCTAATTCTGAAAGACCCATATCTATCCAATCATCGGGACACAAAAGTCTCAGATGGATGAATGGAGATTAAACATCAGATTGCAATTATTAAATGAATATTCAGGACAAAAACATGTTACTGAGATATATGTGTATGAAACCTGCTCCCTATTAGACTATTACAATGCTAGTTAAAAGGATAACAGCCCATAGGAAGACACTTCCACCCCTGAACATATAGTGTAAAATTTTCACAAGAGTGCACACGCTGAAATGTCTCGCCTTCTGTACAAATCATTGATATAATGTTGATAGTCCTAAGTATAAAGCTTTATTACAACTGTCACATAAACTTAACATTAATCAAGATAACTAAACAAAGACCAATGAACCTTGAAAGTGAGGTCAAGGACAGATGAACCATGCCAGGCAGACATGTACAGCTAACAATGCTTCTTTACAACATATATAGTTGACCTTAATACTTATAGTTTAAGAAAAATAAACCAAAACACAAAAACTTAACACTGTGCAATGAACCATGAAAATGAGGTCATGGTCAAATAAAACCTGCACGACTGACATAAAGATCATAAAATATTTCCATACACCAAATATAGTTGACCTATGGCATATAGTATTAGATAAAAAGACCAAAACTCAAAAACTAACTTTGACCACTGAACCATGAAAATGTGGTCAAGGTCACATGACATCTGCCCGCTAGACATGTACACCTTACAATCATTCCATACAACAAATATAGTAGACCTGTTGCATTTAGTATGAGAAAAACACACCAAAACACAAAAACTTAACTATAACCACTGAACCATGAAAATGAGGTCAAGGTCAGATGACACCTGCCAGTTGGACATGAACACCTTACAGTCCTTCCATACACCGAATATACAAGCCCTATTGCTTATAGTATCTGAGATATGGACTTGACCACCAAAACTTAACCTTGTTCACTGATCCATGAAATGAGGTCGAGGTCAAGTGAAAATTGTCTGACAGACATGAGGACCTTGCAAGGTACGCACATATCAAATATAGTTATCTTATTACTTATAATAAGAGAGAATTCAACATTACAAAAAATCTGAACTTTTTTTCAAGTGGTCACTGAACCATGAAAATGAGGTCAAGGACATTGGACATGTGACTGACGGAAACTTCGTAACATGAAGCATCTATATACAAAGTATGAAGCATCCAAGTCTTCCACCTTCTAAGATATAAAGCTTTTAAGAAGTGAGCCGGAACACTATCCCTAAGTCGAGCTTTCTGCAACAAAAGTTGCAGGCTCGACAAAAACACTCCTTACTGCCCTGTGCTTAGAAGAAAAACAGTGAAACCAATTTCTTAGTCTTCTTTAGGTATCAAATTTTTCCCACTGATATGCAGACCCTTTCCTGATAATTTTTAAAGCACGAATGTCCAATCATACTTCTAAGAAAAAAATGCTGTATTTTCCCATGAAAATTTCTGTACATTTGTTTATGGAAAATGTGCATTTTCCCTGCATAGGTCTAACTGTGCATGCTTCCAATATAGTGATAAAAGTCTTATTTGGATAGTGATAAAAGTCTTATTAGGACAGTGATAAAAGTCTTATTAGGATAGTGATAAAAGTCTTATTAGGATAGTGATAAAAGTCTTATTATGATAGTGATAAAAGTCTTATTAGGATAGTGATAAAAGTCTTATTTGGATAGTGATAAAAGTCTTATAAGGATAGTGATAAAAGTCTTATTAGGATAGTGATAAAAGTCTTATTAGGATAGTGATAAAAGTCTTGTTTGGATAGTGATAAAAGTCTTGTTTGGATAGTGATAATAGGATAGTGATACAAGTCTAATTTGGATAGTGATAATAGGATAGTGATAAAAGTCTTATTAGGATAGTGATAAAAGTCTTATTAGGATAGTGATAAAAGTCTTATTTGGATAGTGATAAAAGTCTTATTTGGATAGTGATAAAAGTCTTATTAGGATTGTGATAAAAGTCTTATTTGGATAGTGATAATAGGATAGTGATAAAAGTCTTATTAGGATAAGACAAGTAGAAAAGTAAAGAAATCAACCAAGCGCTGTAAAAACTGAAAAAAAAACAAGTAAAAATGTCATGCATCCAAAGCATATTACTGTAGGCAGCAGACAAAATATTCAATACTGAGGTTTAATAAAAACTGTTCATTTCATGCTATGTAGCAATTAGATGAACAAAGTGGATGTTCTACCCCATCTATTCTATCAAAGTTTGTAGAATAAATGAACACAACCAAAGTTTCCCCATAGCAACACTACCTAAACATGTGTTATAATCAAAGTGTAAGCACTGAACGGTAAAGATTGCTTCAATATATCAGTGGAAAATAATATTAAATATGACATTCGTTGTAGTTGATTTAACAGCAATTCTAGAAAAAGGAATTGCAAATTTTGCAAAGATGATTTTAACAATGATTTCATTCTATTTTTAGAACAGATATTAGATTCCTGCACCTTGCAAAATTTATGTAATTTTCTTCACAAGTGTAACATCATTTTGTGCCTTGAATATTTGAGCATATATTTCATTGATACATTTTTGGAATGTTCATGGATAGGATGTATAGAATGTTACGATCAATGCACTATATTTTGTGTATCAAAAAAGGTAGTGATAAGCCTTGGAAGATTTAGATATCAAGTCAGTCCCATTAGGTTTTGATTGCATTTCATGCAATCTTCACCTAAAAACACTACCAAAACTGTCATAGAAAGTACCTAAACATGTGTATAAAAAATTAAATAAACATGTCATAAAACATTAACTAAACATGTGTTTTAAAAAAAACTACCTTAACATGTCCAAAAAAATACAAAAACATGTCATAAAAGATTACATAAACATGCCATAAAACTTTACATAAACATGTCATAAAACATTACCTAAACATGTGTTTTAAAAAACTACCTTAACATGTCCAAAAAAAACTACATAAACATGTCATAAAACATTACCTAAACATGTCATAAAACATTACATAAACATGTGTTATAAAACACTACTTAAACATGTAATAAAACATTACCTAAACATGTGCCTCTATGTATTGTTCTTTCTGATTTAGTATTGAAGGCTATAACCACTATCCCTCCAGTATGATCTTTACATTGGGGATGTATTATAAAACATTACCTAAACATGTGCCTCTATGTATTGTTCTCTCTGATTTAGTATTGAAGGCTATAACCACTATCCCTCCAGTATGATCTTTACATTGGGGATGTATTATAAAACATTACCTAAACATGTGCCTCTATGTATTGTTCTCTCTGATTTAGTATTGAAGGCTATAACCACTATCCCTCCAGTATGATCTTTACATTGGGGATGTATTATAAAACATTACCTAAACATGTGCCTCTATGTATTGTTCTTTCTGATTTAGTATTGAAGGCTATAACCACTATCCCTCCAGTATGATCTTTACATTGGGGATGTATTATAAAACATTACCTAAACATGTGCCTCTATGTATTGTTCTTTCTGATTTAGTATTGAAGGCTATAACCACTATCCCTCCAGTATGATCTTTACATTGGGGATGTATTATAAAACATTACCTAAACATGTGCCTCTATGTATTGTTCTCTCTGATTTAGTATTGAAGGCTATAACCACTATCCCTCCAGTATGATCTTTACATTGGGGATGTATTATAAAACATTACCTAAACATGTGCCTCTATGTATTGTTCTTTCTGATTTAGTATTGAAGGCTATAACCACTATCCCTCCAGTATGATCTTTACATTGGGGATGTATTATAAAACATTACCTAAACATGTGCCTCTATGTATTGTTCTTTCTGATTTAGTATTGAAGGCTATAACCACTATCCCTCCAGTATGGTCTTTACATTGGGGATGTATTATAAACATTACCTAAACATGTGCCTCTATGTATTGTTCTCTCTGATTTAGTATTGAAGGCTATAACCACTATCCCTCCAGTATGATCTTTACATTGGGGATGTATTATAAAACATTACCTAAACATGTGCCTCTATGTATTGTTCTTTCTGATTTAGTATTGAAGGCTATAACCACTATCCCTCCAGTATGATCTTTACATTGGGGATGTATTATAAAACATTACCTAAACATGTGCCTCTATGTATTGTTCTTTCTGATTTAGTATTGAAGGCTATAACCACTATCCCTCCAGTATGGTCTTTACATTGGGGATGTATTATAAAACATTACCTAAACATATGCCTCTATGTATTGTTCTCTCTGATTTAGTATTGAAGGCTATAACCACTATCCCTCCAGTATGGTCTTTACATTGGGGATGTATTATAAACATTACCTAAACATGTGCCTCTATGTATTGTTCTCTCTGATTTAGTATTGAAGGCTATAACCACTATCCCTCCAGTATGATCTTTACATTGGGGATGTATTATAAAACATTACCTAAACATGTGCCTCTATGTATTGTTCTCTCTGATTTAGTATTGAAGGCTATAACCACTATCCCTCCAGTATGAACTTTACATTGGGGATGTATTATAAAACATTACCTAAACATGTGCCTCTATGTATTGTTCTTTCTGACTTAGTATTGAAGGCTATAACCACTATCCCTCCAGTATGATCTTTACATTGGGGATGTATTATAAAACATTACCTAAACATGTGCCTCTATGTATAGTTCTTTCTGACTTAGTATTGAAGGCTATAACCACTATCCCTCCAGTATGATCTTTACATTGGGGATGTATTATAAAACATTACCTAAACATGTGCCTCTATGTATTGTTCTCTCTGATTTAGTATTGAAGGCTATAACCACTATCCCTCCAGTATGGTCTTTACATTGGGGGTGTATTATAAAACATTACCTAAACATGTGCCTCTATGTATTGTTCTCTCTGATTTAGTATTGAAGGCTATAACCACTATCCCTCCAGTATGATCTTTACATTGGGGATGTATTATAAAACATTACCTAAACATGTGCCTCTATGTATTGTTCTCTCTGATTTAGTATTGAAGGCTATAACCACTATCCCTCCAGTATGATCTTTACATTGGGGATGTATTATAAAACATTACCTAAACATGTGCCTCTATGTATTGTCCTCTCTGATTTTGAATTGAAGGCTATAACCACTATCCCTCCAGTATGGTCTTTACATTGGGGATGTATTATAAAACATTACCTAAACATGTGCCTCTATGTATTGTTCTTTCTGATTTAGTATTGAAGGCTATAACCACTATCCCTCCAGTATGATCTTTACATTGGGGATGTATTATAAAACATTACCTAAACATGTGCCTCTATGTATTGTCCTCTCTGATTTTGAATTGAAGGCTATAACCACTATCCCTCCAGTATGGTCTTTACATTGGGGATGTATTATAAAACATTACCTAAACATGTGCCTCTATGTATTGTTCTCTCTGATTTAGTATTGAAGGCTATAACCACTATCCCTCCAGTATGATCTTTACATTGGGGATGTATTATAAAACATTACCTAAACATGTGCCTCTATGTATTGTTCTCTCTGATTTAGTATTGAAGGCTATAACCACTATCCCTCCAGTATGATCTTTACATTGGGGATGTATTATAAAACATTACCTAAACATGTGCCTCTATGTATTGTTCTCTCTGATTTAGTATTGAAGGCTATAACCACTATCCCTCCAGTATGGTCTTTACATTGGGGGTGTATTATAAAACATTACCTAAACATGTGCCTCTATGTATTGTTCTCTCTGATTTAGTATTGAAGGCTATAACCACTATCCCTCCAGTATGGTCTTTACATTGGGGATGTATTATAAAACATTACCTAAACATGTGCCTCTATGTATTGTTCTCTCTGATTTAGTATTGAAGGCTATAACCACTATCCCTCCAGTATGGTCTTTACATTGGTGATCAGAATCATCGGTATCTCTTAATGGGGTACTGGTCCTCCTGAATATATCAAAATTGAAAATGTAAAATAAAATAATTTTGAGGCTCAAAAATCACTCACTTGGATAGAAGCATGGTTACTGAAATAGTGCAAGCAGGATATACTACATGTATTCCACATATGGATCAATGATAAACTGTTGAAAATCTTGGATTTCTAGAGGCCATATCATATAAAATATCCATTAAGGGCTATTCCATTAAAATGTTTGTGGGACGGTAGGAAGGGAAGTTTAATTATTGAATGTGGGTAATGGGTCTTTTTTCATTTATGTTTTTTTTCATGTTCAAAGTCAGTGATCGAAAAGTTTAGACTTCCTCAAAGTTTAAAAATAGTTTCAGATGTCTTATCATGTTACACATCAGTCCATATGTTTTTGTTTTTTCATATATTAATTATCATTTTTAAAATGTTTAAAAGCAATCTGTGCATAATATGATAAAATAGTACATCAGAAAGTTTTTCTAAAATATAACAGTTATCTCCCATTGTATATATGTGTAAATAAGATTGGTATTTTTTATTTACATGTGAAGCAATTTAAATGGTAAAGTGCAATTCTTGTGTGAATAGTCAGGGGTGAATCCAGCCATTTTTAAAAAGAGGGAGGGTTCCAACCAAGGATAAAGGGGGTTCCAACTATGTATCCCCATTAAAATGCATTGATCAACCCCCCAAATAGGGTGTCCAACCTCCAGAATCCCCCCTCTGGATCCACCACTAGTAGTTTCAGAGAGATTGTCCTTATAAAATCTTTGCATCTTCTATTGCTAGTATTTATTGAAAGGAAACAATGAGCAATTGATAAAATTACTTATTTTTATAGATATAAGAAGATGTATGAGTGCCAATGAGACAACTCTCCATCTAAGTCACAACTTGTAAAAGTAAACCATTATAGGTCAAAGTACAGTCTTCAACATAGAGCCTTGGCTCACAATGAACAGCAGGCTAAAAAGGGCCCTGAAAATGACTAGTGTAAATCATTGAAATGGAAAACCAAGTCTAAACTATATCAAAAATTAGAAACAAGAAAAACTTATGAACCACATCAACAAACTACAACCTCTGAACACCAGGTTCATGACTTACATCATCGTCATGTATTTGAAGCAGCTATATTTCCCTGGTCTAGTTGTCATAAATGGAAAAATATAAATATTTTATAACAAATATATTTTGATATGAAGTGTGTTTGGTCTACCAAATGAAAATTTGAGAAATATGAGAATATAGGATCAAGTATATGTATGTAGGTAAGTTACCAGCTAAACATACGTCTCATCCCGTTGGTTACGTAAAAGGGTTGATAAAAAATATCACATTGAATTTGACAGTTATAGGAAATTTATCCATATTAGCTTGCATTAAAAAATTCCTGAATTTTTGTTCAGTCACTCTAGGAATATTTTGCTGTATTTGACTTCTTCTTTATGGAGAAGACTATATATGTATAAGTTTGCTCTCATCCCTATTACATTTTGAAGCAAATAAAATATGTTTAAACTATTTGAATTCTTCGATAATTTATTCTATCATTATACAACCACATTTTTTCAATAATGTTTCAATCCGATTGCTTTTTATAGTGGACATAAAATAAAAATATAACAACCACATACCTTCTTCTCTTATCCTGGTTATATTTATTCTCATTATTTGGGAGGACAATTAAGGGGGAGGGTGAATGAGACATTCTTGGTCTTCTAGGGGTACTTGGGGTACCAATTGGGGAACATGTTGGTACTTCTGTAATAGGAGTGGCTGGTACAGCTTTCTCTTGTTCTGTTGGGTTCTCATCAGATATCTAATTATAGAAATAAATAGATAAACAAGAAGATCATGCTACTAAAAGATGTATTTCAGTACCATACTTTTAAACTAATGCAAATAAAATTGGGTAGCTATATTTATTTATTTCACAAGATATTTCAATAATATTTAACATGAAAAATTTGTCAGGTGAATATTATTTGTACTTTGATAACAGATTGGGAAGAACAGATAGATTCATAAATCAGAAAAAAAAATACGGTCCCTGAATTTCTATGATAGACATATTAAATAATATAAACATTTGAATTGTACCTGCTTAGTTTCCTTTATTTTCTTTGTTTCTTCTTTGAGAGCATGTTGTCTCTTCTGTATTTCATCCTCTAGAAGCTGTCTCTGAAACAGACAAAGAACAAGATTTATAAGTGAATAATTTAACTTTGGATGTAACATATCTTCTGATTGGCTGACCTTATTATGTTATGAGCCCATAGACATAATTTAGTCATTTGACCGTGACGTCATCAGCGTTTTTTCATGGTTTTCTATGGTAAATTAAAATGGAATTTAGAATTAAATTATAAGAAATGACTGTAATATTTCTTCTGTCTATTCGAAATAACCTAAAAAATGTGGTGCACACTGTTAATTAACCCGCTATGCGTGTTATTCAGTGTGCACCAATTTCTTTATGTTATTTCTTCATAGACAGAAAAAATATTACAGTCATTCCTTAAATGTATAAAATGCATATTTGTGAAGTTGAATTCAAGTTAAAGAATAAAATGAACCATTACCAATTATTTTTCTTTCAATATATATATTACAAGTCATCAAGACATCTGATTTATTTAAATGTAGAGCACTCAGTATTTTACACATCATAATACAATGATGAATTTGATTAACAATCATAATTCCAGTAGAAAATGTTACTTCATCCTTGTGTCTTCTTTTGGGCTATTGTGGATTCATTAATATTCATGGATACCAATTTTCATGAATTTCGTGGGTACGAGAGAACCACAAATATAGATGTTCAACAAAGAACATATTTTCTTAAGAAATGAATGCAGACTTTGCCACAACCACTAAATTAAATATCCACGAATATGCAAGTTTTCCTCAAACCACGAAAGTTGATATCCACGAAAAATAAATGAATCCACAGTATTGCAAGGCAGCTAGAGTCAGAGTTTGTATTGGTAGAGGAAGATGGAGTGCCCAGAAAAAAACACTGACTTTTGATAGGAAAATTGACAGTCCTAGTGCTAACTCATTTGTGAATAACTTCATGGTTTTGAAGAATATGGTTTAAGGATAAAGGCAAATCACCAAAATATTCAATACCTCTTTTTCTTCTTTTCTTTTCAGGAAATCAAGTCTTTTCTGTTGTTCTAGTTTTTGTTTTTCTTGTTGTTTTAATTGGTTACTCAACATTTCTTCATAAAAAGATTTCTGTGGGCCTTTGTAGTTATCACGAAGAAATGTCTGTACATGCTGAGCTAGTTCTAGAACCATAACCTGAAAAGGATATAAACACAGAAATGTCTGTACATGTTGAGCTAGTTCTAGAACCATAACCTGAAAAGGATATAAACACAGAAATGTCTGTACATGTTGAGCTAGTTCTAGAACCATAACCTGAAAAGGATATAAACACAGAAATGTCTGTACATGTTGAGCTAGTTCTAGAACCATAACCTGAAAAGGATATAAACACAGAAATGTCTGTACATGTTGAGCTAGTTCTAGAACCATAACCTGAAAAGGATATAAACACAGAAATGTCTGTACATGTTGAGCAAGTTCTAGAACCATAACCTGAAAAGGATATAAACACAGAAATGTCTGTACATGTTGAGCAAGTTCTAGAACCATAACCTGAAAAGGATATAAACACAGAAATGTCTGTACATGTTGAGCTAGTTCTAGAACCATAACCTGAAAAGGATATAAACACAGAAATGTCTGTACATGTTGAGCTAGTTCTAGAACCATAACCTGAAAAATATATAAACACAGAAATGTCTGTACATGTTGAGCAAGTTCTAGAACCATAACCTGAAAAGGATATAAACACAGAAATGTCTGTACATGTTGAGCTAGTTCTAGAACCATAACCTGAAAAATATATAAACACAGAAATGTCTGTACATGTTGAGCTAGTTCTAGAACCATAACCTGAAAAATATATAAACACAGAAATGTCTGTACATGTTGAGCTAGTTCTAGAACCATAACCTGAAAAGGATATAAACACAGAAATGTCTGTACATGTTGAGCTAGTTCTAGAACCATAACCTGAAAAATATATAAACACAGAAATGTCTGTACATGTTGAGCTAGTTCTAGAACCATAACCTGAAAAGGATATAAACACAGAAATGTCTGTACATGTTGAGCTAGTTCTAAAACCATAACCTGAAGAGGATATAAAAAAAGAAATTCTGTAACATTTTAAACATTTGTATATAATTTAATTTTGGATGTAACGCGTCTTCTGATTGGCTGACGTTATTTTGTTATGAGCCCATAGACATAATTTAGTCATGTGACCGTGACGTCATCAACTTTTTTCATGGTTTTCTACGGTTTAAAATGAAAATTAGAATTAAATTATAAGAAATGACTGTAATATTTTTTCTGTCTATTCGAAATAACATAAAAAATTTGTTGCACACTGTTAAATAACCCGCTACACGCGTTATTCAGTGTGCACCACATTTTTTATGTTATTTCTTCATAGACAGAAAAATATTACAGTCATTCCTTAAATGTATATGAAGTATTGTAAAGAGATGTTTTGAATTTGTTGCAGTTGGTCATATAATCTTTTTTATACTAATGGTAAACAGCTACAGTATATAAGAAAATTAACAGCATTTCCCTGTGGTTTATCTACAATATGTTTACAAAAGAGCTACTATGAAATTAACAATAATTAATTCTATTTCATACAATACTGATATGAAAAAAACAAATAAATAAAGAATCATGTAAAACAGTATTATGTTAAAAAGTGGTATATCTTAATATGGGATTTATTTTCGCTATAAGATAAAATCATGTAAAAATCCCCTTGAGTAAATTTGACATTTAAAAAAAAGGGACAAGAACAAGAGAAAATTGTTATCTCCTACACAGATGTGAAAGGCTCTGCCACAACCATTTACATGACTTAATAAAAAAAGGTGCTGCATTTTTTCCAAGAGTGCAAGCTATATAATTCACTGAGATTATAATTCTAAGAAATTAATAATCAATATTTGTCAAACCTTGTGCAAACATGAATTTATGAAAGCTACATATCTGGATTATGATAAATGAAGTTTAGGTTTTAGTACAGTATTAAGTCTGCATGTAAATAAAAAAAAATCAATCAAGACAAGAGAAAAAGAAGTAAAAGTTAAAGTGAAGAAACAGAGTTATCCCTCTTTGTACTAATTTGCTTGTCCTCTACATTTGTATACATTTGTATTTGTTCTCAATATTTTAAAAGAATGTATATAATGTTAAATGTAGATTTCTTGTAATGTATGTTTAATTCTATAAGTATTGAATAAACTAAAAAATATTCCATCTCTTCAGTTAATAAAATTCTTAATAATAGCACAGTCACATGACCAGGCTTTAATAATTGTACAAAATGTAAGTTATTCTACATTGCACATAAGTTACCTCTCCAACCATTGATTTGGCTAGTTCTATAAGTTCTGTATTCAACACTGCAATTTGTTCATTAGACAGTCCTTTGGCATTTTCTAGACTTATTTCTGGTACCCTTTAAAAAGAAAAGACTTATACAGTATTACATCTTTGAAGATATTTTATTAATCAAACAATTATCTCCCTTGTATACAAATGAAATGAAAAAATCTCTAACACAAAAAAACACATCATTAACAAACCTTTAGAAATGTAAAAACTGTAGAGCTAAAGACTTTTTTTAACTGCTGTGCTAACTTTTGTCATTTAATTTGTATTTAAGAAATTAATTCGTATTGTTTAATTTCTTTGTTGGGTTGCATTCCTAAAGAATAATATCATAAATGTACACTTGTTTTAATTTTTGTGATTTTGAATACTGAACACTCTCTGGACAAATTGGTTAACTTGTTTTATTGCATTTTTGTCTAAATGATGGTACGGTCACATCTGTAGCTGTTTTCATGACAGGAAACTGCAATTTACAACTTAGATAGATGGGTGTGAAATATTATGCTGTGTACAATGTACCATTAAATGTATGAGTCTCATACAAATTGCTTGCATGTGTGGTCAACTCTATTTTGAAAGAGTCTTCCCCTTGGTTCATTTGTATCATATACATGCATGTTTTAATTAATAGTCCTAATACATGTACATATTTATCTGTATCATTTTGTTTTTTTAAACTTACAAATCAGGATATTTATTTGGACATTTAATAACCATATGGATCATACTATCACTGTCAGTCGTCCCAGCTACACTTTCAGACTGCTGCTGTTTCAATACCAAACATATATGCAAAGGTCTCTCAACCTAAAATACAGAACAACATATAAATATATTTATTCAATACTGGACAACAAAAGGGAACTTTCTGTTACAGTACATTAATTTGGTTAAAATTTACTCTTTTTGTGGTGATTCACTCTGAAATACCCCTTCGTATATTCCTTGTGTCATACATTCATATATCATACCTATACCCAACCAGCAGTTACATCTACATGTATGACAACCTTCAGGTATTTATATAGCTCATTTCGGCTGAATTTTTTAAATACATGTATGAACCATCCTTCACATTGTATTCACTCAATCAGTTTGGTGGTCATCCTGAATCACACATAATGTGGTGAAATTGGACACTAATCTGGGGATTCCGTAAGCTATTTATAGATGGTTCTTCCCCAGTATCTGTTGCGGGAAAAAGAAGACAACATGATTTGCCTGCAGACCCTGGTCAGCCATTCCATTCACAGCAGCCAGTGCTTTAAGATAAACCTTACAGTATACCTTGAGGACACATATTGCCTTGTATAATAACCAACAGGTCACAGTTACATACTTATCAATCATGTCATAGAGATATTAAAATAACAATTTGTTGAACTAATATGCATTTTTCTATCGGCATATATTACCTAGACAGACACAGGAGAGGCTTTTGTGTAAGTAAACTACTTTAAATTGCAATAAGTAAATACTTTTATGAATTATAATGCATAGCCCATGTCGTGTACAATAAACATGTACCTTCCATGCGACCTTCTTTCTAAGATCGACAACATCGTCCATGTAAACCGCTTGCAAAACTTGCCATTCCTCTTCTTGTCGCTGAAGAAGAGAGTCGTCTGCCATTTCATAAATAGCACGGACTCTTATTATACTCGCATACTACTGCTTTCAACGGCATTTTATCTTACAGGATACGATAGCACTGAAAATATGAGTTGTTTACATTTTTAACGTTTCATCATCAGTTCATCGGAACCGGAAACCCACGTGAGAAGCTAAAAACTACTAACCAATCCCGACCTCGTACCTCATTTAAAAAAAAAGACGGCGAAGTCGCGTCTTATTACGCTAGTTTATCCCTTTATCAACTCGTTAAGCAAGCAAACATGCTTATTGCACTGAATCATCTATGACTGGGTGCCTTTCTGAGCATCTCGTTTTGGCTTGTTCCAAATAAATTACCTTTTCAGTTTGGTTTAAAAAAAATTCCAAGCACCATTTGATATACATGAGTACAACAGAAACATCCAAAACTTAAAGTTTAGAGGTTAAACTATCAAAAACTATGCCAGATTTATTTACGAACCAAAAAAAAACATCCTTATGAAATGAAAGTCTGTTGATTATATTGAACTGATTTCATAAGACAATTTCTCACGTACATATCTGGGGTTTTTTTTCAGTCTACTTCAAGAAAGTTAAGTGATCCCCTTTGTCTATCGTCGAATATTTTGACACCTTTTAGGTCAAAACACATCATTTTTTTTTATCCTTAATCAACAAAATAGCGATAATATAGGATCAAGTATGTGTATGTACATGTAGGTGCAATTCCACCAAAGCATAGTATGTCACATCCGGTTGCATACGAAAAAGGGTAAAAAAAATATTACCTTAAATTTGACAGTTATAGGAAATTCATCCATATTAGCTTGCATTAAAAAATTCCTGATTTTTTGTTCAGTCACTCTTTGAATATTTTGCTGTATTTGACTTCTTCTTTATGGAGAAGACTATATATGTATAAGTTTGCTATCATCCCTATTACATTTTGAAGCAAATAAAATATGTTTAAACTATTTGAATTCTTCCATAATTTATTCTATCATTATACAACCACATTTTTTCAATAATGTTTCAATTCGATTGCTTTTTATAGTGGACATAAAATAAAAATATAACAACCACATACCTTCTTCTCTTATCCTGGTTATATTTATTCTCATTGCTTGGCAGTACTATTAATGGGGAGGGTGAATGAGACATTCTTGGTCTTCTAGGAGTACTTGGGGTACCAATTGGGGAACATGTTGGTACTTCTGTAATAGGAGTAGCTGGTACAGCTTTCTCTTGTTCTGTTGGTTTCTCATCAGATATCTAATTATAGAAATAAATAGATTAATATATAGATCATATCAAGAAGATTGTGCTACTAAACCATTCATTTAAGTACCATACTTTTTTTAATTTATACAAATAAAATTGGGTAGCTATATTTATTTATTTCACAAGATATTTATTTTCTGCAGTCAAGCATTTAAAGTGTAAAACTCATTGATGGTTAAATGGCTGTTATACTGTATGTTCAACAGCAAACATTTCAATAATATTTAAGGTGGTACCTAACACTACAGGGAGATAACTCTGTAAAATCAGCTAAACATTTTAATTACGTTGAGTTGTTAAGGGAATACTAAGCTTCTCAACGATCAAAATTAATGTTTTTCAAACTGCAATATAACCTGTGTATTTTTTCTGATAAATTGGTTGGTTCAAATTTTTTGAAATTTTTATATTTTTGTCAAAGGGTCAAAGTCAATATTTTGCAGAAATGAAAATTAAAACGAGCTAAATTAATTTTAGTGAAGGTGTTGGGTACCACCTTAACATGAAAAATTTGTCAGGTGAATATTATTTGTACTTTGATAACACATTGGGAAGAACAGATAGATTCATAAATCAGGGAAAAATACAGTTCCAGAAGTTCTATGATAGACAGATTAGAAAAGTATAAACATTTGAATTGTACCTGTTTAGTTTCCTTTATTTTCTTTGTTTCTTCTTTCAGAGCATGTTGTCTCTTCTGTATTTCATCCTCTAGAAGCTGTCTCTGAAACAGCCAAAGCACAAGATTTACAGGTGA
Organism: Mytilus trossulus; assembly: GCF_036588685.1. Lineage (NCBI taxonomy): Eukaryota > Metazoa > Mollusca > Bivalvia > Mytilida > Mytilidae > Mytilus > Mytilus trossulus. The sequence continues at coordinate 27,534,273 of NC_086375.1, read as the reverse complement.
ATGTATAAAATGCATATGTGTGAAGTTGAATTCAAATTAAAGAATAAAATGAACCATTACTAATTATTTTACTTTCAATAAATATATTACAAATCATCAAGATAAATGATTTATTTGAATGTAGAGTTCTCAGTATTTTACACTTTATAATACAATGATGAAATGAATTAGCAATCATAATTCCAGTAGAAAGTTTACTTCATCTTTGTGTCTTCTTTTGGGCTATTATGGATTCATTAATAGTCGTTGGACACCAATTTTCATGAATTTCGTGGGAATGAGAGAACCACGAATATAGATGTTCAACGAATAACATATTTTCTTGAGAAATGAATGCAGACTTTGCCACAACCACGAAATTAATTATCCACGAATATCCAAGTTTTCCTCAAACCATGAAAGTTGGTATCTACGAAAATAAGTGAAACCACAGTATTGCAAGGCAGCTAGAGTCAGAGTTTGTAATGGTAGAGGAAGCCGAAGTGCCCAGAAAAAAACACAGACTTTTAATATGAAAACTGACAATCTTAGTGCTATTTCATTTGAGAATAACCTCATGGTTTTAAAAAATATAGTTTAAGGTCAAAGACAAATTCACTGAAATAATTTAAACAAAAATATCAAATACCTCTTTTTCTTCTTTTCTTTTCAGAAAATCAAGTCTTTTCTGTTGTTCTAATTTTTGTTTTTCTTGTTGTTTCAATTGGTTACTCAACATTTCTTCATAAAAAGATTTCTGTGGACCTTTGTAGTTATCACGAAGAAATGTCTGTACATGTTGAGCTAGTTCTAGAACCATAACCTGGAAAGGATATAAACACAGAAATGTCTGTACATGTTGAGCAAGTTCTAGAACCATAACCTGAAAAGGATATAAACACAGAAATGTCTGTACATGTTGAGCTAGTTCTAGAACCATAACCTGAAAAGGATTTAAACACAGAAATGTCTGTACATGTTGAGCTAGTTCTAGAACCATAACCTGAAAAGGATATAAACACAGAAATGTCTGTACATGTTGAGCTAGTTCTAAAACCATAACCTGAAAAGGATATAAACACAGAAATGTCTGTACATGTTGAGCTAGTTCTAGAACCATAACCTGAAAGGATATAAACACAGAAATGTCTGTACATGTTGAGCTAGTTCTAAGACCATAACCTGAAAAAGGTATAAAAAAGAAATTCTGCAACATTTTAAACATTTGTATATGTATATGAAGTAGAAATTCTGCAACATTTTAAACATTTGTATATGTATATGAAGTATTGCAAAGAGATGTTTTGAATTTGTTGCAGTTGGTCATATAATCTTTTTTATACTAATGGTAAACAGCTACAGTATATAAGAAAATTAACAGCATTTCCCTGTGGTTTATCTACAATATGTTTACAAAAGAGCTACTTTGAAATTAACAATAATTAATTCTATTTCATACAATACTGATATGAAAAAAACAAATAAATAAAGAATCATGTAAAACAGTATTATGTTAAAAAGTGGTATATCTTAATATGGGATTTATTTTCGCTATAAGATAAAATCATGTAAAAATCCCCTTGAGTAAATTTGACATTTAAAAAAAAAGGACAAGAACGAGAGAAATATTTGATCTCCTACGCAGATGTGAAAGGCTCTGTCACAACCATTTACATGACTTAATAAAAAAAGGTGCTGCATTTTTTCCAAGAGTGCAAGCTTTATAATTCACTGAGATTATAATTCTAAGAAATTAATAATCAATATTTATGAAAGCTACATATCTGGATTATGATAAATGAAGTTTAGGTTTTAGTACAGTATTAAGTCTGCATGTACATTTTGTAAATTAAAAAAAATCAATCAAGACAAGAGAAAAAGAAGTAAAAGTTAAAGTGAAGAAACAGAGTTATCCCTCTTTGTACTAATTTGCTTGTCCTCTACATTTGTATACATTTGTATTTGTTCTCAATATTTTAAAAGAATGTATATAATGTTAAATGTAGATTTCTTGTAATGTATGTTTAATTCTATAAGTATTGAATAAACTAAAAAATATTCCATCTCTTCAGTTAATAAAATTCTCAATAATAGCACAGTCACATGACCAGGCTTTAATAATTGTACAAAATGTAAGTTATTCTACATTGCACATAAGAAGATTTAATTAGCAAATTTGGCGAATAAAATTCATGGCATATGTTACTTTTTCGTTGCTAAAAAAGGACAAGAAAATACAAAATCCATAAAGGAGTATCAAAAAAGATTAGTTTCTTAAAAAATCGAAAGAATCAGTATCGCGATGATCCGTTTTTTGGTCATCCTATTTTTCCATGACAAATGTATTCTTATTACTTTAAACACCAACCACGGACCTGTAATCACTTTTGTTCCTAAAAATAAAACGAGATCGGAAACAAAATACAAAGTGAATTTCTGAAGGGAAAACTTTAATAGGATGCAACACACACGCACATGGGAATGAAAAGAAGAGAAGGGTTGGAAGATAATTATGAGTGACAATTCGCAAAGTAAATTTCTTGTATCAGAATAATACCAAACAAACAGGATATTGTTTGGAGGATTAACGCATACAAATGTTTCCAATAAGATATTTATTTTAATATAAAATACCAAAAATGTAAATTGTAAATTCTTTCCTTTGTTCTCGAGGTAACTTTGTCTTCAATTAAATTAAACTCAGTTAATATATTTAAAGTTCAAGACAGAACGTGCTTACAATTTTATATTATAAAATGAAACATTTTATGAAACATGACCGATGAAAAATATATTATGTATTTATCATTATTTTTTATTATCAATATATTCAAAATATACAATTCATTTTAAATACATGTTACATATTTCTTTTATATATATTTTTTTCGTTTAGCTGGGCTTTCAAGTATTCAGCTTTGAATGTAAATGTAAAAAAGCACTTCGGACGCATGAAATTTATATTTGTGTTTTTTTCATTTTTCCATGTATCTAGTAAGCCAAACTTACTACAGTAGCGCAAAATGTTCACCATTGTGTAGAATTATTTTTTATATATACCAATACATAATATTTTTTTATTCATTCAATTCATTACACTACATAATCATCAACACATAAAGAAAAAAAGAAAAACAATTCTATTCTCCTACATTCACTCCTACATTGGCCAAGCCTACAAAGACACGAAGACAACGAAATAGTAACATAAACAAACAAAAAAACACACAAACAAACAAAAAAACAAAACTATAAGATATATATGAGAAAAATAAACTTTTGGTACACAGATGTGAACATGAATAAAAATAAGGAGACGTGGTATACATGTAAACCAACTTATTTTCGCTTTTACTTTCTACAGCAGCGATTTAACATATTCGCGACGATTTATATTTGCGTTATATTTCTAATCGCGAAAATAAGTTGATTTTACAGTAATTGCAATGACACAAATATCCACCAAAGTCCAAATGACGTGAATAATTGATTGATTTATAAAATCAGACAGCTAGCATAAGAAGGGTTTTATTTTGGGTTAAGAGTTTTATGTATTTGTGTATCGTGACAACTTGTGTCAAAATTATTATTTATTATTATGTCTATCCAGTTCTCTAAAAAAAAAATTCGTTCTGCTGATTGTTTATTGAAATGACAATGAAGAAAAAAATGATGTACATCCTCCACCTCATCACTTCTCAGTAACTTCTCTGTGTTAACCTGGAAATTGTTTCTATATTGTTCTGTTTATATGGACCTATACTGATGATGTTAATCAATAACACTAAATAAATTGACCAGTTTTTATAAAGTGCGAGTTTTGGCCTGCCACAAAATCAGGTTCAACCCAATATTTTTTTTCTTAAAATGTCCTGAAAAGTCAGGAAAATAGCAGTTGTTGTCTGATAGTTCGTTTTTGTGTGTGTTGCATGGTCGTTTGTTTTTTGTACACTTCAGTGTTTCTGTTGTTTCGTTATTTTCATCTTTTAAATGACGTGTTTCTCTCAGTTTAAGTTTGTAACCCAGATTTGTCTTCTCTCAATCGATTTATGACTTTCGAACCGTGGTATACTACTATTGCCTTTATAAATAGTAAATTTTCCAGCCCTATAAATGATCAGCGAGTATAACATAAGTAAAATATATACTCTTTAGTAGGTAACTATACTAAAACGGATGAAAGTGATATAGACAACAGGTCTACGTGTTTACAAATGAAATACTTTCAGTTTTTTGTATTGTTTACGAGTTATGTTATAATCAATTTGAATAAAATTGGACGTGTTCGAGAAAAGGGTTTTACAGAACTTATTTATATATGTCCGACATTGTTGGACACTGCAGACGATTCCGTAACATTTTGACGTCAATAGCGAACAGTTCTGACGCTATCATTCAATTTTTTATGCGCACACAAATGTGTTTTTACATGAACAATCTAACCAAATTTAGGCAATTTTTAACGACTCATAGCTTGAAAAAGAGCACGGTGACTCATTCTTTTTATTATATTGTTGAAAAAAGCATTTTGTAAAATCTTCATTCTGGCTAATTATACGAAAAATCTGTCTCAAAAAGTATATAATTATGATCTATCTTAAGCGAATGTCAAAGAAGTGAGAGGTTAAGCTAGCTATAAAACCAGTTTAAATCCCAAATTTTCTACATACCAAATCAGGAATACAAGTTTTTTTCCCTTAATTCGTTTGACTGTTTGAGCTATGGATTTTACCATTTGATAAGGGACTTTCCGATTTGGATTTCCTTGAGGTTCGGTATTTTGGTTATTTTTCCTTTTTCATGCACTTCAAAAATCCCTGCATTTTACTTAGTTTCCTTTGTTTCCTTTTTTAGAGCTCATCATAAACCTGATGCAAAACAAAGAAAACCACACGTTTGGCCTTAGATTTCTGTAGATCAGTCCCGAATGTTTATTTACTTTACTTTCGGTACCCTTCTCAAAGAACCAAAACAAGCGTCGATGATTGATCTCCCTTATCAAAATCATATACAAACTTTATTTTCCAAAAACTCATTATAGATTTGATCAAATAATTTAAAAAAAAGGACCCGAAGCAGTGAAAATTAAAACCTTTCGTTAATAGCGTTTTTAAATCGAAGCTTTGAAAATGATACACCTTATCGCATATCGTTATATGATAAACATCTCTTTATGAAAGTGGTCATTTGCATTGAAAATTAAAAATGGTGCTAAGCACATTCAGTCATCGCCATGCAGCATAACTAATTATAAACGCCTAGGTATTTTTATAGCCCGTCTGCACCCACTATACACTATAACCAACCAAATATCACAATTCAAAGTAGTATTTATAAACTTCCGATTTGAATCTTTCCTTTTCTTGTTTCTTTTATCACTCCAAATTATCTGATTAAATTAAATACTTATGATACACGTCATCAAATTAAAAAAGGTTTAGATTTGAAAAAAAGATTTGTTGACGTTTAAGAATTGAACACCATTGAACAGACGACACTTTGATGTCTAAATTAAACGGAGGTTACAACATATTGAACAAAGATAATTTATTGTTTAACGCTAACGTCCAAAAATTTATGATACAGGAATGTGTAGGACCAAACCACTGAACATCAAAATGAAAATAAATATATAAATATATAAATTTCTAAATAGATATATAAAGAATTAATTAAAGAAAGTGAAATAAATGAATAAAAATAACTAAATGAATTATTTAATAAAACAATTAGTTAAAAAGCAAGAAAATTGGAAAAAAGAAAGTAGATGAAAAAAAGAATGAAAGAAAAAGACAATAAATAAATAAATAAATAATTTATTAGATGAATATTTTTTTAATGCATAAATAAAACAGGTTACATAATGTATCGACACATCCTGATTTTTTAATGCAAAACCATGAATTTCAGAACAGAAGGAGGAGCTGACTTGTGTTTGATGCGAAGAAACATCACTGGTATCACTGACTAGCTGAAAATGTGGTCCATAAAAAACCCTAAACCAATTAGAAAAGGAACTTCTAGTAGACGAACTCATTTTAGACCGAGGCACACGTCTGACCTCACATCATTCAAAGCTTAGGTAAAGTGCGTATCTAAAGATTTAAAACGATAGCAAGATATAGAGCTGCCAGTTGGACAATAGGTCAGTTAAAAACAAACTTTGAGTATACATATTAGCTCTACCTAGCAACATGTAGTGCTACAGAAAATCTACGGACAAAAGCAAATGCATAAGAACAATTCAAAGCCGGTTAAATCTTAAACAAAAGTCAAAATAACCAACAATAAGTTCAATACCAATAGGTTTGGTAGTTTTGGTATTTTAAAGACAGAGTTTTTTAGTTTGGTGGGTTAGTTTTGGTACAGTGGACGCATTGGTTTCAGAAGTTTGTCGGACATGAATCTAATGTTGTCTTTCCGCAATGTTTATTTGCATCATTTTATTATTATGCTTTAGTATTTCTTGTCTAATGCAAGGATTTGTATAGTGAGACTAATGAGTCTAATGTCTTGTTTTTTTATTTAGTTTGAGGAATTTAAGATTTACAATGCCATATACTTTGGTGGACAACTAATTGAAGTCTACAAAAATGTTCAATGACGAGCAGTAAACTATCAAAATCCCTGGATAACAGTGCTTTTGCCCCAACATCCACTCCTCAAATAATACTCATTTTTTATGATTGAATAAATAACTTAATCAAACTATAACCATTTCAAATAATTTGAAATCAATGAACTACACTCCGCTTTTGACAAGAGGGAAAGTATAAAGAAAAAAGATTTAAATGCATAGCAACACAAGAAATGGCAAATTTGCTCGCGATTCGTTAGCATAGATTATGTTTTAAAGGCAAAATCAAAACAATGGTTCTGCAAAACTAACACAAAACAGTTACCAAATCTGCTAATATAATGCACGATGTCATTGGCGATCCAACAAAAATGAGAAAGTAAACGGGGAATGTGTAAAAGAAACAACAATCCGACAAAAGGACAGAAAACAGCACAAGAACACCAATGCGAAAATGCCACACATTGAGTTGAGCTTTAACTGGTTTCCTGCACAAACACATTTTGCTCATTTCATTATTTCTTAACAAAATAAACAGCAAGAAACAAACAAAATATAAATGGTTGAAAGTTGTGTCACAATGACTGTTTGTGCGTTGTGTTGTGGTCAGTTAGAGTGCGCTGTATGGCCAAAGTGGATAGTTGTCATATGAACTATCTTACCACATCTTCTTATCTTTACATGAATACATTCTTACAAAAAATAACCAACGGTTAATGTGTGAACAAACAAGCAACATAATGAACAAATATAAATTTGCCAATAACCTGATTAATCTGCTAACAACTTGCTGAAGAAAGATAAATCTGCTTATTACTCAACGAACAAAACAGAATCTGCCAAAATTTCAAATCTGCTATCAAAACAATGAACAAATTTAAGTCGAAAAATAAAAGATGAATGATGAACAAACCGTCTAAAACAGAAGGAACAGATCTGTCTATCAGACATGGAGCATTCAAAGATAATCCCATACCCCTAAAACACAATAAGCAATACATGATTTTACTGAATACAAAATTGGCAACACTATATTATGAAATATAGCATCTACACCAAAAGATGACCAAAAAGGATTTAGCAATAGAACCAATAATCAGCAATAACACTTCAACGATGCAGCAATAACAACACAACGACCAATCATAGAACTGCAAAAAAAAAAAACACCGTAAAAAACAAAAATACAAAACTCCAAGAAAAATTCAAAACCGAAAGTAATCAAATGGCAAGATCAAAAGCTCAAACGCATCAAACTCAATGAAAACATCTGTCCCCATTCCTGACTTCGTAAATTAAATCCCTTACGTAGAAAATGGTGGACTTAACCTGCACAATTAGTTTGATATGTTTGTTACATATGATTGAATTATGATGAGCCATGGACAACTCGATGAGCACGAATTTAAGTACAAAAAAATGCAAACAGCCATGCTAAAGGTGTTACTAGTATTTGTTTTTTACTGTTTGAATTAGACGAAATACCGACATGGCTATTTAATACAATTAATTAACTTATTACTTACACAATTCTAAATTAATATTTTTGTACATTGCAAGTGTTATACAATACATCAAATAACATAACTACAAACCTAAACTTGATTTATATCCAATTTTAAGAAATATCTTGTGATGTGACCTTTGTGGTGTTGATACAGTTGTGTGTCGGACACTTCTTGGTTCTGTTTTTGTGTGCTGTCCTAGGTTGTTTTGCGTATTCGTTGTTATTCTGTGGTTAGCATGTTGAAATGTACTGTTGTATTGTTTATATGTGTATTTTTCTGTTCTGAATGTTCTTGGATTTATTTGTACTGCATTTCTTACATGCAATGTTGCCATTTTAGTGGTATATTCAACATTGCCATAAAAGCACAAGGTCTGGCTAGCAACAAAACTAGGTTCAACCCACCTTTTTTTTAAATGTCTTATAAATTTTGAAATTATTAAGAAACTAAGGTTTCAACTCTCTCAGGCAAAGTTGGCTTTAGATGGATTTGGTTATTTATTTTAGGTATTTTTGACACATAGCTTTTCAACGGTTTCGGTATTAATACACCCTCGGATTTTAAATGCTGGCTTTGAACGTTCCTGATGAAGGTAAATCCAGAAAAGCGCTTCGGACGCAAGACATTATCAAACGTGTTGTTCACAAATTTTTAATCAAAGTCAGGAAAATGTCAGTTGTTTTCTAATAGTTCGTTTTTGCGTGTTTTACATTGTCGTTTGTTTGTTGTTGCATTTCAATATTTCTGTTGTCTCGTTATTTTCCTCTTATAGTTGATATGTTGCCCTCGGTTTTAGTTTGTAACCCGAATTTGTTTTCTCTCACTAGATTTATGACTACTGTTGCCTCTTTTTATCATTTGCAATGAAAAATTGCAAAAAGCACAATGAACAATATCATAGCAGATAAACAACACAATAATCAGCTGCTTTAAAGCAGTTAAGGGGGTTCGCGGGTCTAAATCATTATATACTAAGGATTTTCTTATCCCAGGCATAGATTACCTTAGCCGTATTTGGCACAACTTTTTGGAATTTTGGATCCTCAATGCTCTTCAACTTTGTACTTGTTTGGGTTTATAAATATTTTTGATTTGAGCGTCACTGATGAGTCTTATGTAGACGAAACGCGCGTCTGGCGTACTAAATTATAATTCTGATTCCTTTGATAACTATATAGGATTTCTCTATATTTTTCTATAAATGAACTTTATCTTATAGTTGATAGAAAAATAGAATAAAAAAGTGGGGTCACCGTTCATTTGCGCTCACAATCTGCCTTCGAAAGAAGCATACATTTTTGTAAAGGTGAGTTTTTTCTGTTGAAGTAATAGGAGATTTAAAGGTAATATCGAAATAAGAAAAGAAATTTATTACAGAAATCGCTCAAATTTTACAACAATTTAGTTTAAGTACAGCTTATATGGAAACTATTTAAAAAAATATAGGTCACCGATGAGTTAAAAAAGATATTTCAATTTTAAAGCAAAAAAATGGCATTTTTCCACCAAAGGGAGATAATTTGGAACGTTTTCCATGATGTATACATTTTAAAAGTCATCTGGGGCCAACACGAATTATTTGTTTTGAATGATTCTTGTACCATATGATAAGTAACAACTACAAAAGGTAACAAATAAAATTTGAATTGAAAAATAAAGGATTAATTTTTTTCTGACATTTTTATACCCTCGAGCCTCCTTAACATTGTTGTAGTCACCAACATCACAATGACCAATTATATTGATGTCTTCAACAAGATGAGATTTGATACAGCTGACAACTGTAAACAACAACATTTGGCAATGATAAAACTGCTATTACGTAATCAGCATTGGCACAGCTGCATACAACACATTGCATAATGATCAGGCTGTCAACATAAAATGACCGATGGTAGATCAGGCACAATACAACGAGCAATGATTAATCTGCCATTACTTAATGGGCAATTGTACAACACAACGAACAATAAAAAAGTATTAAAACACAGTGAGCAATGGTAAAGCCACAAAAACACAATCAGCTATGACAATATCGTCAATTCAAAATTAGTAATGGTATATATATATAGCTGCACACAACACAATGTACGATGATCAATAATATAGACACCAACAAATTGGAAATGATATGTATAGCTGTTAACACCACAATGATTATGTTGCTAACACCAAATGAGCAATAGGACATTGCAAACAAAACAATAAAGAACGGTATAGCTGCGAACACGAAACGAACAATGAAACAACGACCTATACAAAACGAGCAATGGCACTGCTGCACACAAAACAGGGAATAATGATGAAGCTATGAAAACAAACAATGGAACAACTGCATTTAACATGATAAGCAAGAGCAATGGTACAGCTGCAAAACACAGATAAGCAAAGATAATTCTTCCAACGTAACATGAACAATGGGACAGGTGCAAAAATAATTAGCAATGTAAAAGCTGCCATTACACAACAGTCGATAGTACAGCTGCAAACAACACAATGAACAACTAAAATGTTGCCTACACAAAATGAGAAATGGAACTGCTTCAAACAACACATTCAGCAATGTTCAATCTGCCGACACATAGTGAGCAATGGTACAGCTGCAAACAACACAATAAGCAGTGATAATGCGGCAAATATAAAATGAACAATTGACACAGCTTCAAACAACACAACGAGGAATGCAATTGATGTCAATACACAACTGGCAATATTAAGCTGCAGACAACACAACGAGAAACGATAATGCTGCCTACACAAAATGAGCAATGGAACAGCTGCAAACAACCCTATTAGCAGTTATCAATCTCCTGACACATAGTAAGCAATGGTTCAGCTGCAAACAATACAACGAGAAACGATAATGCTGCCTACACAAAATGAGCAATGGAACAGCTGCAAACAACCCAATACGCAGTGATCAATCTCCCGACACACAATGAGTTATGGTAAAGATGCAAAAAGCACAATGATCAATGATAATGCAGCCAACATAAAATGGACAATGATACAGCTTCAAACAACACAATGAGCAACATTAAAGCTGATATTAGATAGCGGGAATGGAACAGTTGCAAACAACACAATGGCGCAATTGTAAATGGAAGCAGCCAAAAACAAAATGCAATTATATGTCAACCAGCAAAGTATATCATTAACACAATGACAAACTAAAACATTAACACAATGAACAACTTAAGGCGGTACCAAACACCTTCCCTAAAATAATTTGACTCGTTTAATTTTCATAAAATTTTGACAAAGTATTTAATTTGACCTTTTGACAAAAATATAAAAATTTCAAAAAATTTGAACCAACCATTTCAACAGAAAAATTACAATGGTTATATAGTAGTTTGACAAACATAAATTTTTATCATTGAGAAGCTTAATATTCACCCAACAACATAGCTATTTTTAAAAAACGTTTAGCTGATTTTACTGAGTTATCTCCCTGTAGTGTTAGGTACCACCTTAAAGCTGCCATACCGCCATGAGCATCTCAAAACATTAATACAATTATCATTTCAAATCTGACGTTAACACAATGACCAACTTAATTCTGACATTCACACAATGACAAACCTAGAAAATTCACACAATGACTAACATAAAGCTGACATTAACACAATGACTAACTTAAATATGTCAATGCGATGATGACTGATATTAAACCTACTTTAAAATAGCCAATGATCAATATATCTAATAAAAGTACAAACCCACGACTGACAAAGGATTACAAATTACAAAGGAATATAAACTAGTAAGCAATTAGCATGAAAAAGTGGTTACAATTCTGATAAAGTACAATAACCTGCTACCAATCTAACAATAGCACATATAGGACAGCGATTTATTTGACAATAAAAATATGACCAAAAATGTGCCATAACAAAATAAACTTTACAAAAGCACACTGTGATGGCTTATTAACGGATGTGCCCAGTTATCATACTGACGATAGATATACCTGAAAGTAATATACCAACTAACGATGATTTTGACGTTCCAAAATACTCAAGCATAAATTTAACAATAACATAAAAAGAAGTGACAAATCTGACAACAGGGCGATACTCAGTTATAAATCTGACAATAAGACGATAATCGGTTACAAATCTGACAATAGGGCTATAATCAGTTATAAATATGACAATAACAGAATGGCCAACGATAGATCTAACAGTAACATCTTAACCTAGCTGATAATGATTATAACGTTACAAAACTAAAACAAAATCAAGTTCGAAAATATGAAAATAACATTGTTTTGACCGTAGTTCACACATCGTTTATTTTAAATCTGACATATGATATCAATGGCAAGTCTGACAATGACCGATGAATCTTTCTTCACCTATAATGTCAACTAATTTTTTAATAACTTAAAAATAACGCAATGACCAGTGATACATCTGACAACAACTGAATGCCCGATTATGTGTTATATCGTTATACATTTGTTAATAAGAACATGAATAACAAGTCATTTTGCATATTGCTGCGCGATACAAATCTGACAATAACAAATTGACTAATTTGACAATAACAAAACTACTAAATTAAGAATAACAAAATGACTAATTTGACGATAACAAAACTATTAATTTAACAATAACTAAATGACTAATTTGACAATAACAAAACTACTAATTTAACAATAACAAAATGACTAATTTGACGATAACAAAACGACTAGTCTGACAACAAAGTGTAACGACAATCGATGTACTAGAATACAACAGAATAGCCACAAAATAACGCGATAACTAACTTATTGTCTTCCAGTTACCCAATGACTAAAGATAAATCCGATAACCATCGATACTTGGACAAATTGTCTACCGATACTTGGAATTGAATAATTATATTGATACAAATAATACCGTATAGCGGGTTATTTTCGCGGGTGTAAAATTTCGCGATTTTTTTTGAATAAGGTATACGAAATATTTTGGCGGTTATTATTTTGGCGGATTCAACATTTTTAACATTAACTTTGCATGTACACTTTTATATTGGCGGAATTTATTTTGGCGATTTTGTTCTGTTCTCGAAAATAAGCGAAAATGTATACCCCGCGAAAATAACCCGCTATACGGTATAATGAAAATGAAATGAAATTCTACAACGAAAACACAACAAAAGGGACAATATGACAAACACATTTTAATTCAAATGATAACATAATGACTAGTTTACAGCATCATTCTACCAATTATACATTGACTAATATCATAATTATAACAATAACATAATGACTAATGGCATATCAATAAAACGACAGAACAATTACTATAATCATGATTTCAACGATAACACGAACTAATAACACGTGAATTAAAAACAATAACATTATGTCAAACAATGTATCTATCAATAACATTTGACTAATATCATGATCCTAAGAATAACACATTTACCATTATCATGATTATAACAGTGATTAATATAGTGATTCTAACAATAACACATGAACTAATAGGATTATAACAAAAACACATTGACTTATATCATGATTATAACAATAACACATTGACTAATATCATGGTTAACAATAACACATTGACTTATATCATGGTTCTAACAATAACACATTGACTTATATCATGATTATAACAATAACACATTGACTAATATCATGGTTTACAATAACACATTGACTAATAACATTTATCTAACAATAACATATTGACTAATAACATTTATCTAACAATAATACATTGACTAATATAATTGTACGAATAAATACCACATGAACAAATAATGTGTTTTAACAATAAAATTATGGTGAATAACATATACAATAACTAATTCATTGAATAATGAAAGCTAAAAATAACATATTTACAAACGATATATCTGACACTAGCACATCGACTTATTGTGGTGGCCAGATGCGGCCTTTTCACCCTTTCGCGTTTTCGTGTTTTCTACCTTCTCTTTGCAAACGCGAAATCGAGAAATCGAGAAACCGAGAAAGCAATATCGAGAAATTGAGAAATCGGGAAATCGAGAAATAGGGAAATCGAGAAATAGAGAAATCGGGAAATCGAGAAATCGAGAAAGCAAAAACACGAAAGCGATTTCTCGATTACCCGATTTCCCAATTTCTCGATTTCTCGATTTCTCGATTTCCCGATTTCTCAATTTTTCGATTTCTCGATTTTGATTTCTCCCGATTTGTCGATTTCCCGATTTGATATCTGGATTTCTGGATTTCGATTTCTCGATTTCTCGATTTCCCGATTTCCCGATTTCCCGATTTCGCGTGAAAGTGAAAGGTGAAAAAACGAAAACTCGAAAAGGCGAAATGGTCGCATCCGGCAACCATAACTTATCAACATTTAAACAATATCATAATGAAGCTACATGGCTGGTGTTTCTGTCGGGGACTAACAGTCCCCCAGCAGAGGTACCGACCCAATGGTAGTAAAAACATTATATATGATTCTTTTTTTGTCATATATAAAGTAAAACACGATACATCTGTAGATAACATATTGACTAGTATCATATTTCTAACCATGATTAACTGACTTATCACGATTTTAACCATTTAATTTTGACGAATGATGTATCTGACAATCTGAATCATGATTTTGATTATAAAAACATGACGAGCGACAAATGTGTCAATAACACTTTTAAAATTGGAAGACTTATCAATTACTCAACAATAGATACCAAGATGATTACCCACTAACCCAATAACACGATAACACGATAACGAATGAATGTCTGCCAATAACAAATTGATTCAAAATAAAAAAAAAAAAAGAGATCTTGCTTAAAACGCAAATACGACCGACATTATTTCTGAAAATAAACACGAAAGACAAAAGTTAAATATGACAAGAATTAAATTGATACCTACAAATATATTTAACAAAAACACAGTGACCCAATGAAGACGTTGAAAATAATACAATATGATTAACGATAAACGATTTGTCTGATTGTGATACCAAGATAAACAATGCTGAATATAAAAGAAAATATCAATGGCCATATCTATCGATAACACATTTCATCTGACGATTACTACTTATAGATTATCGAAACAGTCGATTATCGATTTTGTCAATAACACAAGGACTGTTTATTGATATGTTTAAATGAAAAAACAATGAAATGATATGATAGTAAATGGTTTGTCCCTTTTTATAGGAACTGGTATCTGTGGATACATCTATTATTTTCTTTGGTTATTACTTTGTGTTTGTATGTAGCTATTTATGAAATGATACAATGGCACATTCTCTATTTGATATATAACTGTATATATGTAATATTAAATCAGTCGGTATCATGACATAACAAGAATGTATCCCCAGTACACAGATGCCCTTTCGCACTTTTCTATGATCAGTAGACCGTTGAATGGGATAAAACCTCCAATTTGACATTAGATAAAAAAAGATTATGTCATAGGAAACATGTGTACCAAGTTTCAAGTTGATTGGACTTCAACTTTATCAAAAATTACCTCGACCAAAAACCTGACATTTCCTCTACCAAAAAATTTAACCTGAGGCGGGACAGACCGACGGACGGACGCACAGACTAGAAAACGTAATGCCTATAAAAAGTGCATAAAAAAGCTACATGATCATTAGACTTGAAAATTGGTTAAACGTGTGACAACTATGATAACATTACAGTTGACACTGACAACTCTTATACCATTACAGTAGACACTGACAACTCTGATACCATTACAGTAAACACTGACAACTCTGAAACCATTACAGTAGACACTGACAACCCTGATACCATTACAGTAGACACTGACAACTCCGATACCATTACAGTAAATACTGACAACTCTGACAACACTACAGTGGAAACTGACAACTCCGATATCCCTCCCATGGATACTGACAACTCGAATAACACTACAATAGATACTGACAACTCTGATAACACAACAGTAGATACTGAGAACACAACAGTAGACACTGACAACTCTGATATCACTATAGTAGACACTGACAACTCTAATAACACTACAAGAGACACTGACAACTCTGTAACACAGCAGTAGATTCTGACAACTCTGTAACACAGCAGTAGATTCTAACAACTCTGATAACACAACAGTAGACACTAACAACTCTGATAGCACTCATTAGATACTGAAAACTTGGATAACACAACAGTAGATACTGACAACTCTGATTTCACTACAGTAGATACTAAAATGTTAATAACATTACATTGGATACTGACAACTCTATGAACACAAGAACTAAGTAGATACTGTCAACTCTTGTAACATGACAGTGGACAACTTTGATAACATTACCGTTGATACTGACAACTTTTTAAATGACAGCGGATACTAACAACTCTACAGAAAAAACTGACAACTTTACAAACACTGCAGTGGTTGTGAAAACTCTGATAACACTGCAGTGGACGCTACACTTCAGTAGATACTGACAAATCTAATAACACTAGTCTATACTGACAACTCTGATAACTTTACAGTGGATAATGTCAAATCTAATAACACTACAGTCGAAACTGTCAACTCTGATAGTTTTACAGTGGATACTGACATTTCTGATAACACTACAGTGGACGCTACACTGCAGAAGATACTGACAACTCTGATAATACTACAGTGGATACTGATAATATCAGATTATTACATGGCATTTATCAAGAGCCGCATGTCTCGAGGGCTGACATTGACAAAGGGCTGATAATACATGCGATATGAAGAATGACATGTCATGATCTTTTTATCATATGCTTCAACAATGGAGGAAAATAACTGATTCATATATTGATCCTTTTGCTTGTTTCCAAATAGAAGTTCAAGGATTGGAAAGTTTGGACGTCGGACCCCAAATTTGGTACCAGTAAAAATCATGTTATTTAGTCTAAATATATGATAACTCTGATAACACTGCAGTGGACACCGGCAAGTCTGACAAAATTACTGTGGATACTGACAACTCCGATTGCATTTCTGTGAATTATGACAATTCTAATAGCATTACCGTGAATACTGACAACTTTGAAAGCATTATCGTGGATACTGACAGTTCTGATAACATGACCGTGAATACTGACAACTTTGATAACATTAACGTGGATACTGACAGCTCTGATTATATAACGGTAGATACTGACAACTCTGATAACGTTACCTTGGATACTGACAACTCTGATAACATTACCGTATAAACTGACAACACTTTATTACCGTGGATACTGACAACTCTGATATCATTACCGTGGATACTGACAACTCTAATAACATTACCGTTGAAACTGAAAATTCTGGTTACGTGACAGTGGATTATGACAATTCTGGTAACACTACAATGGATACTGACAATTCTGGTAACACAGCAGTAGATACTGACATCTCTGATAACACTACAGTGGATACTGGCAACTCTGATAAAACTTAAGTAGACACTGACAACTCTGAAAACAAAACAAACGATATTGACAACTCTGATAACACTACAATGTATATTGACAATTCTGATAACACTACAGTGGATACTGGCAACTCTGATAACACAGCAGTAGATACTGACAACTCTGATAACACTACAGTCGATACTGACAACTGTGATAACACTACAATGGATACTAACAACTCTGATAACACTACAGTTGATACTGACAACTCTGATAACACTACAGTGGATACTGGCAACTCTGATGACACAGCAGTAGATACTGACAACTCTGACAATACGGCAGTAGATACTGACAACTCTGATAACATCACAGTAGACACTGGCAACTCTGATGACACAGCAGTAGACACTGACAACGCTGATAACACAGCAGAAGACACTGACATTACCGTTGAAACTGAAAATTCTGGTTACGTGACAGTGGATTATGACAATTCTGGTAACACTACAATGGATACTGACAATTCTGGTAACACAGCAGTAGATACTGACATCTCTGATAACACTACAGTGGATACTGGCAACTCTGATAAAACTTAAGTAGACACTGACAACTCTGAAAACAAAACAAACGATATTGACAACTCTGATAACACTAGAATGTATATTGACAATTCTGATAACACTACAGTGGATACTGGCAACTCTGATAACACAGCAGTAGATACTGACAACTCTGATAACACTACAGTCGATACTGACAACTGTGATAACACTACAATGGATACTAACAACTCTGATAACACTACAGTTGATACTGACAACTCTGATAACTTTACAGTGGATAATGTCAAATCTAATAACACTACAGTCGAAACTGTCAACTCTGATAGTTTTACAGTGGATACTGACATTTCTGATAACACTACAGTGGACGCTACACTGCAGAAGATACTGACAACTCTGATAATACTACAGTGGATACTGATAATATCAGATTATTACATGGCATTTATCAAGAGCCGCATGTCTCGAGGGCTGACATTGACAAAGGGCTGATAATACATGCGATATGAAGAATGACATGTCATGATCTTTTTATCATATGCTTCAACAATGGAGGAAAATAACTGATTCATATATTGATCCTTTTGCTTGTTTCCAAATAGAAGTTCAAGGATTGGAAAGTTTGGACGTCGGACCCCAAATTTGGTACCAGTAAAAATCATGTTATTTAGTCTAAATATATGATAACTCTGATAACACTGCAGTGGACACCGGCAAGTCTGACAAAATTACTGTGGATACTGACAACTCCGATTGCATTTCTGTGAATTATGACAATTCTAATAGCATTACCGTGAATACTGACAACTTTGAAAGCATTATCGTGGATACTGACAGTTCTGATAACATGACCGTGAATACTGACAACTTTGATAACATTAACGTGGATACTGACAGCTCTGATTATATAACGGTAGATACTGACAACTCTGATAACGTTACCTTGGATACTGACAACTCTGATAACATTACCGTATAAACTGACAACACTTTATTACCGTGGATACTGACAACTCTGATATCATTACCGTGGATACTGACAACTCTAATAACATTACCGTTGAAACTGAAAATTCTGGTTACGTGACAGTGGATTATGACAATTCTGGTAACACTACAATGGATACTGACAATTCTGGTAACACAGCAGTAGATACTGACATCTCTGATAACACTACAGTGGATACTGGCAACTCTGATAAAACTTAAGTAGACACTGACAACTCTGAAAACAAAACAAACGATATTGACAACTCTGATAACACTACAATGTATATTGACAATTCTGATAACACTACAGTGGATACTGGCAACTCTGATAACACAGCAGTAGATACTGACAACTCTGATAACACTACAGTCGATACTGACAACTGTGATAACACTACAATGGATACTAACAACTCTGATAACACTACAGTTGATACTGACAACTCTGATAACACTACAGTGGATACTGGCAACTCTGATGACACAGCAGTAGATACTGACAACTCTGACAATACGGCAGTAGATACTGACAACTCTGATAACATCACAGTAGACACTGGCAACTCTGATGACACAGCAGTAGACACTGACAACGCTGATAACACAGCAGAAGACACTGACATTACCGTTGAAACTGAAAATTCTGGTTACGTGACAGTGGATTATGACAATTCTGGTAACACTACAATGGATACTGACAATTCTGGTAACACAGCAGTAGATACTGACATCTCTGATAACACTACAGTGGATACTGGCAACTCTGATAAAACTTAAGTAGACACTGACAACTCTGAAAACAAAACAAACGATATTGACAACTCTGATAACACTACAATGTATATTGACAATTCTGATAACACTACAGTGGATACTGGCAACTCTGATAACACAGCAGTAGATACTGACAACTCTGATAACACTACAGTCGATACTGACAACTGTGATAACACTACAATGGATACTAACAACTCTGATAACACTACAGTTGATACTGACAACTCTGATAACTTTACAGTGGATAATGTCAAATCTAATAACACTACAGTCGAAACTGTCAACTCTGATAGTTTTACAGTGGATACTGACATTTCTGATAACACTACAGTGGACGCTACACTGCAGAAGATACTGACAACTCTGATAATACTACAGTGGATACTGATAATATCAGATTATTACATGGCATTTATCAAGAGCCGCATGTCTCGAGGGCTGACATTGACAAAGGGCTGATAATACATGCGATATGAAGAATGACATGTCATGATCTTTTTATCATATGCTTCAACAATGGAGGAAAATAACTGATTCATATATTGATCCTTTTGCTTGTTTCCAAATAGAAGTTCAAGGATTGGAAAGTTTGGACGTCGGACCCCAAATTTGGTACCAGTAAAAATCATGTTATTTAGTCTAAATATATGATAACTCTGATAACACTGCAGTGGACACCGGCAAGTCTGACAAAATTACTGTGGATACTGACAACTCCGATTGCATTTCTGTGAATTATGACAATTCTAATAGCATTACCGTGAATACTGACAACTTTGAAAGCATTATCGTGGATACTGACAGTTCTGATAACATGACCGTGAATACTGACAACTTTGATAACATTAACGTGGATACTGACAGCTCTGATTATATAACGGTAGATACTGACAACTCTGATAACGTTACCTTGGATACTGACAACTCTGATAACATTACCGTATAAACTGACAACACTTTATTACCGTGGATACTGACAACTCTGATATCATTACCGTGGATACTGACAACTCTAATAACATTACCGTTGAAACTGAAAATTCTGGTTACGTGACAGTGGATTATGACAATTCTGGTAACACTACAATGGATACTGACAATTCTGGTAACACAGCAGTAGATACTGACATCTCTGATAACACTACAGTGGATACTGGCAACTCTGATAAAACTTAAGTAGACACTGACAACTCTGAAAACAAAACAAACGATATTGACAACTCTGATAACACTACAATGTATATTGACAATTCTGATAACACTACAGTGGATACTGGCAACTCTGATAACACAGCAGTAGATACTGACAACTCTGATAACACTACAGTCGATACTGACAACTGTGATAACACTACAATGGATACTAACAACTCTGATAACACTACAGTTGATACTGACAACTCTGATAACACTACAGTGGATACTGGCAACTCTGATGACACAGCAGTAGATACTGACAACTCTGACAATACGGCAGTAGATACTGACAACTCTGATAACATCACAGTAGACACTGGCAACTCTGATGACACAGCAGTAGACACTGACAACGCTGATAACACAGCAGAAGACACTGACAACTCTAATAACACAGAAGTAGACACTGACAACTCTAATAACACAGCAGTAGACACTGACAACTTTGATAACACTACAGTAGATACTGACAACGCCGATAGTATAACAGTTTATACTGATAACACTACAGTAGACGCTACACTGCAGTGGATACTGACAACTCTGATAACATTACCGTGGGTCCTGACAACTATAACGTTACAGTGGATACTGACATCTCTGAAAACATTACCGTGGGTACTGACAAATCTGATAACATTCCAGTGGATACTGACAACTCTGATAACATTACCGTGGGTACTGGCAACTCTGATAACATTACAGTGAATACTGACAACTCTGATAACATTATCGTGGGTACTGACAACTCTGATAACATTACAGTGGATACTGACAACTCTGATAACATTACCGTAGATACTGACAACTTTGATAACATTCCAGTGGATACTTACAACTCTGATAACATTCCAGTGGATATCTACCTCTCTGATAACATTACCTTGGATACAGAAAACTCTGGTAACGTGACAGTATATACTGACAATTCTGGTATCATTACAGTGGAAACTAACAACTATAATATCATGAAATTAAATACTGTCATCTGATAACACTACAATAGAAACTTACAAGTCTGATAACACCAGGTCACTATCTATTTGATAGTTTTACATTTGATTTCAGTTTGTTTTGGGGAAAATGCTCTCTTCTATTTATATTTGATATTTGTAATCTTGTTCTTGATTATTCCTCCTTGGTTAGTAAGCACCTGGTTTAAAATGGTCAATAACTTTTTTTTTTTCGTTTTTTGTTATTTTTCTATTGATGTATTATTTTTTCCTTTATTTTATTGTTTTTTCAGCTATACAGGGTTATATAATTAACATATGGTTGCTGGGAGCTCTTTCTTCTTTGGTATCATTTTTTGGTTTGTGTTTGAATCATGTTTGGTTTGTGATGTTTTTAATTTGAAGATGTAAAATGAACACTTCTTGACTCAATAAAAATATGTATTTCATTGAGTACTTATTTTCATTGATAGAAGAAAAATTAAGAAGACTTTCATAGTTCTTTTTTTCTATCTTAATTTCTCAACGTATAATTGTCTATTCTAAAAACAAAAACAAACATAACTTAGTCAAAATGAAAATGAAGGTGTATTCATGTCCAAATATTCTTAAAATTTTGAATAACTAAATTTACATAATTTATTCACACATGACTTTTTAACAAAAAAGGTATATAAATTGACCTTAACATAATGTCATGTAAAATTTTCATGAAATCTTGTAACTCAAGACTTTTCAATTTCTAAATTTCATATGCTAGAAACAGGAGAATGGACTAAGAAAATCAGTAGGGGTAAATTTGGAGACTTTAATTCATATTTTCTTTACCTCAATTTTTGTACTTTATATAACGTTTTCTATTTGATAAATTAAATCATGAAGAAAATTCAAACTTGCTAGTCATATTGAGGGCCCTTTATAGCTTGTTGCTCGGTGTGAGCCAAGGCTCCATCTTGAAGACTGTGCTTTGACCTATAATGATGTTTCTTTTACAAATTGTGACTTGGATGAAGAGTTGTCTCATTGGCACTCATACCACATCTTCTTATATCTAATCAGAAGGTTTTAACTAAACTAGTTTTGATACCATATGAATCATGGAAAAATCAAATATTTGATTGATCATTTTTATCATCTTTTAAATCTTCAATCTTCAGTTTCAACAAGTGCAAAATTTGTTTTTTTATGATTTGAAATTTTATCTTTGAAGGAAAATTTGTCGAATATTTTTTCCTTTTCATTTCAACCAAGTATGATTTAGATACCAAAGTCAAATGTATTTTTCTATGAATTTTTGTTGTTGACATTTTTGTATTTCAACCAAGTACAATTTTGATAGTAAAGTCCAATGTCTTGGCCAATGTATTTCTATAAAGTATTTTGTTGACACTTTTCAGTTTTGTATTTTAACTATGTATGATTTTGATAGTAATGGCCAATGAATTTTTCTATGAAGTTTATTGACATTTTTGTATTTCAACCAAATATGATTTTGATACTAATGGCCAATGATTTTTTCTATGAAGTTTATTGATATTATTTGTATTTCAACCAAGTATGATTTTGATACTAAAAGACAATGCGTTTTTCTATGATTTTTTTGTGTTGTATTTTAGTTGTTTCTTGTTACTAGGTGTTGTCAGTCTCTTCTACCAAGGATTTGTACAGTAAGATCAAAATCCTTCCTTCGAGTTATAAGTTTTGAATGGATGGCCCTTTGATATAATCAGCCTCACTCAAAAAACATATTGGTCAAACAAATATAATAAAACACAAGCAATTAGTTTATTACAACAATTTTTATTTCTCTGGAATTTTGCTCAAAATATTTGACAATCTCGTATTAAAATTCCCTAAAATTTTTCACAAGTCCCTAAGCATCAAGCTCAGCTCCACACTTCACCACACACATCATTGCAATCTTTCATTTCCTCATAGTCAGACACATTCAGACAATAATCAATTTCAGTGTATTTTTGGTAAACTCGTGCATGATTGTCTATAAGATTTTCTGAAAATTTGATACATCTTTTTCAGTTATTTTTTGTTCATTCTGGCATTGAAATGATAAAAAATGTAAATATATATTTATTGGGGAATCATAAAAGAAGTATAGTTAAGAAATGTAATATCGGACATCTTGAAACAATCTAAAATAATTGCTACAGATATACATATAAATATGTCTTTCTCTAGTTAAAATCAGTACAAAAAGATAAAGGAAAGATTTCAGCAGTCTCTGACATTAATATTACTTTACAATTAAATA
Source organism: Mytilus trossulus (assembly GCF_036588685.1). Taxonomy (NCBI): domain Eukaryota; kingdom Metazoa; phylum Mollusca; class Bivalvia; order Mytilida; family Mytilidae; genus Mytilus; species Mytilus trossulus. The sequence goes on along the minus strand of NC_086375.1, from coordinate 27,510,067 downwards.
CACATGTAGTAATTACATGCCAGTTTAAAATCTGCACTTTAACATTTTTTTAAAAACATCATAAATAAATGGTCAGCACTTAGAAATAACTTAGTACTTGTTTTTAGATAAAAGAAAAAAAACAAAAAAAATCATTCTGTAACAAATCACAAACCAAAAACAAATTGGTTAATTATCAAAAAAAAAAAAATCTGGCAGATCGAATAAATATCAAGCTTAAAATTTGTTCAATCTAAAAAAATATTCAAACAAACTTCAACAAAAACAACAAAACATTTACAAATTAAATTGCAAGTAGATCTAAACAGCCTGGCCAGAAAGTATAAAAATGTCACACAAAGAAAAAACTGTCCAAATAATGATTTTTCACTTCCATACACAATAACATATATAAACATACATTCAACAAACATCTTTACTATACAAATAATTTGCACCAAATACTTTTTTTACATGCACCATTAAATAAAATGTCCACTTCCAACACAATGGAACTGGCTATAATTACAAAGGAATAATAATGAGGTAAATCTTAAAGCTTTAATTTAATTGGTCACCCCACTACAGGGCAACTGTTCTGATTGGTTTAACAATGTCATGTGACAAAATTCAAATATTCCATGGCACAAAAACATATTCCTTCAACTGAAGAGTTGATGTTTGACAGAATATACTTTGACGTGGAATGCTTTACAAAGTCATGGCCATTCAAATGTACATTTATTTTGATCATCATGAGGTATGCGGCACATATGTGACCAAGACGTGTTTCTTGTCCAGAGACAACAAAATACATATATAATACTTGGCAACTCATTGTCAACATGAACTGCGTTTTTTTTTTAATAATACTTTTGCGTAGTTTTCCCCATATCCCATTATAACAAGTTGTGAAGACTAGTTTTAAAACTGCAGTCAGTTGTCGACTCCCTTACTCTGTAGAATGACTAGCACACCATTTACTTCCCTTGGCTAGCCTGCAACCGTTAGGAATTAGATTCCACACAATGAGTGACTGCTAAATAATTGAGAGATCACTGTGATTGTATAATAAAATAGGCCGTAGTTTTAAACTACCGTACCCACAAATACTTTTTAGTCACGCTTTATTCCTTGGCTTAATTGTATGTTCGCAGGCCAAGCCAAATGTCCTTGTTCTTTTTAAAGCACATTGTTTACTCCTGATTTTTTTATCCAGCATGAATATCCTGAATGTGTGCACCCATACTGTCCAAGCTGCCATGTAATGGAGGACTTTGAGCAGATCCCATTGACATGGGACTCATGCCGTGGGCTCCGGGTCCCATCATCATATGATGCGGATGCCCTGGTATTAGCATTGCTTGCGAATGAACTGGTGGTCATAACTGTGACATCTGAGAGTATAAACTACTGCCAGTGACAGCAGTACTTCCGAACATGTCACTACTATGCATACCTTGAACTCCAAGCATATCGTATCTTTGTCCTTCCATATGAGAATATCCCTTCATTTGATCGTACATTTCACTACCATGTCTTCCTTGAAACACTGGAATTAAAAAAATTGAAAATAATATTATTATTTGTAATCATGTAATTTCTTTAAACATGTTAAAATCTAAAATCAGCACTATTTATGTTTGAATAGATATAGGAAGATGTGGTGTGAGTGCCAATGAGACAACTCTCCATCCAAATAACAATTTAAAAATTTAACCATTATAGGTTAAAGTACGGCCTTCAACACGGAGCCTTGGCTCACACCGAACAACAAGCTATAAAGGGCCCCAAAATTACTAGTGTAAAACCATTCAAACAGGAAAACCAACAGTCTAATCTATATAAACAAAACGAGAAACGAGAAACACGTATATATTACATGAACAAACGACAACTACTGTACATCAGATTCCTGACTTAGGACAGGTGCAAACATTTGCAGCGGGATTAAACGTTTTAATGGGCCCAAACCTTCTCCCTTTTTCTGAAACAATAGCATAACATCACAACATATAAAAACATACGATAAAATATCAATTAGCAGACTTAACTCAATCAAAAAACGTATGATTACACAAAGAACGAATAAATTTGATCTGCGATATCTGAATACAAATGCACAGTTAATTAAATATTAGAGACAAACAGTCATGACCAAAAGGCTATCAAATAAATTCAAACACACTGAGAAATATTTAACCAATCAATGTTCACTTTAGAAAAAAACCGGTTTGAATAGCTATATATTTTTGCTTAGCTTATTTGAGCAAAAGATTAAACAGAACTTCAAAAATGCCTGAATATTTTTTCTTCATGTTTTTAGATTGCTGTCACGTTGATGTTTACCTGACTTCTCCTTCAAATTGAATCTCTTAATCTAAAAAGATTTCATGTACTTTATCAATTTGTACATTGTTTGTTTTTCTGTGAGCTTATCCTTTGAACCAATTAAGCTTTACAATAACTTCTTAAAAACTGTGAACAAAGTACACTTAAGCTGTGAACAAATTGACTTAAACTTTGATGAACTACTAAGCCTAATCTGAGATTAAACAATTAATCTGAATCTTATCTTTTAAGTTAAAAGAAAAGTAATATGTGCATGGATCTAAGAACTACTTACTGTGAGGACTCATATGTGCCATGGCCTGGCTATCCCAACCCATACTCTCTGGACTGTATCCATGACCTCCTGGTGCTGAAAAGAATTAAGACAATCATTATGTTATTCTTTGTATTTATCTTTATAAAACAGCTGTTTTTACATGCAGTATAATTATTTTGTACTTAGATCAAATATTTGTGGTCGGACACTTCACAGATCCTAGTAATTCTTTGGAAATTTATAATTTCAGAAATTTGGATAAAATAAATATTATTGTTTTGAACCTAAAGTGCTATAACAAAAAACCACTTTTATTGCCGAACAATAGTGCTTATATACATAGTTTTTTTTTCTCGATAATATCTTACTCCTAACAGCATGTGAAACAAATAACGGCCTTGTATAAACTGAAAACAGATAGGGAACACTTAGAGGTACATCTAGATCACATTTAAACCATTCAGTACCCACTTACAGACCCTCGTTATGAGGGAAGAGGAATTTCAATTGAAAAGATTTTCGCTCATATATTCAAGATAATAACCAAAAACAGCAAAATATCCTTAAAATAACCAATTCAGGTGCAGCAACCAAACAACGGGTTGTCCTAATTATCTGAAATTTTCAGGGCAGATAGATCTTGACCTGATGAACAATTTTACTTTGGTCAGATTTGCTCTAAATGCTTTGATTTTTGAGTTATAAGCCCAAAACTGCATTTAACCCTATGTTCTATTTTTAGCCATGGCAGCCATATTGGTTGGATGGCTGGGTCAACAAACACATTTTTTTAACAAAAAACCTCCAAGATGATTTTGGCTAAGTTTGGTTTAATTTGGCCACATAGTTTCAGAGGAGAAGATTTTTGTAAAGATTACTAAGATTTATGAAAATGGTTAAAAATTTACTATAAAGAGCAATAACTCCTAAAGGGGTCAATTGACCATTTCGATCATGTGGACTTATTTGTAAATCTTACTCTGCTGAACATTATTGCTGTTTACAGTTTATCTCTATCTATAATAATATTCAAGATAATAATCAAAACCAGCAAAATTTCCAAAAAAATACCAATTCAGGGGCAGCAACCCAACAACAGGCAACAACAGGTTGTCAGATTCATATGAAAATTTCAGGGCAGATAGATCTGGACCTGATAACAATTGAGCCCCATGTCAGATTTGCTCAAAATGCTTTGGTTTTTGAGTTATAAGCCAAAAAATGTATTTTACCCCTATGTTATATTTTTAGCTGTGGCGGCCATCTTGCTTGGATGGCCGGGTCACCAGACTCAATTTTTAAATTAAATACCCCAAAGATGATTGTGGCCAAGTTTGGATTAATTTGACCCAGTAGTTTCAGAGGAGAAGATTTTTGTAAAAGATTACTAAGATTTACGAAAAATGTTTAAAAATTGACTATAAAGGACAATAACTCCTAAAAGGGTCAACTGACCATTTTGGTCATGTTGACTTATTTGTAAATCTTACTTTGCTGAACATTATTGATGTGTACAGTTTATCTCTATCGATAATAATATTCAAGATAATAACCAAAAACAGCAAAATTTCCTTAAAATTCCAAATTCAGGGGCAGCAACCCAACAACGGGTTGTCCAATTCATCTGAAACTTCAGGGAAGATAGATCTTGACCTGATACACAAATAAACGCCTGTCAGATTTGCTCCTAAAGCTATGGTTTTTGAGTTATAAGCCAAAAACTGCATTTTACCCCTATGTTCTATTTTTAGTCGTGGCAGCCTTCGTGGTTGGATGGCCAGGTCACCGAACACAATTTATAAACTTGATACCCTTATAATGATTTTGGCCATGTTTGGTTAAATTTGGCCCAGTAGTTTCAGAGGAGAAGATTTTTGTAAAAGCTAAAGACGGACGAGGACGACAGACGCCGGACGCCAAGTGTTTTGATTATGGTGATGTGTTTGTAGATCTTACTTAACTGAACATTCTTGTTGTTACAATTATGAACTTGGCCCAGTAATAACAGTGGAAAATATTTTCTAAAAGTCTACAAAATTTATTAACTAGAGGCTCTAAAGAGCCTGTGTCGCTCACCTTGGTGTATGTGAATATTAAACAAAGGATGCAGATGGATTCATGACAAAATTGTGTTTTGGTGATGGTGATGTGTTTGTACATCTTACTTTACTGAACATTCTTGCTGCTTACAATTAATTCTATAGATAATAAACTAAGCCCAGTAATTTCAGTTGAAAATTTAGTAAAATTTACAAATTTTATGAAAATTGTTTAAAATTGACTATTAAGGACAATAACTCCTTAGGGGGTCAATTGACCATTTTGGTCATGTTGACTTATTTTTAGGTCTTACTTTGTTGTACATTATTGCTGTTTACAGTTTATCTCTATCTATAATAATATTCAAGATAATAACCAAAAACAGCAAAATTTACCTAAATTACCAATTCAGAGGCAGCAACCCAACAATGGTTTGTCCTATTCATCTGAAACTTTCAGTGCTGATAGATCTTGACCTGATAAACAATTTTACCCCATGTCAGATTTGCTATTAATGCTTTGGATTTTGAGTTATAAGCCAAAAACTGCATTTTACCCCTATGTTCGTTTTTTAGCCATGGCGGCCATCTTTGTTGGTTGGCCTGCCACACCACACATTTTTAAAACTACAAACCCAAAGGATGATTTTGGCTAAGTTTGAATTAATTTGGTCCAGCAGTTTCAGAGGAGAAGATTTTTGGAAAAGATATATTTGATTTACGAAAAATGGTTAAAAATTGACTTTTAAGGGCAATAACTCCTAAAGGGGTCAACTGACCATTTTGGTTATGTTGACTTATTTGTAAATCTTACTTTGCTGAACATTATTGCTGTTTAAGGTTTATCTCTATCAATTATAATATTCAAGATAATAACCAAAAACAGCAAAATTTCCCTGAAATTACCAATTCAGGGGCAGCAACCCAACAACGGGTTGTCCTATTCATCCTAAAATTTCAGGGCAGATAGATCTTGACCTGGTTAACAATTTTACCACTTGTCAGGTTTGCCCTTTATGCTTTGGTTTTTGAGTTATAAGCCAAAAACTGCATTTTACCCCTATGTTCTATTTTTAGCCATGGCGGCTATCTTGGTTGGTTGACCGGGTCATCGGACACATTTTTTAAACTAGATACCCCAATGATAATTGTGGCCAAGTTTAGTTAAATTTGGCCCAGTAGTTTCAGAGGAGAAGATTTTTTGTGAAAGTTAACGACGACAACGGATGACAACGGACAACGAACGCAAAGTGATGGGAAAAGCTCACTTAGCCCTTAAGGCCAGGTGAGCTAAAAATGTAATAAATTGACTATAAAGGGCAATAACTCCTAAAGGGGTCAACTGACCATATCTGTCGTGTTGACCTACTTGTAGATCTTACTTTGCTGAACATTATTGCTGTTTACTGTTAATCTCTATCTATAATATTAAACAAGACAATAACCCAAAACAGCAAAATTTCCTTAAAATTACCAATTCAGAGGCAGCAACCCAACAACAGTTTGTTAGATCCACCTGAAATTTCAGGGCAGATATTTCTTGACCTGATAAACAATTTAACCCTATCAGATTTGCTCTAAACGCTTTGGTTTTTGAGATATAAGCCAAAAACGGCATTTTACCCTTATGTTCTATTTTTAGCCATGGCGGCCATCTTGGTTGATTGCCCAGGTCACCGGACACAATTTTTAAACTAGATACCCAAGTGATGGTTGTGGCCAAGTTTTGTTTAATTTGAGCCAGTAGTTTCAGAGGAGAAGATTTTTGTAAAAGTTAACGACGAAGGACGACGACAACGATGGACGACGCCAGACGCAAAGTGATTGGAAAAGCTCACTTGGCCTTTCGGGCCAGGTGAGCTTAAAAGGACCTTTTAGAGGAACTAGAGGAATATAAAGAGATAGAAGAAGAAAATAATTAAGTTTGATTCCCATGTTGAGGAAACATATTTTATTATGAACAAAGATGTGGACAAAATACTTAAGAAACAAAGTGACACTCATCTTAAATTAGTTTCAAAACTTAAGGATGAAAAAAGAACTCTAAGAAGTAAAATGGAACATCTGACATCAGTTCAATGTGCAAATTCAACCATCGAGAAACAAGAAACTAGACTTAATACAGAGACACGTTTTCCTCTAATAAATATTGTTGACAAATTGATTCAAAACCAAAATTCAAAACATTCAACCAAACATATTTCAAAGAATTCAAAATGCAAATCTCCTGTTTCCAAAAATACATTTTAAGCTGTTATTCAAAAACATGTGGAAATGTTTTAGTCGGACGGGGAGAAATATATAACAGAGTTAAAATGACTTTCAGATGTGTTTAGGTTTTTAATGCTAATGTTTGAGATTCAAAGAATTTATCATTAATTATGTTTTATATTATATATTCTACTTGGACAATAAGTTAATATATATCTAATTGATAATGGACATTTTATTATCAAAGTGACAATAATGCCTCAGGGCAATTATTTGTCTTTCTTAAATTAGAGACATTGCTAAAAGAGTTGTATTAATTATTTATCTTTCTTTATCTGGATAATAACTTGTTTATATTTGTCAACACATTATGTAATAATTGATCTTAGCTTATTGTTTAATTCTCATATATATATATATATTGTACTATTTTGTGAAAGATATAAGTTTGGAAGTCACAGCTTCGAGCGTTGGTGACAAGTTCCAGTCTTGGAAATAAATTATATTTTAAGTGGAATTAATCCTCTGTGTATTACTGCTAGTCTATGGTGCATGGTTACTTAGGTTTAACATTTAGTTGTGACCAAATCCTCATATCAGTCTCCTAATTTTAGACTTTGGATTTCTTGGTTACAGTATGCTTTCTTTATCAGCTGATAGTTTACTTTGAGCTTGCTTGCAGGATTAGCAAGCATTCTTTGTTACATACAGCTTCAATTAAATTGTTTTGCATCTTAATTGATTTAAATTGTATGTTTTATCTCTGTATGATTTAATTATATATATTGATCCAGATAAAAAAAAATACTTCAACCTAAAAATTTGCAGTGTCTTGCTACTTTTGCTGTAAATTGCAGGCTCAACAAAAATGAGGAATAAAATCAATAAAAAAAAATTCTCTCAATACTATCGTTTGATTGTTAGAAGCTTCTGTCCAAGTTTGGTAAAAATCCAGGATAATTTATGCATCTCATAATTGTTTTAAAAACTTAAACTGCAGACTTTCTGTAATGTTAACTGGAAGAAAAACTAAGTCCATTTAAAAGTAATATACTGAAAAAATGGAATTTTGTTTTTAACAAATGTACTTCTGGATACTATCTTATGGTCATAAACAAGCTTCCGTCCAAGTTTGGTACAAATCCAGGATAGTTTAAGACAGTTATTAAAATTTTAAAAACTTTAACCACAGAGTTAAAGTAATGTTTCCTGGCAGAAAAAAATAAGTCCATTTATATGTGAATTACAGAAACTTTAGTGCACACGCTGAAATGTCTCGCCTTCTTTACTATAATCATTGATATTATGTTGATAGACCTAAATATAAAGCTTTATTGCAACTGTCACATAATCTTAACATTAACCAAGAAAACTAAACCTTGACCAATGAACCATGAAAATGAGGTCAAGGTCAGATGAACCATGCCAGGCAGGCATGTACAGCTAACAGTTCTTCCATACAACTAATATAGTTATATATAACCTATTGCTTATAGTTTAACAAAAAACAAAAAACACAAAAACTTAACACTGAGCAATGAACTGTGAAAATGAGGTCAAGGTCAAATAAAACCTGTGTGACTGACATATAGATCATAAAATATTTCCATACACCAAATGTAGTTGACCTACTGCTGGTAATAGAAATAAACAGCTGTGCCATGAGCGCATGATACGCCCGACGTCTTGTGTGGAAGTTTTATGCAATAATCATAAATTGTTTCTTAGAAAGTATTAAGCAATAACCATATATTGTTTTTGAGACACGGCGGGACATGTGAAATCCACCACCCTGGTTTTTTTTACAAAAAACTAAATATCACTATAATAAAATTTTGAATCAAAACCAAAAAGTATACAGATCTTTAGATTAATGTAACAAAGAAGTGTTTTAAGTTTTAAGCAATAGTTATAAATTGTTTTTGAGATACAGCACGACATGTAAAAAACCCTCCCTCTTTTTTACAAAATACTCAACAACTCAAAAATGAAATTTTGAATCATCACCAAAAAGTATACAGATTTTAAGATTAATATAAATAAAAAGTGTGTAAAATTTTAAGCAATAATCATCAATCGTTTTTGAGATATGGCGTGACATGTAAAAAAAAACCTCCCCCTTTTTACAAAATACTCAATAACTCAAAAATGAAATTTTGAATCATCACCAAAAAGTATACAGATATTAAGATTACTATAACTAAGAAGTGTTAAAAGTTTTAAGCCATAATCAAGAATCGTTTTTGAGATACAGTGCGACATGTGAAAAAAACACACCCCTGTTTTAGTTACAATGTGCCGTAACTCAAAAAGTTTAAATCTTATTTTCACCAAAAAGTATACAGATCATTTGACCATCATAAGAAACAACTATATTAAGTTTCATTAAATTTGGATAAGTCGTTCTCAAGTTACAGAGCGACATGTTTACACCAGACAGACAGACAGACAGACGGACACCGGACATTTGTATACCATAATACGTCCCGTCAAAATTTTGACGGCGTATAAAAAGAACAAAACTCATAAACTTAACTGTGACCACTGAGTCATAAAAATGAGGTCAAGGTCAGATGACACCTCCCAGTTGGACATGAACACCTTACCATCATTCCATACACAAAATATAGTAGACCTATTGCATACAGTATAAGAAAAACAGACCAAAACACAAAAACTTAACTATAACCACTGAACCATGAAAATGAGGTTATGGTCAGATGACAACTACCAGTTGGACATGTACACCTTACAATCATTCCATACACCGAATATACAACACCTATTGCTTATAATATCTGAGATATGGACTTGACCACCAAAACTTAACCTTGTCCACTGATCCATGATATGAGGTCGAGGTCATGTGAAAACTGTATAACGGGCATGAGGACCTTGCAAGGTACGCACATACCAAATATAGTTATAATCCTATTACTTGTACATTAATAAGAGAGAATTTAACTAACAAAAAATCTTAACTTTTTTTTCAAGTAGTCACTGAACCATGAAAATGAGGTCAAGGACATTGGGCATGTGACTGAAGGAAATTTTGTAACATGAGGCATCTAAATACAAAGTATAAGCATCCAGGTCTTCCACTTTCTAAAATATAAAGCTTTTAAGAAGTTAGCTAACGCCGCTGCCGCCGGATCACTATCCCTATGTCGAGCTTTACATATTTAATTGAACAAGCATACACTTTGAATATAATTTGAACATCAGTTACCTACCCTTAGGTACTTATGTACCACATCTTTTTTGTGTAAATATCTAATGCATACAAAATCTCCTCTAAGTCTTGATGATATCTACTGACAATGGACGTGATTCTGTTATATGTATGTTGAGACTCGCACCTCCAGAGTAATCCATTAAAATCTGTTTGGAAAATATAAATAAAAACAATTATAAGATATAGAACAAAATTATCTAATTGTCTTATATATGCTACTGATTTCATGCTAACAAATCAATTTGAAAATGTAAAAAAGAATTTCTCATGTTTAACACAATTGATATCAGTACCAGTTAAATAGAATTAGTTGTATCTTAATTGGTAATAACATTAACAGTACATTTTTTACTTAACCAGATGCACATTTTGCAATTCAGTGCCAATCTGCCTAAAAATAAGACAGTAATGAAAATATGACAAACAAGAATGTGTCCATAGTACACGGATGCCACACCCGCACTATCATTTTCAATGTTCAGTGGACCGTGAAATTGGGGTCAAAACTCTAATAAAGCATAAAAATTAAGAAGATCATATCATGGGGAACATGTGAACTAAGTTTCAAGTTGATTGGACTTCAACTTCATCAAAATCTACGTAAATCAAAAACTTTAACCTGAAGCAGGACAGATAAGAAGAACAAACTAACAGATGAACGGACGAACAAACGAACAGACGCTCAGACCGAAAAAACATACTGCCCTTTAGTGGGGCATAAAAATTATACAATGGTCTTATATATGCTACTGATTTCATGCTTAGAATCTAATTAAAAATGTACAAAAAAATTTCTCATATTTAACACAATTGATAACAGTAATATTTAAATATAATTAGTTGTAAATATGACTTTTCTGCATGACTGATACAAATGCAACAACATATTTTTCTATTAAAAATATTGACTGAGACCCATTGTAAGTCACATGACTCATGTCATATCAATATTCATTGCAAATGGTAAATGTCCTTTACGATGACTTGACATTGGTATCACTAAAATTATGATGCTCTGTTAGCATCTTCAACCATAATAGCATTAATGGTTCAAATTTTGACTGCATCTCCTAAAAGAATCTCTGCAGTACTGTTGGAAGCCAAACAATTTTAAAGTCTAAAACCTAATTCAAACATTGAAGGGCAGATCAAACCGAAATGGACAGAAAAGAAAGTAGTCTAACCAAGAATATGTGTCCATTGGTCTCATTGCCCCGCTCATACTATCACATTTCCATATTCAGTAAACCGTGAAATCTGGTTCAAAAACCTAATTATTTAGAGTTGATTTTTTAAGTTTCAGTTGACATGACTATAACTTTATTGGAAACTACCCTAAAAAAATACTTTAACCTGATCAGTGATCTGTAATATATGGGTAAAAACCATTATTTAGCATAATTTTTTTTAAAGTTCACATCATTTTTGAACTTGATTTGGAATGGATGGATGCATTGATAAACAGAAAGACTAACAGTCAAACAGACTAAAAACTAAGTAGATTATTTTAGGGACAGTCAGTTAAGGTAACCTAATAGGTTGTAAATTATTGTCAGCATGTGAAATATAATATTTATGGTCTTCTCAATCATGGTATTTAAATTTACACAAACGATAAATGCTGTAATCATGTTTCAGTATATTCAATAAGTACAAGGGTATTTAACTTGTTGATCATAACAACTTAAAAATAGATCAAACAAGGAAGTGAAATACCTGGGACACACCTGACAAATATGGCTTCCTCTCAGCCGTTTGGAGGAGGTCAAGTTCCTGTTAACTGTAAGTTATGTAAAACAGATAGACCAATACAGTGGAAATGCACGGACTGCAGTATTCTGATGTGTGGTTATTGCAAGGACAGTGTACATTCTCAATTCAAAAATGCACTTGATCATAAGATAATCAGTAGAGAAGAGATTGGACTGCATAGGGAAGAACTGGATTTTACCAATATTAAGTGTGATGAACACACTGGACAATCATCATGTCTTTACTGTAATATGTGTGAGATCCTAGTGTGTCCAACCTGTGTTGCCAAAGTTCATAAGAAGCACGATTTAATTGAAATTAGTGATGCATACAACATCAAAGTAGAAAGACTTAAAAAAGAACAAAGTAAAATACAGAAGAGTAATTCTAACATGAATATGAAAAAAAACCAGCTCAATAAACTAGTGTTAGCAGAAAATTCACAGTATTCAAGAGTAAGCCAAAATATTCTAAGTCATGAAAAAACTGTAAAACAACAAGTAGAACAGTATTTTAAAGAACTCAAAAACAAACTGGAACAGAATCACGAAACTGTTTTATTATCAGTCAAATCAGATCTTAATGCTATATCATCATTCACAAACCAGAAGGAGGAAAAAATCAATGAAGTCCAGGACTGTATTGACATTTCCAATGCCTCAGAGTTTTTCAAAGAGGTCAAGAAGATGGAGAAATTGACTGAAACTCAAGAACCACGAACCAGGCCTAGCTATAGTTCTTCACAGAAATTTGTTCCCGGAAATTTGAACCAATCTCACATTGGATCACTACAAGATGATGGAAACTTGTCATCAGAAATAAACGTCTCCCTAGTCATCAATAGAGAGTACCAGACTGAACTTGATGCAATAGGATATGTAAGTCCATGCCTTGACCAGTCAATTTGGATAAGTTCTAGTGGAATGTTACAGAGAGTAAAACCTGAAGGAACCAATCTGATGGTGATGTCTATATTTGACATTATAGTGTGTGGAATGGCAGTTACTCCATCTAATCAATTCCTTCTCTGTGTTTCAGGGAAAACAAGGTTACAACAAATCAGCAGTAGTGGTGAACTGACTGATTCTGTTTATGACGTAAAACCTTTACTTCCCAATGCTATCCATGTTATCAGTGACAATAAACTCATAGTAGGAGCTTGTGGTTTTATTGATGATGAACTAAAAAGAAGTGCTGTGATCATTATGAACAAGGAAGGAGAAAAGGAAACTGTATACGAACATGATAAACATAATCAACCTTTGTTTACCTATACTTTGAATATAACCAGTACCAGTACTGGAAATATTCATGTAGTAGATAAGATTTCAGATGACTTCCGTGGTAAAGTAGTGGTCTTAGGACAAGGAGGACATATAATAAACCAGTATACAGGTCATTCAACCATCAATAAGAGTGAACCATTCAAACCCGTACACATTGTGACAACACCAAGTGACAATGTTGTTGTGTCAGATCTGGATACTGGCATCTTACACATTCTCAATGACAATGGTCATTTGATTTCATATTTCAATACCAAGGACATAGGAATAGAACGTTCATATTCTCTTGCCTTCAACACAACAGGACAGCTCTATATAGGATGCAGTAGGGCTGCAGGTAGTCAAACTAAAGAAGCAAAACTATATGAAATAAACATTGATGGATTCTAAAACATTCAAACTTTAATGAAAAAGAAATATGTGACATAGTATAATGCAAACACTATTCATGTCATATGCATATGACAACTGGACTTACAGCTTACGAGTGAACTTACCAGAACTTATTAGACCAATATCTTGTATAACAGTTATTTTCAAAATTTTACTTTTCAAGCATACCATGGATCCCAACTAAAGCCAAAGATCATAATAAATATTACCTTAATTGATAGTGAAATTATTTTTAGTTTTATATCTAACAAATATGTATAAAAGGAGACATAGTGTATTGACAATAAGACAGCTCCTTAAAAACCAAATAAAAAGAGATCTAAACAAGAGAAATATGTGCATCAACAAACAGTCTTCAATGATAAGTGAATATACCAGAATTATTATTATTAACCCTATCAAAAAATAAAATCAATTGTCTAAATAATTGTCAATGGATGTCTCCCCCTTTACTAGCATAAATTTTTGGTTGGTTGATTGGTTGGTGATTGCATTTTGTTGGTTGTTCCAACATCCAACATGATCGAAGGATACTTTCTAAATATTGGTTGGTTGGTTTTGACTTTGGATATGTATGGTGGATGAATAATTGATTGATTAGTTTTTTGATTGATAAGTTGATTCATCTTTAAGCAGTTATCACAGGTAGAAATGAAAGTTCATATTGATGAATTGATTGAAAGCTTTTTATTTATGGAGGAAGCAGGAGTATCAACAGAAATACCAGAACCATATGAACAATTCCTGGTTGTTTGATTGATTGATTGTTGATGTTTAACACCACTTTCACACCTGGTTATATCATAGTGATCAGTTTTATTGGTGGATGAAGCAGGAGTACCAACAGAGACCCATCAAAAGTCAGCCCAATTACTGATTGTTTGATTGATCGATTGTTGGTGTCTTAACGCCACTTTTCTGACAATTGGCTATACTACAGTGATCAGTTTTATTTTTTTATTGAACAGTGAGGCTACTGTTAAATGTGGACATAAGTGATCAGATTGAGATGAATTGTACTGGAAGATTAAAAAATGTTTGCTTTCATTATGAAACATAAAAAATGAACTGACAACCAGACTCCAGTATCCAAAAAATGAATATGAGACATGAAAAAAAAACAGGGGCCCAGACTCCAGGCGCCAAAAAATCCAACAGAAATGAGATGATGCACAGACTAATCACTCATTTTACATATAAAGTTACTAATGTTTTCACAGATTAAGGAAACAAATTTTGTGTTTGACATTTAAAAGGAACAGTGCATTTGAAGGGTATCATATGTACATTCCACTAATATAATTTCCAAGATCTTCTGAACTGATATCACAATTTAATAACAGGTACATGTAAATACTTATCAGCAGTATAATTGAGATTAAAATGAAGCATTTTGATCAAATAGGTCAGGATTTCCTGTTACACATGTGAAAATACTGAAGCGGGTTTGTATCTACACTAGTAAGGAGGATCTATAAGGGTGTCTCATTGAGGGGGTCTGATCCCTGATCCCCCTTATTGTTTATTAAGAATCTTGTATCACGCTTCTCGTTGCCACAATAGCACCCATGAACTACCTAACTACGTTTCCCGTTTTCACACTTAATCATTCAACTTTTATGTGTCACGCTTAAAAAAAATCAGACAATCCCATTTCATGCTTTGACCCCAATGAGTCCCATCTCTAATATCGTTCTGTTACAATTTATTTTCAACCCAAATTCTGACATGTATGAACTTTTCTCAAAAATTGCTAAAATCTTTATTTTTCCTCTCTTGATAATATGAAAGACATTTTTATAAAAATATTAACTTACATAAACTGTACATTTCCCAGCTTCCTGTATATACTTAATTGCCAAGTAATGAATTAGATTTTTATGTCGTAATCGAATCAAGCTGTGTATTTCTTGTTCAATGCTTGTAATCTGGAATAAGAAAGCAATAACTGTTCATGTAATACCAAATTTGTATTGCCATTTGGACATCTGCAATACTTGAACTTTGGACATCATAAAACATTTACTTTTTCTTAAGATCGTTAGCTCTTTTCTCTCATAAATTCATTTTTTACAGACATTTCTGCCTTGTCATAATGTACAAAGAGGGATAAGGTGTATAATCATCAACAAAATACATGACATCACATAAAACACCAAACTTGTCCACACCTTCTGGTGTCAGTATTGTAACAAGAACTTGCCTACCCTTTCACAGCTCCTGAGTTAACCCCTACTGAGTTTGGTGACATTGTTATTGCTTAATCTTTAATCTTCTATCTATTGACTAGTGGAAAGTTGTTTGTTTCTATGCCTTTATTCTCTGAATTTTCTAAAGTCTCTCAAGTTTTCATTTTTGCTATTCTTTTTGGTTATTTATGTCAACTGACAACTGCACAAAAGATATACAAACACACAAAAAAAAATATATTCAAAGGGAAATAACTGTGATTTTTAAATGTAAATGTGTCATAAGTGAGACATAAAATTGAGAATGGAAATGGGGAATGTGTTAAAGAGACAACAACCCAACCATAGAACAGACAATAGCAGATGGTCACCAATAGGTCTTCAATGCAGCAAGAAACTTCGGCACAGGGTGCATCCATCAGCTGGTATATACAATACATCTTTATTGTTGGACAATATAAAAATATAAAAGCTTTTCTCCTGTTTTGTAGCAAGTACATTTTATATTTTCAAAAGTGCACATACGTTGATTTTATCCTGCAGCTAACACCCACTACTTGATCATTAGTCACGCGATAATTTTAAAACAAATCGACATAGTTGAAACGCGGATGAATGTTCATGACAAAATTGCAGCATGAGAAAAATTCTACCTAAAGCTTGAAGGCATGTTGTTCTCTTAGTTTCTTATTAGTCTCAATTTTTTTTTCCATTTTTTAGTTGTCCTTCATTGACATTGACCAATTTTAACTCATTTCGTTCATTTACCTGTTTTAAGTAAGTAGCGCCCTCCTTATCTTCATAATCAACTCTTTGAGTTCTCTTCTGTTTTATATGGCGCCACTTTAAAACCCATTCTGATATAGCTACTAATTCTCCACTGGCTGTATCTATCCCAGCATACACTGTACTACCATGGACACTATGACCTACAAAAACATGTATTCTCTTAAAATCCATTTGCATATTAACTGTCAAGGAGCCCATTATCAATCCAATCATTAACACAAAATAATAAAATATGGATGAATGGACATTCAACATCAAAAGACAATAATAGCGTTGCAGTTTCAAACACTCCTTACTGTCCTGTGCTTTGTAGAAAAACAGTGAAGCCATGGTGTAGTGGTTAGCGCATTGGACAACTAACACAAAGGTACCTGATTCGATTCCCGGTCTGGAATGAAAATTTCAGAGACTTAATTTTCGGCTCTCCCTTGATACCATTTGCGAGTATGGTCTGAAGGAAACGATGATAGTCTGTCAAAACTCAGAAGGGGATGATAAATGGCTGACCAGTGTTAAGAGAGAGCCATATCTCATGCACGTTAAAGACACCCTTGTAGATTTCGAAAAAGAGCAAGCTTATGCTGCTACAAGGCAGCACTCGCACCTGCAGAGTGGAAAGGGATTAATATAAGTTGCAAAACTTGTTTCCCAATCCACTATAAATAAATATGCTTAACCTAGTCATGCTAGTGAAGCAGTGAAACCAAACCAAACTGTTAGGTATCAAGTTCTGCAAACTGATATACAGACCATTTCCTGCATAAATATCCAAACATACTTTCAAGAAAATACTATATTTTCCCATAGAAGTTTTAATGAAAAATTCTGTATATTTGTTTATGAATAATTGTGCATTTACCCATTTCACACTTCTAGACAATGATAAGAACAAAGTGAAAACATTACCTAAACATGTGCCTCTATGTATTGTTCTTTCTGATTTAGTATTGAAGGCTATAACCACTATCCCTCCAGTATGATCTTTACATTGGGGATGTATTATAAAACATTACCTAAACATGTGCCTCTATGTATTGTTCTTTCAGATTTAGTATTGAAGGCTATAACCACTATCCCTCCGGTATGATCTTTACATTGGGGATGTATTATAAAACATTACCTAAACATGTGCCTCTATGTATTGTTCTTTCAGATTTAGTATTGAAGGCTATAACCACTATCCCTCCAGTATGATCTTTACATTGGGGATGTATTATAAAACATTACCTAAACATGTGCCTCTATGTATTGTCCTCTCTGATTTTGAATTGAAGGCTATAACCACTATCCCTCCAGTATGGTCTTTACATTGGGGATGTATTATAAAACATTACCTAAACATGTGCCTCTATGTATTGTTCTCTCTGATTTAGTATTGAAGGCTATAACCACTATCCCTCCAGTATGATCTTTACATTGGGGATGTATTATAAAACATTACCTAAACATGTGCCTCTATGTATTGTTCTCTCTGATTTAGTATTGAAGGCTATAACCACTATCCCTCCAGTATGGTCTTTACATTGGGGATGTATTATAAAACATTACCTAAACATGTGCCTCTATGTATTGTTCTCTCTGATTTAGTATTGAAGGCTATAACCACTATCCCTCCAGTATGGTCTTTACATTGGGGATGTATTATTAAACATTACCTAAACATGTGCCTCTATGTATTGTTCTCTCTGATTTAGTATTGAAGGCTATAACTACTATCCCTCCAGTATGATCTTTACATTGGGGATGTATTATAAAACATTACCTAAACATGTCCCTCTATGTATTGTTCTCTCTGATTTAGTATTGAAGGCTATAACTACTATCCCTCCAGTATGATCTTTACATTGGGGATGTATTATAAAACATTACCTAAACATGTCCCTCTATGTATTGTTCTCTCTGATTTAGTATTGAAGGCTATAACCACTATCCCTCCAGTATGGTCTTTACATTGGGGATGTATTATAAAACATTACCTAAACATGTCCCTCTATGTATTGTTCTCTCTGATTTAGTATTGAAGGCTATAACCACTATCCCTCCAGTATGATCTTTACATTGGGGATGTATTATAAAACATTACCTAAACATGTGCCTCTATGTATTGTTCTCTCTGATTTAGTATTGAAGGCTATAACCACTATCCCTCCAGTATGATCTTTACATTGGTGATGTATTATAAAACATTACCTAAACATGTGCCTCTATGTATTGTTCTCTCTGATTTAGTATTGAAGGCTATAACCACTATCCCTCCAGTATGATCTTTACATTGGGGATGTATTATAAAACATTACCTAAACATGTGCCTCTATGTATTGTTCTCTCTGATTTAGTATTGAAGGCTATAACCACTATCCCTCCAGTATGGTCTTTACATTGGGGATGTATTATAAAACATTACCTAAACATGTGCCTCTATGTATTGTTCTCTCTGATTTAGTATTGAAGGCTATAACCACTATCCCTCCAGTATGATCTTTACATTGGTGATCAGAATCATCAGTATCTCTTAATGGGGTACTGGTCCTCCTGAATATATCAAAATTGAAAATGTAAAATAAAATAATTTTAAGGCTCAAAAATCACTCACTTGGATACCAGCATGGTTACTGAAAAAGTGCAAGCAGGATATACTACATGTATTTTTCATATGATCAATGATAAACTTTTGACAATCTTTGATTTGTACAGGTCATTTCATATAAAATATCCGTTAAGGGCTATTCCATTAAAATGTTTGTGAGACGGTAGGAAGGGAAGTATAATTATTGAATGTGGGTCATGGGTCTTTTTTCAGTATGCTTCTACATGTATTAATATTATTCAAAATTATCTACAAAAAGGTTCTTGATTGTAGGGATATTTTGAAGGTCCCTTACTAACCTCCCATAAACTTTCAAATGGAATAGCCCTAATGGTTTTGAGGACTCATTTATGTTTTTTTCATGTTCAATGTCGTTGATTCCAAAAGATTTCACTTCCTCAAAGTTTAAAAATAGTTTCATACCTTATCATGTGACCTTATCATGTGATACATCAGTCCATCTGTTTTTAAGGTGTTTTTTTTAAAAGTTTAAACATGTTTAACCCCGCCACATTATATATGCATGTGCCTGTCCCAAGTCAGGAGCCTGTAATTTCGTGGTTGTTGTTTGTTTATGTGTTACATATTTGTTTTTCGTTCATTTTTTTACATAAATAAGGCCGTTAGTTTTCTCGCTTGAATTGATTTACATTCTAATCGGGCCTTTTATAGCTGACTATGCGGTATGGGCTTTGCTCATTGTTGAAGGCTGTATGGTGACCTATAGTTGTTAATGTTTGTGTCATTTTGGTCTTTTGTGGATAGTTGTCTCATTGGCAATCATACCACATCTTCTTTTTTTATATTAAAAGCAATCTGTACATAATCTGATAAAATAGTACAACAGAAAACTTAAAATATAACAGTTATCTCCCTTTATATATGTGTAAATAAGATTGGGTATTTTTAATTATATGTACAGGAAGCAATTTAAATGTGTAAAATGCAAATCTTTCGCAAATAGTTTCAGATAATGTCCTTACAAAATATATGTACCTTCCATTGTTAATACTTATTAAGGTGGTACCCTAGACTTTCACTAAAATTAATTTGGCTTGTTTAATTTTCATAAAAATTACTTTAACAGAAATTTAAGAATTTTAAAAATTTTGAACCATCTGTTTTGTCAGAAAAAATACACTTTTTATAAAGCAATTTGACAACCACCAATTTTGATCATTGAGAAGCTTAATACGTATTCCTTTTACAACACAACATAATTAAAACGTTTAGCTGACTTTACAGAGTTATCTCCCTGTAGTGTTAGGTACCACCTTAAATGGAAACAATGAGCAATTAATTTAATTACTTTTTATAGATATAAGAAGATGTATGAGTGCCAATGAGACAACTCTCCATCTAAGCCACAACTTGTAAAAGTAAACCATTATAGGTCAAAGTACAATCTTCAACACAGAGCCATGGCTTACAATGAACAGCAGGCTAAAAAGGGCCCTGAAAATGACTAGTGTAAATCATTGAAATGGAAACTAACAGTCTAAACTATATCAAAAATTAGAAACAAGAAAAACTTAGGAACCACATCAACAAACTACAACCTCTGAACACCAGGTTCATGACTTACATCATCGTCATGTGTGTGAAGTATGGAAAGCCAACGGGGTCAAAATTCTTAATTCGTAACATGCCAATTCGTAAATTGTAACTGTGTAATTTCTAAATTGTCAATTCGTAAATTGTCTATTTGTAACTTGTTATTGTTAAATTCATAATGCCTAATTCGTAAATTGTCAATTTGTAGCTTGCACCTTTGTAGTTTCAACATTCTTAATCGGTAAATTGTCAGTTTGTTACTTGTAACTGTGCAATTTCATAATGCTTCATTTGTTAATTGTCAATTTGTAACTTGTATCTTTGTATAAAAATTCTTCATTTGTTAATTGTCAATTTGTAACTTGTAGATTTCATAATTCTTTATTGGTAAATTGTCTTTTTGTATATTGATGTTTTGTAACTTGTAACATGTGATTTGTCGATTCGCGAATTGTCGATGTGTGAAATGTCGAAGTGTTAAATGTCCTCGTTATGTAATTATGCTAACGATCATTATAACGACAGATGGCGCTCGGGTTCTTCTTCGGTGTATAATCCTCTTGTAAGTAGGAGCACCGCCATATGGAATATATACCAAAAGAGTTTAATTCAATTATGTACAGCGCATACATATAAAAGATAACAAATAAATAAATAGATTGTTTGTTTTATATGGCATGTATAACAGGGACTCGGTTTTATATTTAGGTAACCTCGTATTAACATATTTATTTAATGTACTGGTCACCAAACCTGCAATGAGGTATGTCACTTCCTTTATGAAGGTATACATGGTATATAGACGTGTCGCTGGAACGCGCTTCTTTATCAACTTCGCAAATATATGACTGTCACTTGGCAAGAAATTTCTAATTAATATTTAACCGGGTCAAAACAAGACTCAAAACATGAAATATAAGACGGTGCTGGAAAAATACTAATATTGTCCTGGGCCCGCAAATTTTGGACTCAATGCATAATGGCAGAAATGGTTTGACAACCATCATTCTTTAATATTATAATCTCAATATTGAAATTTCAGAAAAGAATGTAAATATATAATGATATTTTTTAATCCAAGAAACAAATGGACGAACAGTCTTTATTTAGCTCCTGAGTAATGAACAGTTACATAAATCAGGAATCTGATGAACAGTAATTGTCGTTTGTTTATATAATTTATATGTGTTTCTCGTTTCTAGGTTTTTTGTATATAGATTAGACTGTTGGTTTTCCCGTTTGAATGGTTTGCACTAGTAATTTTAGGGCCCTTTATAGCCTGTTGCTCGGTGTGAACCAAGGCTCCGTGTTGAAGGCAGTATCTTGACCTATAATGGGTTACATTCATAATTTGTTATTTGGATGGAGAATTGTCTCATTGGCGCTCATAACACATCTTCCCATATCTATAACATGTTTAATGATAACATATAGGTACTTTGCAAAACAAACTGAATGAAAAATTATTTTAAATGAGTCACTTATTTAATGTATACTATATGTCAAAACTGTGTTGAATATGCACTATTTTGTAATAGAATATAAAGGAACGAGAAAACTAACCGAGGTCCTAAAAGAGATATTGTCAACCGGAATGCGAGAAAACAGCGTATATTTAAATGATCAGGTCAATAATAAGATATCATATCGACAATAGTATGGGACCAGTTCATATCTACAAACATCAATAAGCTTGAAAGAATATACCGACAACCTGTCAGATTTATAACAGGAGAGTACAAATCCAGAGAAGTTGGTTGAGTCTCAAACACGCTCACCAATCTGAAACTACAAGACATACAGACAAGACGCTCAAATCAGAAGCTAATATTTCTGTACGAGGTGGTCTCAGTGATATAGAACCAGACAATTTGAAAAAAAAGCTCGTCCAAAAAGAACACTAAATTGCTGCCAAGGACCCGATGAAACAATAATCAGTCAAGAAATATTGTGAACAAACATGCAGATTAAAAACTACACGAAACGTTTTGAGATCTCAACGAGTAAAATACAACAATATTCTAACTCATTTTTTTTCTCTCCTAAAAACAGTATTCAAATAGAACCACATTGAAGAAGCGTAGTGCGTACACCGAGCGTTGACAGCCGTTCAGAAACTACTCTCGTGCATCGTCAATACATCGACGGCGCTCTCTCTACCGGTATTTGTATCTACAAAGTTCTCCTACAGATACAGATCTAAAATGATCATGGTACTAGATCGAAATATACTAAGAGGTGTCCCCTCTATATATTTTTTAATGACCATGGTCGTTAAACTATGAAACTGTTAATGTTTTACTACACGCGTTACCTACATAAATTTGAGAATGGAGATGGGGAATGTGTCAAAGAGACAACAACCCGACCATAGAGCAGACAAGAAACAAAGGCCGCCAATGGGTATTCAATGCAACGAGAAATTACCGCACCCGTAGGAGCTCTTCCGCTGGCCCCTAAACAAATATGTATACTAGTTCTGTGATATCGGACGTCATACTGAACTCCGATTAAACCAAAAAAAAATAAAAATAAAAATCACACAAGTCTAACAAAGGCCAGTGTTTTTTTTGGAAATCTCAAACCCCCCTTCCTAATATTCCCACTTTTAAACAAATTTACGCCCTCTCCCTCTGACTTGTCAGAGAAAAGATCTTGCCATATCGCCGTTTGCATGAAAGAGGCAATTATCTCTTATATGCTTACACTAATTATACCCCCACGCAACGAAGTTGCGGAGGGTGTAATGTTTTGACCCGTCCGTCCGTACGTACGTCATTCTCTCGGTCCTGTTTCTTGTCATCGCAATTCCTCTCAACCCACACAACAGAGTTTCATGATAATGAGGACATACTAAGTAGATTTGCATATCGACAAGAAATTACAATTCATTTTTTTTTCTAGAAGTTACGCCCCTTTGAACTTATGTGCTTCGATATACCTCTGCAACAGTTTATCGTCGCAACTCCTCTGAAACCACACCACAGAATTTCATGAAACCTTGTACATAATAAGGACATACTATTTAGATGTATATATCGACAAGAAATTATAATTCATTTTTTTTCTTATACAACTTTTTTTCTTAAAGTTATTTTATTTCTCCAGTGCCAATGTGGGGACGTGGGGCATGTGAGCGCGCTCACTAAGGTTCTTAAATTTTATTACTCCACGAAAATATTTGAACATTATTTGGGGTTTGGCCAAAGGAGTATGTATTTGGTCATTTTTTAGAGTAAAATGATAGCCTTGGATCCTGGCTGACTGCTCGACAGATGAGACAGGCGGAATACAACCTGGTTTATCAATAGGATATTAGAATTATATTGTTACGAATTCATTGCAAATGATTTTTTATTTTATATTTGACATGAAAGTTTAAAAAAATTAGATTTATTGATTAAAATCGTAAATCATTTCAGTTAATTAACAATTGACAACATGTTAGATTTAGTAAGGTTGTCGGGCTATAAGGAGGTGTGGCACCAGGTGGGGTTCATATTGGGAGTACGGGGCATTCGGCAGCTGTTGAGATCGAGGGACTCGTGAATATTTTAGTCTTTTTGGTTGTACATTTTTATTAGGAAATCTGGTAGAGTCAGTTTTTAAGCTTCTAGACCAGAAAAATTCAGAAGGCATATATATTAATACATAAAAATGAGAATGGAAATGGGGAATGTGTCAAAGAGACAACAACCCGACAATAGAACCGACAACAGCAGAATATAATATATATGTCAGCCCTTTACTGTCAGAATAAAATGGTCCGATAATAGCATTTTATGATTAATAGAAATCGTTTATTACTAGAACCTGGGTTTTCCAGTAATGATGTAGCCTTTTAAAGCCGACTATATGGTATTAGGTTTTGTCATTGATGAAGGCCGTAGCCAGGTTGCCTATAGATGCTTTCATCGACTTTATTTGTACTTCGCGTTGGTGGATAGCTGTCTCATTGGCAATCATACGGTTTATTAACACATCTCCTTATTGTATATACCTGAATAATCCAGTCGTAATATTACACTGACCAACGACTATTACATTAACCCCGTAATTAGGAGAGATCAATTACGTTTAGGGACTGAACTAGTCGGGATGGTTTTTTTCTATAGTTTCCGTTCTCAAACAAAAGTCCACGTTAGTAAACAAAATAAAACTGGGATCCTGTACATTTTTGTTTTTCTTTTTTTAGACGCATTTGCTGTTATTAATGGATTAAAATGACTTAGGTATACATTCCACATGGAGGTACTCCGACTTACAAGAGGATTATACACAGAAGAAGAACCCGAGCGCCATCTGTCGTCATAATGATCGTTAGCATAATTGCACAACGAGGACATTTAACACTTCGACATTTCACACATCGACAATTCACGAATCGACAAGTTACATGTTGCAAGTAACAAAACATCAATATACAACCAGATGCTCCGCAGGGCGTAGCTTTATACGACCGCAGAGGTTGAACCCTGAACGGTTGGGGCAAGTATGGACACAACATTCAAGCTGGATTCCACTCTAAATTTGGATTGTGATTAAATAGTTGACACAGCATAGGTTTCTGACACAGAATGAATGTATTCAAATGAACTTAAAATTTTTGTTTTCTCTTAGAGCAATTCACTATGCTGTTGAATATTAATCCTCTCAAAAAAATGTTTGAAGAAATTTTCTTTTTATTTATGAAATTTCAAATGAGAAAAATTGAACCCAATTTTTTATTCACATCCCCCTTTCCCTTATTCCAAAACTAATTTCAATTAAAATATTCTAATGGAGTTTGCAACAATTACTACTCATTTAAATACATCATAAAATATTAAGATGTAAAAAAAACTGCTTGTTATCACTGAATGGTAAAGATTATTTAAATTTACCAGTTGGTAGTAAAAAGTGAATATACATTGTATATTGTATATAACAAAGATTTAAGTTGATTCTGGACAAAGAAAGATAACTCCAATTAAAAAAAATTCTTGCAGATATTTCTTTCTTACTATACTGGACAAAGAAAGATAACTCTTAATTAAAAAAAAATTTGCTATTTCACAATATTGTGAAATTAGATATTTCTTGCCATTGCACAATACTGTGCAATTGAAAAGACTTGCTATTGCACAATACTTAATATAATAATTTTAGATCCTGATTTGGACCAACTTGAAAACTGGGCCCATAATCAAAAATCTAAGTACATTTTTAGATTCAGCATATCAAAGAACTCCAAGGTTTCAATTTTTGTTAAAATCAAACTAAGTTTAATTTTGGACCCTTTGGACCTTAATGTAGACCAATTAGAAAACGGGACCAAAAATTAAGAATCTACATACACAGTTAGATTCTGCATATTAAAGAACCCCAATTATTCAATTTTGATGAAATCAAACAAAGTTTAATTTTGGACCCTTTGGGCCCCTTTTTCCTTAACTGTTGGGACCAAAACTCCCAAAATCAATACCAACCTTCCTTTTATAGTCATAAACCTTATGTTTAAATTTCATAGATTTCTATTTACTTATACTAACGCTATGGTTCGAAAACCAAGAAAAATGCTTATTTGGGTCCCTGTTTCGCCCCTAATTCCTAAACTGTTGGGACAGAAACTCCCAAAATCAATACCAACCTTCCTTTTGTGGTCATAAACATTGTGTTTAAATTTCATTGATTTCTATTCACTTTAACTAAAGTTATTGTGCGAAAACCAAGAATAATGCTTATTTGGGCCCTTTTTTGGCCCCTAATTCCTAAACTGTTGAAACCAAAACTCCCAAAATCAATCCCAACCTTTCTTTTGTGGTCATAAACCTTGTGTCAAAATTTCATAGATTTCTATTAACTTAAACTAAAGTTATAGTGCGAAAACCAAGAAAATGCTTATTTGGGCCCTTTTTGGCCCCTAATTCCTAAAATGTTGGGACCAAAACTCCCAAAATCAATACCAGCCTTCCTTTTATGGTCATAAACCTTGTGTTAAAATTTCATAGTTTTCTATTCACTTTTACTAAAGTTAGAGTGCGAAAACTAAAAGTATTCGGACGACGACGACGACGACGACGACGACGACGACGCCGACGACGACGACGACGCCAACGTGATAGCAATATACGACGAAAATTTTTTCAAAATTTGCGGTCGTATAAAAAGACAATTTACCAATAAAGAATTATGAAATCTACAAGTTACAAATTGACAATTAACAAATGACGAATTTTGATACAAAGATACAAGTTACAAATTGACAATTAACGAATGAAGCATTTTGAAATTGCACAGTTACAAGTAACAAACTGACAATTTACCGATTAAGAATGTTAAAACTACAAAGGTGCAAGTTACAAATTGACAATTTACGAATTAGGCATTATGAATTTAACTGGCAATAACAAGTTACAAATTGACAATTTACGAATTAACAATTTAGAAATTACACAGTTACAATTTACGAATTGACATGTTACGAATTAAGAATTTTGACCCCGTTGGCTTTCCATAGTGAAGCAGCTATATTTTCCTAGTCTAGTTGTCATAAATAGAAAAAATATGAATATTTTTAACAAATATATTTGAATCTGCATCCATGAAATGTGTTTGGTCTAAGGCTACCAAATGAAAATTTAAGAAATTATGATAATATAGAATCAAGTATGTGTATGTAGGTGTAATATCACCAAATCAAAGTATGTCACATCAGGTCACATACGAAAAAGGGTTGAAAAAAAATATTACCTTAAATTTGACATTTCAGTAAAAAATTGCTGTGTTTCAAAGCACCACAATTTTTTTAATTGATGTTTCTACAGAATATTTTGGAAACTTGAGGTTATATGATTTATACTTAAGCTGGTACACAGGAAGAAAAATGGTGCAAATTTTATTGATTAACTCCCATGACTGCTTTAAAAGGACATAAAATAAAAACATAACAACCACATACCTCCTTCTCTTATCCTGGTTATATTTATTCTCATTACTTGGCAGTACAATTAAGGGGGAGGGTGAATGAGACATTCTTGGTCTTCTAGAAGTACTTGGGGTACCAATTGGGGAACATGTTGGTACTTCTGTAACAGGAGTAGCTGGTACAGCTTTCTCTGGCTCTGTTGGTTTCTCATCAGATATCTAGTTATAGAAATAAATAGATCAATATATGGATCATATCAAGAAGATTGTGCTACGAAAAGATTTATTTCAGTGCCATACTTTTTTAAATTTATGCAAATAAAATTGGGTAGCTATATTTATTTATTTCACAAGATACTTATTTTCTGCAGTCAAGCATATAAAGTGTAAAACGCATTGATTGTTAAATGACTGTTATACTGTATGTTCAACAGCAAACATTTCAATGATTTTTAAGGTGGTACCTAACACTACAGGGAGATAACTCTGTAAAATCAGCTAAACATTTTAATTACGTTGAGTTGTTAAGGGAATACTAAGCTTCTCAATGATCAAAATTAATGTTTGTCAAACTGCAATATAACCAGTGTATTTTTACTGATAAATTGGGTGGTTCAAATTTTTTTTAATTTTCATATTTTTGTCAAAGGGTCAAAGTAAATACTTTGCCAAAATTTTATGAAAATTAAACAAGCTAAATTAATTTTTAGTGAAGGTGTTGGGTACCACCTTAACATAAAAATTTGTCAGGTGAATATTATTTGTACTTTGATAACACAATGAGAAGAACAGATAGATTCATAAACCAGAAAAACATAATACGGCCCCTGAAGTTCTATGATAGACAGATTAGAAAAGTATAAACAATTGAATTGTACCTGTTTAGTCTCCTTTATTTTCTTTGTTTCTTCTTTCAGAGCATGTTGTCTCTTCTGTATCTCATCCTCTAGAAGCTGTCTCTGAAACAGCCAAAGCACAAGATTTATAAATGAATGTATAAAATTCATGTGTGTCTGAAGTTGAATTCAAAGAAAAAATGAACATGGAATTTGGTGCATCAAACCTTTTTAACCCTGTCACATGCTTTATGCACCTGTCCCATGTCAGGAACTCATATCTAGGCTGTCAGTGAGGAAAAGATCTCACCAATGCAAATATTGTAGTTTTGTGCTAGAGTTATTTCCCTTGAATCTTATATACTTTATTTATAATAATAGTTGAAATTAAAAGATCACTCAAATGGTACATATACATGTACCATGCAGTTTTCTGTATAAATTTAAAAGCAAAATCAATTATAAAATGTTGACTATGATTTAAGGGAAATATCACTATTTCCATGGTCCCATTGTGATATTTGATAACACTGTCTTTCCAGAATACCGGTATGTTATTATTCTTTTTTTTTAAAAGAGGATAACTCCATGGTTTTGAACTACATGATATAAGGTCAAAGTTCAAGGGTAAATCACTATAATAATCAAACAAAAACATCAAACATCTCTGTTTCTTGTTTTCTTTTCAGAAAATCAAGTCTTTTCTGTTGTTCTCAATTTTGTTACATCATTTTAATCAATTTCATATGAAGAAGAGAGATGTTTTAATTTGTTGCAATTGGTCAGATTATCTTTTTTTCAATTGCTAATTCATTTGATTTGATTTTATGTGTTTGAACCCAACTTTTAAGAACTGCTTTTGGGCTATTTCATGGCAGCCAGTTTTTATTGGTAGAGGAAGCTGGAGTGTCCAGAAAAAAACATGACCTTTGATAGGAAAACTGACAATTCTAGTGCTAATTCATTTCAGTATAACTTTGTGGTTTTAAAAATATGTTTTAAGGTCTAAGGCAAATCACTAAAATAATCAGACAAAAAATTGAATACCTCTTTTTCTTCTTTTCTTTTCAGGAAATCAAGTCTTTTCTGTTGTTCTAATTTTTGTTTTTCTTGTTGTTTTAATTGGTTACTCAACATTTCTTCATAAAAAGATTTCTGTGGACCTTTGTAGTTATCACGAAGAAATGTCTGTACATGTTGAGCTAGTTCTAGAACCATAACCTGAAAAGGATATAAACACAGAAATGTCTGTACATGTTGAGCTAGTTCTAGAACCATAACCTGAAAAGGATATAAACACAGAAATGTCTGTACATGTTGAGCTAGTTCTAGAACCATAACCTGAAAAGGATATAAACACAGAAATGTCTGTACATGTTGAGCTAGTTCTAGAACCATAACCTGAAAAGGATAAAAACACAGAAATGTCTGTACATGTTGAGCTAGTTCTAAAACCATAACCTGAAAAGGATATAAACACAGAAATGTCTGTACTTGTTGAGCTAGTTCTAGAACCATAACCTGAAAAGGATATAAACACAGAAATGTCTGTACATGTTGAGCTAGTTCTAGAACCATAACCTGAAAAGGATATAAACACAGAAATGTCTGTACATGTTGAGCTAGTTCTAAAACCATAACCTGAAAAGGATATAAACACAGAAATGTCTGTACATGTTGAGCTAGTTCTAGAACCATAACCTGAAAAGGATATAAACACAGAAATGTCTGTACATGTTGAGCTAGTTCTAAAACCATAACCTGAAAAGGATATAAACACAGAAATGTCTGTACATGTTGAGCTAGTTCTAGAACCATAACCTGAAAAGGATATAAACACAGAAATGTCTGTACATGTTGAGCTAGTTCTAGAACCATAACCTGAAAAAGGATATAAACACAGAAATGTCTGTACATGTTGAGCTAGTTCTAGAACCATAACCTGAAAAGGATATAAACACAGAAATGTCTGTACATGTTGAGCTAGTTCTAGAACCATAACCTGAAAAGGATATAAACACAGAAATGTCTGTACATGTTGAGCTAGTTCTAAAACCATAACCTGAAAAGGATATAAACACAGAAATGTCTGTACATGTTGAGCTAGTTCTAGAACCATAACCTGAAAAGGATATAAACACAGAAATGTCTGTACATGTTGAGCTAGTTCTAAAACCATAACCTGAAAAGGATATAAACACAGAAATGTCTGTACATGTTGAGCTAGTTCTAGAACCATAACCTGAAAAGGATATAAACACAGAAATGTCTGTACATGTTGAGCTAGTTCTAGAACCATAACCTGAAAAGGATATAAACACAGAAATGTCTGTACATGTTGAGCTAGTTCTAGAACCATAACCTGAAAAGGATATAAACACAGAAATGTCTGTACATGTTGAGCTAGTTCTAGAACCATAACCTGAAAAGGATATAAACACAGAAATGTCTGTACATGTTGAGCTAGTTCTAGAACCATAACCTGAAAAGGATATAAACACAGAAATGTCTGTACATGTTGAGCTAGTTCTAAAACCATAACCTGAAAAGGATATAAACACAGAAATGTCTGTACATGTTGAGCTAGTTCTAGAACCATAACCTGAAAAGGATATAAACACAGAAATGTCTGTACATGTTGAGCTAGTTCTAGAACCATAACCTGAAAAGGATATAAACACAGAAATGTCTGTACATGTTGAGCTAGTTCTAGAACCATAACCTGAAAAGGATATAAACACAGAAATGTCTGTACATGTTGAGCTAGTTCTAAAACCATAACCTGAACATTTTAAACATTTGTATATAATTTAATTTTGGATGTGACGCGTCTTCTGATTGGCTGACCTTATTTTGTTATGAGCCCATAGACATAATTTAGTCATGTGACCGTGACGTCATCAACTTTTTTCATGGTTTTCTACGGTTTAAAATGGAATTTAGAATTAAATTATAAGAAAATACTGTAATATTTTTTCTGTCTATTTGAAATAACATAAAAAATTTGTTGCACACTGTTAAATAACACGCTACGCACGTTATTCAGTGTGCACCACATTTTTTATATTATTTCTTCATAGACAGAAAAATATTACAGTCATTCCTTAAATGTATATGAAGTATTGTAAAGAGATGTTTTGAATTTGTTGCAGTTGGTCATATAATCTTTTTTATACTAATGGTAAACAGCTACAGTATATAAGAAAATTAACAGGATTTCCCTGTGGTTTATCTACAATATGTTTACAAAAGAGCTACAATGAAATTAACATAAATTCTATGTCATACAATACTAATATGAAAAAAACAAATAAATAAAGAATCATGTAAAACAGTATTATGTTAAAAAGTGGTATATTATAAAATGGGATTTATTTTCAGTATAAGATAAAATCATGTAAATATCCCCTTGAGTAAATTTGACATTTAAAAAAAAAGGGACAAGAAGAAGAGAATTTTTTTATCTCCTACGCAGACGTGAAAGGCTCTGTCACAACTATTTACACGACTTAATAAAAAAAGTGCCGCATTTTTTCCAAGAGTGCAAGCTTTATAATTCACTGAGATTATAATTCTAAGAAATTAATAATCAATATTTTTCAAACCCGTTGCAAACATGAATTTATGAAAGCTACATATCTGGATCATGATGAATGAAGTTTAGGCCTTAGTAGAGTATTAAGTCTGCATCTAAATAAATAAAAATCAATCAAGACAAGAGAAAAAGAAGTAAAAGTTAAAGTGAAGAAACAGAGTTATCCCTCTTTGTACTGATTCGCTCCTCCTCTACATTTTTATATTTGTTCTCAATATTTTAAAAGAATCTATACTATTAAACGCGAAGACCTCATTTTTGGTGTCGCTTCTCTTCCTTCCACAATAAATCAATCATCATGACTCTGTGTCCTATAGGTAACATGTATAGTCGCATTGTCATCCATTCTTATGATTATTCAGATTGAGTTATTTTGGGAGAAAAACGACAAAAAAGGAGTCCGGATATGATTCTGTCATCGGACTAACTTTTAGTCATAGATTAGATTTCCGGTTTGAAAAATGCACAAATACAACCAATCGTATGATAGATAACTAAATATGAAAAATAAATAAGCCAATCAGAGCGTTCTCCATCACAAATATTATACCTCCTTAGAGAGGACAATTATTTTTCGCGTTTCATATCACGGTGTTTGGATCGCAAGAACCACAACTATTAAACATCCTTAGAGAAGATAATTATTTTTCGCGTTTATCGACATGTTAACTACGATTATACTACTTTAATATATAGAGACTATCTGTATTCTGTCAGGGACTTTCTATGTTAGTATAGAATGTCGGCCCTGATTCTGTCTACTGTTTTCTTTGAAATGTTTACTACTTAAGGGGTCATACCACTTGCATATTTATTAAAATAAGTAAAACATGCTTAACTTCATCTCAAAATACCTCGACCAAAAACTTTAACCAGAAGCGGGACAGACATGGACGGACGGACGCACAGACTAGCCTGAAAACATAATGCCCATAAATGGGGCATAAAAATCTATTGTTGAAAGGGAAAATAGTGATTTGGCAAAAATGAAAGTAAGGTAGAGATTAAAAGTAGTAGAGCATTTTTCGGGGCGTCAGGATCGTGTGTTTTTAAACTCGGGATTTGGGGATTGATCCTTACTGGATCCGGGAATATTTTTTTCGATTTCGTGATTTTGGGATATGCATTTCTTTTAATTCTGCATCACTGGATTTCATGGTTTTAAGCGCGGGATTTCGGGATCAGGACCCCTCCGACCACCCCTCAAATTAGCCTTAGTCATTTGTACATGATGCATATCCTATACCATTGACATCTTAATAAGGCTCTCAAAAGAAAAAAAAAGACATTGACGGATTGTCCTAGAAGCATATTTTATTAGACTAATAATGGTCTATATATAAGCATTTAGATTTATTTCATGTTTGAAACGGTGCAAATTGTTAATTTTATTTGACTTTTACCAAAAGCAGCATTGTAGCAAAGGAGAAGAATAATTGTGGTCTGAGGCCAGACACACGAAAATATTTGAATTTAACAGATAGGAAACAAATATCGGACTTTTGAACAAGGAAGAAGGCTGTTGATACCTTTTATGAAATTTCCCATACATACTATCTTTTACAAAAAAAATCATCCTACAACAGTCCACACGCTGTATATACCCGCGATTTCGCAGGTGTGTTCTAGTGTATATAATGTTAAATGTAGATTTCTTGTAATGTATGTTTAATTATATAAGTATTGAATAAACTAAAAAATATTCTATCTCTTCAGTCAATAAAATTTCAATAATAGCGCTAGCATAGTCACATGACCAGGCTTTAGTTTAAACATATTTATTTATAGTGGATTGGGAAACAAGTTTTGCAACTTATATTAATCCCTTTCCACTTTGCGGGTGTGAGTGCTGCCTTGTAGCGGCATTAGCCTACTCTTTTTCGAAATCTACAAGGGTGTCTTTAACGTGCAAGGGATATGACCAGGCTTTAATAATTGTACAAAATGTAAGTTATTCTACATTGCACATAAGTTACCTCTCCAACCATTGATTTGGCTCGTTCTATTAGTTCTGTATTCAACACAGCAATTTGTTCATTAGACAGTCCTTTGGCATTTTCTAGACTTATTTCTGGTACCCTTTAAAAAGAAAAGGCTTATACAGTATTACATCTTTGAAGATATTTTATTAATCAAACAATTATCTCCCTTGTATACAAATGAAATACAACCAGATGCTCCGCAGGGCGTAGCTTTATACGACCGCAGAGGTTGAACCCTGAACGGTTGGGGCAAGTATGGACACAACATTCAAGCTGGATTCCGCTCTAAATTTGGATTGTGATTAAATAGTTGACACAGCATAGGTTTCTGACACAGAATGAATGTATTCAAATGAACTTAAAAATTTTGTTTTCTCTTAGAGCAATTCACTATGCTGTTGAATATTAATCCTCTCAAAAAAATGTTTGAAGAAATTTTCTTTTTATTTATGAAATTTCAAATGAGAACCAGATGCTCCGCAGGGCGTAGCTTTATACGACCGCAGAGGTTGAACCCTGAACGGTTGGGGCAAGTATGGACACAACATTCAAGCTGGATTCCGCTCTAAATTTGGATTGTGATTAAATAGTTGACACAGCATAGGTTTCTGACACAGAATGAATGTATTCAAATGAACTTAAAATTTTTGTTTTCTCTTAGAGCAATTCACTATGCTGTTGAATATTAATCCTCTCAAAAAAATGTTTGAAGAAATTTTCTTTTTATTTATGAAATTTCAAATGAGAAAATTTGAACCCAATTTTTTAATCACATCCCCCTTTCCCTTATTCCAAAACTAATTTCAATTAAAATATTCTAATGGAGTTTGCAACAATTACTACTCATTTAAATACATCATAAAATATTAAGATGTAAAAAAACTGCTTGTTATCACTGAATGGTAAAGATTATTTAAATTTATCAGTTGGTAGTAAAAAGTGAATATACATTGTATATTGTATATAACAAAGATTTAAGTTGATTCTGGACAAAGAAAGATAACTCCAATTAAAAAAAAATCTTGCAGATATTTCTTGCTTACTATACTGGACAAAGAAAGATAACTCTTAATTAAAAAAAAATTTGCTATTTCACAATATTGTGAAATTAGATATTTCTTGCCATTGCACAATACTGTGCAATTGAAAAGACTTGCTATTGCACAATACTTAATATAATAATTTTAGATCCTGATTTGGACCAACTTGAAAAGTGGGCCCATAATCAAAAATCTAAGTACATGTTTAGATTCAGCATATCAAAGAGGCCCAAGAATTTAATTTTTGTTAAAACCAAACTTAGTTTAATTTTGGACCCTTTGCACTTTAATTTAGACCAATTTTAAAACTGGACCGAAAAATTAAGAATCTACATACACAGTTAGATTTGGCATATCAAAGAACCCCAATTATTCAATTTTTTATGAAATCAAACAATGTTTAATTTTGGACCTCGATTTGGGCCAACTTGAAAACTGGGCCAATAATCAAAAATCTAAGTACATTTTTAGATTCAGCATATCAAAGAACCCAAAGGTTTCAATTTTTGTTAAAATCAAACTAAGTTTAATTTTGGACCCTTAGGACCTTAATGTAAACCAATTTGAAAACGGGACCAAAAATTAAGAATCTACATACACAGTTAGATTCGGCATATTAAAGAACCCCAATTATTCAATTTTGATGAAATCAAACAAAATTTAATTTTGGACCCTTTGGGCCCCTTTTTCCTTAACTGTTGGGACCAAAACTCCCAAAATCAATACCAACCTTCCTTTAATAGTCATAAACCTTGTGTTTAAATTTCATAGATTTCTAATTACTTATACTAACGCTATGGTGCGAAAACCAAGAAAAATGCTTATTTGGGTCCCTTTTTGGCCCCTAATTCCTAAACTGTTGGGACCGAAACTCCCAAAATCAATACCAACCTTCCTTTTTTGGTCATAAACATTGTGTTTAAATTTCATTGATTTCTATTTACTTTAACTAAAGTTATTGTGCGAAAACCAAGAATAATGCTTATTTGGGCCCTTTTTTGGCCCCTAATTCCTAAACTGTTGAAACCAAAACTCCCAAAATCAATCCCAACCTTTCTTTTGTGGTCATTAACCTTGTGTCAAAATTTCATAGATTTCTATTAACTTAAACTAAAGTTATAGTGCGAAAACCAAGAAAATGCTTATTTGGGCCCTTTTTGGCCCCTAATTCCTAAAATGTTGGGACCAAAACTCCCAAAATCAATACCAGCCTTTCTTTTATGGTCATAAACCTTGTGTTAAAATATCATAGATTACTATTCACTTTTACTAAAGTTAGAGTGCGAAAACTAAAAGTATTCGGACGACGACGACGACGACGACGCCAACGTGATAGCAATATACGACGAAAATTTTTTCAAAATTTGCGGTCGTATAAAAATTGAACCCTAATCTCAATTAAAATTTCTAATGGAGTTTGCAAAAATAACTACTCATTTAAATACATCATAAAATATTAAGATGTAAAAAAAACTGCTTGTTATCACTGAATGGTAAAGATTATTTAAATTTATCAGTTGGTAGTAAAAAGTGAATATACATTGTATATTGTATATAACAAAGATTTAAGTTGATTCTGGACAAAGAAAGATAACTCCAATTAAAAAAAAATCTTGCAGATATTTCTTGCTTATTATACTGGACAAAGAAAGATAACTCTTAATTAAAAAAAAATTTGCTATTTCACAATATTGTGAAATTAGATATTTCTTGCCATTGCACAATACTGTGCAATTGAAAAGACTTGCTATTGCACAATACTTAATATAATAATTTTAGATCCTGATTTGGACCAACTTGAAAACTGGGCCCATAATCAAAAATCTAAGTACATTTTTAGATTCAGCATATCAAAGAACTCCAAGGTTTCAATTTTTGTTAAAATCAAACTAAGTTTAATTTTGGACCCTTTGGACCTTAATGTAGACCAATTAGAAAACGGGACCAAAAATTAAGAATCTACATACACAGTTAGATTCTGCATATTAAAGAACCCCAATTATTCAATTTTGATGAAATCAAACAAAGTTTAATTTTGGACCCTTTGGGCCCCTTTTTCCTTAACTGTTGGGACCAAAACTTCCAAAATCAATACCAACCTTCCTTTTATAGTCATTAACCTTGTGTTTAAATTTCATAGATTTCTATTTACTTATACTAACACTATGGTGCGAAAACCAAGAAAAATGCTTATTTGGGTCCCTTTTTGGCCCCTAATTCCTAAACTGTTGGGACCGAAACTCCCAAAATCAGTACCAACCTTCCTTTTGTGGTCATAAACATTGTGTTTAAATTTCATTGATTTCTATTTACTTTAACTAAAGTTATTGTGCGAAAACCAAGAATAATGCTTATTTGGGCCCTTTTTTGGCCCCTTATTCCTAAACTGTTGAAACCAAAACTCCCAAAATCAATCCCAACCTTTCTTTTGTGGTCATAAACCTTGTGTCAAAATTTCATAGATTTCTATTAACTTAAACTAAAGTTATAGTGCGAAAACCAAGAAAATGCTTATTTGGGCCCTTTTTGGCCCCTAATTCCTAAAATGTTGGGACCAAAACTCCCAAAATCAATACCAGTCTTCCTTTTATGCAGTGATTTAGCTAGCGCTCGTCACTTTCGTATTTTACGAAAAGGTTTTCGAAATGACGAAAAATTTTCATTTGAATTTCGTCATTTAAATTTGGAAGTGTAAAAATATTTACACATCAAATTACTTGAATTCTACCTGTCTTTATGTTTCTGACAAGTTTATGACCCTCAGGTAATTAACGTTTACCAAAGGTGTTAAAAGTTTTATGGTCATAAACCTTGTGTTAAAATTTCATAGATTTCTATTCACTTTTACTAAAGTTAGAGTGCGAAAACTAAAAGTATTCGGACGACGACGACGACGACGCCAACGTGATAGCAATATACGACGAAATTTTTTTCAAAATTTGCGGTCGTATAAAAACCTCTAACCCGAAAAACACATCATTAACAAATCTTTAAAAGTGTAAAAATTGTAGAGCTAATATTTTGTCTTTCCTTTTGTGTTAACCTTTTTCTTTTAATTATTGAAGGCTGTACAATGTCCTATAGTTGATAATTTCTGTGTCATTTTGGTCTCTTGTGGACAGTTGTCTCATTTGTAATCATGCCACATCTTTTTTTTTATGTTAGTCAAATTTTTAATTGAAAGGTGCAGAAAAAGTTGTTCTGTGACACTGAAGACCGTACAATACAATGTTTTGTTTAATTCCTTTGTAGGGTTGCTGTCCTATTTACTCATACCATACACTTTATTTTGATTTTCATGATTTTGAATACTAAACACTTTCTGGAAAAATTGTTTTGCTTGTTTTGTTGAATTGCTGACTAAATAATGGTACGGCCACATGCAGCTGTTCCCAGAAACATGAACTTTAGTCTTATAATATCAAGAAAGGAGGTGTGAAATATTATGTTGTACACTATCAAATTTATGAAAGTCTCTAAAAACTAGAGGCTCTAAAGAGCCTGTGTCGCTCACCTTGTTACATGTATATGTGAATTAAACAAAGGAAGCAGACAGTTCATGACAAAATTGTGTTTAGGTGATTGTGATGTGTTTTTACATTTTACTTTACTGAACATTCTTGCGGCTTACAATTATCTCTATCTATAATGAACTTGTCTGTGTAGTTTCAGTGAAAAATGTTAGTAAAAATTTACAAATTTTATGAAAATTGTTAAAAATTGATCATAAAGGTCAATAATTTCTGAGGGGGTCAATTGACCATTTTGGTCATTTGGACTTATTTTTGAGTCTTAAATTGCTGTTCATTATTGCTGTTTACAGTTTAGCTCTATCTATAATAATATTCAAGATAATATCCAAAAACAGCAAAATTTCCTTAAATTTACCAATTTAGGGGCAGCAACCTAACAACGAGTTGTCCCATTCATCTAAAAATTTCAGGGCAGACAGATCTTGACCAGATAAACAATTTTACCTCTGATGCATACTGATTGCAATAAATCTAAAATAGGGGATCACAGGGTGGGCTGGTCAGGGTGAGGAGGCAGGGAAGGGTGGGTGGAAATTTGCACATGGTATTACGATGACCTCTAAATGTATGGAGCGCCATTGGTGCCAAAATAACAGTATTCTGGGTACGGCCGTAATATTACGGCCCCCGCACGACAAGGGATAATATTCAAGATAATAACCAAAATTACCAATTCAGGTGCAGCAACCCAACAACGGGTTGTCCGATTCATATGAAAATTTCAGGGCAGATAGATCTTGACCTGATAAACAATTTTACCCCTGTCAGATTTGCTCTAAATGCTTTGGTTTTTGAGTTATAAGCCAAAAACTGCATTTTACCCCATTGTTCTATTTTTAGCCATGGCGGCCATCTTGGTTGATTGCCCGGGTCAAAAAACACAAATTTCAAACTAGATACCCCAAAGATGATTGTGGCCAAGTTTGGATTAATTTGGCCCAGTAGTTTCAAAGGAGAATATTTTTGTACAAGTTAACGCCGGACGACGCCGGACGCCAAGTGATGGGAAAAGGTCACTTGGCCCTTCGGGCCCGGTGAGCTAAAAATTGATGTGTGATTAATCAAAAGTGCCTTCCCTTAGTTTATGAACAGGTAAAGTTTAATTTACAAATGTAACATTTTATCGAAATCATTTTGTTTTTTAAACTTACAAATCAGGATATTTATTTGGACATTTAATAACCATATGGATCATACTATCACTGTCAGTCGTCCCTGCTACACTTTCAGACTGCTGTTGTTTCAATACCAAACATATATGCAAAGGTCTCTCAACCTAAAATAACGAACAACATATAAATATATTTATTCAATACTGGACAACAAAAGGAAACTTTTCTTTTTGTAGTAGCAAGTACAGTACATTAATTTGGTTAAAATTTACTCATTTTGTGGTGATTCACTCTGAAATTATACCCCTTCTTTTATTCCTTACGTCATACATTCATATATCATACATATACCCAACCAGCAGTTACTTGTATGAAAACCTTCATGTTTTTATATAGCTCATTTTGGCTGAATTTTTTTAAATACATGTATGAACCTTCCTTCACATTGTTATCACTCGGTCAGTTTGGTGGTCATCCTGATTCATGCATAATGTGGTGAAATTGGACACTAATCTATGAATTCGGTTAGCTACATTTGTATTTATAGATGGTTCTTCCCTAGTATCTGTTGCCGGGAAAAGAAGACATCATGATTTGCCAACAGACCCTGGTCAGCCATTCCATTTGTTGCAGCCTGTGCGTTAAGACAAACCTTACAGTTAACCTTGAGAACACATACATGTATGCCTTGTATAATACACATTATCGCTGTTAGTCCCCCATTACTAGATATCACAAAAGTTCCTGTAAAATTTGGACGTCATAAAACAAAATATCTGACGCCACAATGGGAAAGTGATTGTTGTAATGTATGCATCAAAAGGTCAAGTGGCCGGGTCAGCCGACCGAGTAGGCTAATAGCAATAAGGTGTATAACCAACAGGTCACAGTTGCATATCATGACAAAGAGAGATATTACAATAATATTTTTTTGAACTAATAGTAATATGCATTTTTTCTATTGGAATTTTAATACTTTTAAGGCATATATTATCATATATTAACTTGACAGACACAGGAGAGGCTTGAGTGTAAGTAAAACTACTTTAAATTGCAATAAGTAAATACTTTTATGAATTATAATGCATAGCCCATGTCGTGTAAAAATAAACATGTACCTTCCATGCGACCTTCTTTCTAAGATCCATCGACAACATCGTCCATGTAAACCGCTTGCAAAACTTGCCATTCCTCTTCTTGTCGCTGAAGAAGAGAGTCGTCTGCCATTTCATAAATAGCACGGACTCCTATTATACTCGCATAATACTGCTTCCAACGGCATTTTTTCTTACAGGACACGATAGCACTGAAAATATGAGTTGTTTACATTTTTAACGTTTCATCATCAGTTCACAGGAACCGGAAACCCACGCGAGAAGCTAAAAACGGGTTACACTAAAGACCTGAAAGTGGACCTGAAAAGACCTGAAAATATACGACTGAAATTATTCAAAGGATTTTTTGTCCGTAAATAAATCTGGCACCTTAGTTTTTGATAGTTTTACCTCTAAACTTTAAGTTGGGTGTTTCTGTTGTACTCATGTATATCAAGTATATATCAGTATATTTGCGTTATGGAATTTCCGACTGCAGATTAACCACATAGAAGAAGAAGTAGATCAAATGTTGCTTGGAAAATATTTAAAACCCGGCAAACTAAAAGGTAATTTATTTGGAACAAGCCAAAACCAGATGCTCAGAAAGGCACCCAGTCATAGGTCATTCAGTGCAATAAGCATTTGTGCTTGCTTAACGAGTTTATAAAGGGATAAACTAGCGTAATAAGACGCGACTTCGCCGTCTTTTTTTTTAATGAGGTACGAGGTCGGGATTGGTTAGTAGTTTTTAGCGGGTTACACTAAAGACATGAAAGTGGACCTGAAAAGACCTGAAAATATACGACTGAAATTATTCAAATTGGAATAACTTTTTTATTGTTGGATGAAATCTCTTCAAGTTGGAATTTTATTAATCGCAAATATTAATATTTCATTAAAATTTAAATATTTTAAATCAAAAACAAGTTTTTGAGGCAAAAAATTGGACCTGAACGGAGAAATGAAAAGACCTGAAGGGACCTGAAAATCTATGTCGGACTAATTCTAACTTCAATAACTTTTTTTTATTTACAATGGATATCTTTCAACTTTTAATTTTGTGAAACTAAAAGTTAGTTATAATGATAAAATAAAAAAAAAAATATGTGAAAAATATTGTTGGGTTGTCAAAACTCGGACCTGAACGGAAAATTAAAAATCTGAATAAGCCTAAAATTTCACTTTTTTTTTTAAACGAAAATAATAAACATAGACGAAAGATATGGTTGATGACTTTTCATTTTTGATGTCATTTGGTCTCTTGTAGATATCTGTCTCATTGTAATCACACCACATCTTTCTAGTTTTTATTGACGGACGATACTATGATACGCAAAACAAGTAAAAAAAGACAGAAGAAACCAAAGAATAACCAAAACTCAGATGTCAAAACTTACAAGTCAAAGAGACATAATATACCATAGAAATAAATAATTAAAAAAAAAGGTTTGGTGTTTTAAACCATGATAACCCCGTCAAAATGTGTATGGTGTCCCAAGTCAGGAATCGGCACTTTGTTACAAACGTCCGACCTGCTGAATGAAAAATGAAGTCATGAATGCGTCTTTAAATAAAAATATGGTTTATGGGCCGGCAATATACTATTACTTTCATTTATTAATAAAACAGTTTACGACCTGTTTTAATATTATATATTAATGTAGTTTAAGCAAGTTGTATTAGTTTGAATAATTTCAATGGACAATCTTCTTTTTTTCTTTATGTTCAGGATTCATCAATAACAATGTACATCGTTTTCAAATATGTTCCTGACTGTATAAATATAAAGTCATTCATTCTCTTTAATAGACTTTTGTCTAAAATAGAAACAAATAGAAACACATTGTTTTGCGAGTTAAAATACATTTTTAAACATATTTATTTATAGTGGATTGGGAAACAAGTTTTGCAACTTATATTAATCCCTTTCCACTTTGCGGGTGCGAGTGCTGCCTTGTAGCGGCATTAGCCTACTCTTTTTCGAAATCTACAAGGGTGTCTTTAACGTGCAAGAGATGTAACACAAGTCAGCCATTTATCGTCCCTTTCCGACGGACTATCATCGTTTCCTCAAGACCATACTCGCAGATGGTGTCAAGGGAGAGCCGAAAATTAAGTTCCTGAAATTTCCAGTTAAAATACATCTACCCCTATGATCTATTCGTGTCTTTTATTTCACCGACAAGGTCCCAATTTTGTAACTCAACCATTATATTTTCGATGGAATTCTTTATAATTTCAATGATACCTTTCCTATAACAAAATAAATATTTCAAGAAGAATAATTAAAAACAGTTAAAGATATTGAATAAATCTGACCGCAGTCTTTTCAAGCAAATTTATGTTACTTTATTTTCCGTTCAGATCCGAGTTTTCACATCCAAATGGTATCTTTTATATTTTTTATTTCTATTTTATAATTATAACTAACTTTTAGTTTCACAAAATCAAAAGTTGAAAGATATCCATTGTATATAAAAAAAAGTTATTGAAGTTAGAATTAGTCCGACATAGATTTTCAGGTCCCTTCAGGTCTTTTCATTTCTCCGTTCAGGTCCAATTTTTTGCCTCAAAAACTTGTTTTTGATTTAAAATATTTAAATTTTAATGAAATATTAATATTTGCGATTAATAAAATTCCAACTTGAAGAGATTTCATCCAACAATAAAAAAGTTATTCCAATTTGAATAATTTCAGTCGTATATTTTCAGGTCTTTTCAGGTCTTTTCAGGTCCACTTTCATGTCTTTAGTGTAACCCGCTAAAAACTACTAACCAATCCCGACCTCGTACCTCATTAAAAAAAAGACGGCGAAGTGGCGTCTTATTACGCTAGTTTATCCCTTTATAAACTCGTTAAGCAAGCACAAATGCTTATTGCACTGAATGACCTATGACTGGGTGCCTTTCTGAGCATCTGGTTTTGGCTTGTTCCAAATAAATTACCTTTTAAGTTTGCCGGGTTTTAAATATTTTCCAAGCAACATTTGATCTACTTCTTCTTCTATGTGGTTAATCTGCAGTCGGAAATCCCATAACGCAAATATACTGATATATACTTGATATACATGAGTACAACAGAAACACCCAACTTAAAGTTTAGAGGTAAAACTATCAAAAACTAAGGTGCCAGATTTATTTACGGACAAAAAATCCTTTTGAAATGAAAGTCGGTTATATTGAAATGATTTCATAGGACAATTTTCTACGTACATATCCGGCGGCCTTATTTTTCTTCTCCAAGAAAGTTAAATGAATCCCTATGTCTATCGTCGAATATTTAGACCTTTTAAGTAAAGACACAGCATTTTATATCTTTAAACCACTTTTAATTAGGTAAAACGTCTCTGGTAAAATATAATATAGATGTGTATCCCCTTTTTTGGTCAAGTCTTTCTCTATCTATGGGTTAACCTTTCGAGAGAATTATAAATCTTGGGAAAATTATTCCCTGTCAGTTTCTTTACCATTTTTTCCTTTATTTCTCGATATTTCAATTTTTC
This sequence comes from Mytilus trossulus, assembly GCF_036588685.1. Classification (NCBI taxonomy): domain Eukaryota; kingdom Metazoa; phylum Mollusca; class Bivalvia; order Mytilida; family Mytilidae; genus Mytilus; species Mytilus trossulus. Next base: position 27,465,841 of record NC_086375.1, on the reverse strand, counting down.
TGTCATCATAACCAATAACTATTTTCTGGTTGGTTGGTTGGTTGTTGTTTTTTTGTAAGAAGGGAGTATCATTATTAGCATTTACCTATTCAGTTTAAGTAGGCTATTCATATTGTTCAATTTTTTTTCAGATTTTTCAAGTGTTCAAAAGGGCTTAAAAATTTATGATAGAAAATCCGAAAATCCGCTGACTCTTCTTCGTTTATATTAAGTACTTTATAAACATAATGAAGACAATAACGTTTATGGGGGGGGGGGGGGGGGGGGCTTTTTCGGGACGTCGGGATCAGGTGTTTTAAAGCTCGGGATTTCGGGATTTCGGGATCAGGGAATTCTTTTTCGAATTTCGAAATTTCGGGATTTAAATTTCTTTAAATTCGGGACCTCGGGATTTCTTCATGTTTTTAAGCCCGGGATTATGGGATCGGGACCCCTCCAACCTCCCCTCATGTATGATTCATTTAAAGAATCCCAAAACATACATATTTTTAAATGTATTACTTCTTTTATGAAAAAGATGTGGTATAATTGCCAATGAGACAACTGTTCACAATAGACCAAATGACAAAAAGGTCCGCCGAATTGACAATGTAAAACAATTCAAACGAGCCTGAAAACTAGCGGTCTAATTTATGTACTTAGCTGAACGAAAAATAAGTGTGTAACACATAAACAAACGACAACCACTGGATAACAGGCTTCTGACCTGTGACAGATACAAACATACAAAATGTGGAGGGGTTAAACATGTGAGAGGGACTCCAACCACCCCCTAACCTAGGATAGTGATGAAACAGTACAACAAAAGGACGAACTATTAAATCAGTTGAAAAGGGCTTAAATCATGAGACAAAATAACAAAAACTACAAATATAAGTGGACGTGGCCAGGTACTTGTATATCCCAACAACAATAAGAAACAGATCTGAGAGTACTACTGACAGCTAGTTCAAAGCCACTAGCACCTAATTAAAAAATCATGCATCAAATACAAAATTATCATTCAGTACACATCCAAATTCCAATGGATTTAGTGTAATGACGTCATAAACAACCAAAGTTGTTTTTGGCTTTGAACTAGTTGTCAGTAACTGCAAGTACAGTCAGATTTTTTAGTTGTTGGGATGAATAAGTGGTCCCTGCGAAACAGTTCAAACATCAACAAAACATATGAAAACTATCCAGTTAACAAACAAAAAAAGCAAAAACAAAAACAAAAACAAAAAAAAAACCAGATAAAACAGACAGAAGCAAACTAAAACCACTGAATTACATGTAAATGACTGAACATCCACATATATAATGTCGCAGTATCAGACATGCTTAGCTACCTCTGAGTACTCTTAGATCTGTATGTCGTGTCTTTTTATGGATGTATAAAAACCCTGTCACGTCTGGATTTGTGCTTTTATATGTTGAGTTGTAGACAACACCATGGTCAAAACCAAAACAAATATCGCCGAAAAGAAGAACAATATAACAAACAGAAAACAAAAGTCTGAGCAACTACATGGCAAAAACGGAAAAGGGATGTAGTAAACTAGTGTGCTGTAGAATTCAACAATTCGCTAGTAAAATCCATCATTAAATGAGTGCAACTTTTATCGAATATCGAACTGCAAGGGTGTGATAATTTCAGATCTTTGGGACGATTTAGAACAAGTGATACATACATACACGTGATTACATGGTTGAAGAATGACTTATGGTCTAGATGCCTTTTTTGTTTTGTTTTCAGTGTTCTGTTGGGTTGCTGTCTCATTAATGTATCCCATATCTTCTTTTATTTATATACATATTATCAAGTTAAATTCGGCGAAAGTCATGTGTTTATCAAGAAATGTTGTTTGCTTATAAGGAACTAATATTTTCGAATCAAATTTTAATATTTGTTCAAAAAAAAAAAGGTTTTTGCGACACATTTCGATTGCGTGTATTTTCATAAGCTTACGGATTGACTTTAAAAAACGATCGATTAGAAAATCAGAAGGGAGTTGGTCTTTTCTTTAAAATAAGCTAAAATTATGTTATGTTAGCAAGTTTGACTGTGAAATATATGGACCCCATATCTTATAGACTTCTGTTTCCTTAGATTATCTTCCTCTATATTTCAAAACAAAACATCCCTTGTCACATATCAAACTAAAATGGTATTTTCATATAGAAACTTCTCATATAATTAAGCAATAAATTCCCTATAAATTGCATACGTTCATGCGCCTTTGTGGATATACATTTATCAGGAATGGTCAAAGTCGAATATCTGGAAGACATGTAAACATAAATAATAACATAAGCATTCGAAGAGCTGTATGACCAAAAAGGGACCTAGAAAATAGCAAAATATATCTATGATCAACAAGGGAGTTGACACCTTAGTTTTTTACAATTTCAAAATTTTATCAACGGACAATTCTAGAAAGGTTTGTTAAAATCATGTCAGTTCCGAGGTACTGACTACTGAGCGATTTTTCTATTATCTTCTATTATTTAGAAGAATTAAAGATTGTTTAAAGCCTATTAGAGATAACTCCAGCGTATCTATCAACAGAAACTTCCACAATATTACAAGTGTGTTATTTCCCTTTGTATATTGTCCATGACCAATATGCAATGCAACAGAAAAAATGTCCATGGCTATCAGCCAGTGCAACATAAATATTACACGGAGGCAATTTTCTGAGGCAGGATGACATTTTGTGACCCTTAAATTTCTTGCTTCAAATTCTTAACAACACTTTGTCGTGTTCTTATCAGAGATGTATCTGTAATTTCCTGCAAAGATCCCTCTAACGAGGACATTATCGGTGACTCCCATGTCAAAAGCGACCATGACCAAATATTTTATCTCATTTTATAATTAAATTATCTTTTATGTTGAATATCAGGCATTTTTTAATTCTCAAATTTGAACTTTGGTAACAGGTTTGCAATAAGTTAAATTATTTAATGGGATGGTAATGACAACACTTAAAAATTTTAATTTAATTTTTGATAACGGAGTAATAATTTATAAAATGTTCAAAAATAAATAAAATCTGAAAAATACAGAAAAAGCGCAATTTTTTAATGCATTGAAAACTAAAAACGATACAGCTGTCATGTACCTCAGAATGTCGTTAATTTCATCAGACAAGTCTTATAATTTTTGCTAAAAATTAACATATTGACCATGGGCGCTAATTTTATATCTATTCTTCGTAGCAATTTGTAAAATTGCAAATCAAGACGAAGAAAATGGACCTAGTATTTTGCAGAAGTATGTCTTGTTCTCGTGGACAAGGACATGTCAAGTTAATATTCCATCTCCGAGCGAGCTCAGTCGACTGGAAAAATGTTCACATGTATGTTGTCAAGTTTTGATGCGTTTTACATTCAAAGATATAATTTAATTGTATCGGTAACAAGCTGAAGCTGGGAAATTATAGCTTCTAATATAGAGAGATAATTAAACTTCATCAAACCGAAAAATTTGGTTCCTTCAAATCCAACTGCAAAAAGGCGTCTGCGAATTGTTCTTAGTGATTTGAGCCTATTTGACAGATTACTGAAAATAAATATAGCCTGGAAGATTTAATTAGCAAATTTAGGGAATAAAATTCATGGCATATGTTACTTTTTTGTTAAAAATAAAGACAAGAAAATACAAAATACAGAAAGGAGTATCTCAAAGATTCGTTTCTTAAAAATTCGAAAGAATCAATATAGCGATGATCCGTTTTTTGGTCAACTTATTTTTTCCATGACAAATGTATCTTTATTACTTTAAACACCAACCACGGACCTGTAATCACTTTTGTTCCTAAAAATAAAACAGGATCGGAAACAAAATACAAAGTGAATTTCTGAAGGAAAAAATCTAATAGGATGCAACACACACGCACACGGGAATAAAAAGAAGCGAAGGGTTCCAAGATAATTATGAGTGACAATTCGCAAAGTAAATTTTCTTGTAACAGAATAATACCGGACAAACAGGATAGTGTTTGGAAGATTAGAGCATACAAATGTTTCCAATAAAATATTTATTTTAATATAAAATACCAAAAATGTAAATTTTAATTCTTTCCTTTGTTCTCGGGGTAACATTTTCTTCAATTACATTAAACTCAGTTAATATATTTAAAGTTTAAGACAGAACGTGCTTACAATTTTTATTATAAAATAAAACATTTTTATGAAACATGCGCGATGAAAAATATATTATGTATTTATTTCTTCTTCTTTTTTTATCAATATAAACATATAATTCCGATGATTCTAAATACAGATAATATATTTCTTTTATATATAATATATTATTCATTTAGCTAGACCCTATAGGCTTTTAACTATTCAGCTTTGAAGGTAACGAAAAAAAAGCACTTTGGACCTATGAATTTTTTTTTCATTTTTTTTTTTCTATGTAGAATTAGCCTAACTTGCTGGTAGAGAAAAACATTCACCATTGTGTAAAACTATTTTGTATGTATACCAAAACATACGATGTTTTTATTCACTCAATTCATTACACTTCGTAATCATGTACTAGTAAAGAAAAAAAACCCAAACAATTCTACTTATTTATTCTCCTACATTCATCCCTATATTGGTCAAGGCTACAAAGAAACGAAGACAACGAAATAGTAATCTAAACAAACACACAAACAAACAAACAAACAAAACTATAAGATATATATGAAAAAATAAACTTTTGGTACACAGATGTGAACATCAATAAAAATAAGGAGACGTGGTATACATGAAAACCAACTTATTTTCTCGTTTACTTTAATTATTAAGACCGTTCTACAGCAGCGATTTAATATTTTCGCGACGATTTATATGCGCGTTATATTTCTTATCGCGAAAATAAGTTGATTTTACAGTAATTGCAATGACACAAATATCCACCAATGTCCAAATGACGTGAATAATTGATTGATTTATAAAATCAGAGACAGCTAGCATAAGAAGGGTTTTTATTTTGGGTTAAGAGTTTTATGTATTTGTATATCGGGACAACTTGTGTCAAAATTATTATTTATTATTATGATCATAGTCTATCCAGTTCTCTACAAATATTTTTTCGTTCTGCTGATTGTTTATTGAAATGACAATGAAGAAAAAATGACACTCATCCTCCACCTAATAACTTCTCAGTAACATATCTGTGTTAACCTGGAAATCGTTTCTATATTGGTCTGTTTATATGGATCTATACTGATGATGTTTATCAATAGCACTAAATATATTGACCAGTTTTTATAAAGTGCGAGGCTTGGCTTGCCACAAAACCAGGTTCAACCCATCATTTTTTTCTTAAAATGTCCTAAACCAAGTCAGGAAATGGCAGTTGTTATCTTATAGTTTGTTTCTGTGTTTGTTGCATTGCCGTTTTTTTTTTTGTACACTTTAGTGATTCTGTTATTTCGTTATTTTCATTTTATAGTTGATGTGTTTTTCTCGGTTTAAGTTTGTAACCCGGATTTGTTTTCTCTCAATCGATTTATGACTTTCGAACCGCGGTATACTACTGTTGCTTTTATTAATAGTAAATTTTCCAACCCTATAAATGATAATCGAGTATAACATAAGTAAAATATATACTCTTTATTAAGTAACTTTACTAAAAGTGACATAGACACCAGGTCTACGTGTTTACCAATGAAATACTTCCAGTTTTTTGTTTTGTTTGCGAGTTTGGATTTCCTTGAGGTTCGGTATTTTTGTTATTTTTCCTTTTTCGTGCACTTTAAAATCATTCCAGGACATAAATATATCACTATATTTCAAATATATTCTTAAAAAATCCCTGCATTTTACTTTTACTTAAGTCACCTTTTTCCTTTTTTAGAGCTTATCATAAACCTGATGCAAAACAAAGAAAATCACACGTTTGGCCTTAGATTACTGAGTAGATCAGTCCCGAATGTTTATTTACTTTACTTTCGGTACCCTTCTCAAAGAACCAAAACAAGCGTCGATGATTGATCTCCCTTATCAAAATCATATACAAACTTTATTTTCCAAAAACTCATTATAGATTTGATCAAATAATTAAAAAAAAAAGGACCCGAAGCAGTGAAAATAAAAACCTTTCGTTAATAGCGTTTTTAAATCGAAGCTTTGAAAATGATACACCTTATCGCATATCGTTATATGATAAACATCTCTTTATGAAAGTGGTCATTTGCGTTGAAAATTAAAAATGGTGCTAAGCACATTCAGTCATCGCCATGCAGCATAACTAATTATAAACGCCTAGGTATTTTTATAGCCCGTCTGCACCCACTATACACTATAACCAACCAAATATCACAATTCAAAGTAGTATTTATAAACTTCCGATTTGAATCGGTCCTTTTCTTGTTTCTTTTATCACTCCAAATTATCTGATTAAATTAAATACTTATGATACACGTCATCAAATTAAAAAAAGGTTTAGATTTGAAAAAAAGATTTGTTGACGTTTAAGAATTGAACACCATTGAACAGACGACACTTTGATGTCTAAATTAAACGGAGGTTACAACATATTGAACAAAGATAATTTATTGTTTACCGCTAACGTCCAACAATTTATGATACAGGAATGTCCAGCACCAAACCACTGAACATCAAAATGAAAATAAATGAATAAATATATACATTTCTAAATAGATATATAAAGACTTAATTAAAGAAAGTGAAATAAATGAATCAAAATAACTGAATGAATAATTTAATAAACATTTAGTTAAAAAGCAAGAAAATTGGAAAAAAAAGAAAGTAGAAGAAAAAAAGAATGAAAGAAAAAGACAATAAATAAATAAATAATTTATAAAATATTTTTTTTTATAAATAGATAAATAAAACAGGTCACATAGTATCTACACATCCTCATTTTTTTATGGTAAAAACTTGAATTTCAGAACAGAAGGAGCTGACTTGTGTTTGATACGAAACAACATCACTGGCATCACTGACTAGCTGGAAACGTTGGTTCATAAAAAACTAAACCAATTAGAAAAGGAACTTCTAGTAGACTACCTCATTTTAGAACGAGGCACACATCTGACCTCATTTCATCCAAAGCTTAGGTAAATCGCGTATCTAAAGATTTAATACGATAACAAGATATAGAGCTGCCAGTTGGACAATAGGCCAGTAAAAAACAAACTTTGAGTATACAAATTAGCTCTACCTAGCAACATGTAGTGCAACAGAAAATCTACGTGCAACAGCAAATGCGTAAGAACAACTCAAAGTCCGTTAAATCATAAACAAAAGTCAAAATAACCAACAATAAGTTCTATACCAATAGGTTTGGTAGATTTGGTATTTTAAAGACAAATCTTTTTAGTTTGATGGGTAAGTTTTGGTAAAGTGGACGCATTGGTTTCAGAAGTTCGTCGGACATGAACCTGATGTAGTCTTTTCGCAATGTTTATGTTCATCATTTTATTATTATGCTTTAGTATTTCTTGTCTAATGCAAGGATTTGTATAGTGAGACTAATGAGTCTAATGTCTTGTTTAATGATTTAGTTTGAGGAATTCAAGATTTACAGTGATTATTATGACTACACAAATAACTAAATGAAACTAAAATTCATTTCAAATAGTTTGAAATCAAATAGTTACACTCCGCTTTTGACGAGAGGGAAAGTATACAGAACACAGATCTATATACATATTGCAACACAAGAAATGGCAATTTGCTCGGGATCCGTTAGCCTAGATTATGCTTTAATTGCTAAGTGAAAACGATAGTTCTACAAAACCAAAAACATTTGTCAAATCTGCAAAAAATTGCACGATGCCATTGGCAGTCCAAACATATTTTCATCTGATTCATTTTTTTGGGTAACAAAATGAACAACAAGAGAGCAACAAAATGCTAAACAGTGGACATTTGTAATATGGACACTCCTACCCCATCATGGTATCTTTATCCTTAAAAAAAAAACCAACAGTTAATGCGTGAACAAACAAGCAACACAATAAATTAATATGAATTTACCAATAACCTGATTAATCTGCAAACAACTTACTGAAGAAAGATAAATCTGCTTATTACTCAACGAACAAAACAGAATCTGCCAAAAAATCAAACTGTCGAACAAAGACAAATCTGCTAACAATATACAATGAGCGAAGATAAGTCAAAAAATAAAAGATGAGTGATAACAAACCTTCTAAAACAGAAAGAACAAATCCGTCTCTCAGAAACGAAACTTTCAAAGATGCACCGTACCTTAAAACACAATGAGCAATGTATGATTTTAATGAGTACAAAACTAACAACAATATAATTGGAAATATTGCATCTACAACAAGTATTGACTAAGAAGGATAAAACAACATGCAAAAGAAAGTGTAAGCAATAATAATACTTCAATGATGCAGCAAATACAACACAACGACCAATCATAGAACTACTACTAAAAAAAGTAAAATCACAAAAATACTGAACTTATAGAGGTAAATCAATTGGAAAGTCCATAATCACATGGCAAAATCAAATTACAAAACGCATCAAATAACAAAAACTACTAAACTCAAAGGAAAATTCAAAAATAAAAGTCCGTCATAAAATTGTAAAATCGAAAGTTCAAACTCAGCAAACCAATGTAAAACAACTGTCATAGTCCTGACTAGACACATGCATTTCTCTACGTAGAAAATGGTGCACTAAACCTGAAAAATTAGTTTGATATGTTTGTTACATTTGCTAGAAACATGATAAGCTAAGGACAACCCAATGAGCACGAATATAAGTAAAAAAAAAATGCAGCGAGCCATGCTTAAGGTGTTACTTGTTTTACTGTTTGAATTAGACGAAATACCGACATGGCTATTTAATTCAATTAATTAACTTAAATATTACTAACACAATTCTATATTAATATTCTTGTACATTGCAATTGTTATAAAATACATCAAATAACATAATTACAAATCTAATCTTGATGTATATCCAATTGTTAGAAATATCTTGTGACGTCACCTTTGTGGTGTCAATACAGATGTATGACGGACAGTTCTTGGTTCTGTTTTTATGTGCTGTCCTAGGTTGTTTTACGTATTCGTTATTATTCTGTGGTTAGCATGTTGAAATGTACTATTGTATTGTTTATTTGTATATCTTTCTGTCCTGAATGTTCTTGCATTTATTTGTACTGTATTCCTGTCATATAATGTTGTCATTTTAGTGGTATACTCAATATTGCCATAAAAGCACAAGGTTTGGCTAGCAACAAAACTAGGTTTAAACCACCATTTTTTAAAATGTCTTATAAATTTTGAAATTATTAAGAAACTAAGGTTTCAACTCCCTCAAGCAAAGTTGGCTTTATATGGATTTTTTATTTTTAGGTATTTTTGACATATAGCTCTTCAACTGTTTCGGTACTTACACATCTTCGGATTTTAAATGTTTGGCGTTCCTGATGAAGGTAAATCCAGAAAAGCGCTTCGGACGCAAGAAATTATTTAACGTGTTATTTACAATTTTTTATACAAAGTCAAGAAAATGGCAGTTGTTTTCTTATAGTTAGTTTTCTGTGTGTTTTACATTGTCGTTTGTTTGTTGTTGCATTTCAATGTTTATGTTGTTTCGTTGTTTTCCTCCTATAGTTGATGGGTTTCTCTCAGTTTGAGTTTATGATTTATGACTTTTGAACAGTGGTATACTGCCTTTGTTTATCATTTGCAATGAAAAATTGCAAAAAGTACAACGAAAAATATTATAGCAGATAACAACACAATAATCAGCTATAAATTCATTAAGATTGTTGTAGTTACAAACATCACAGTGATCAATTATATTGATGTCCTGAACAAGATGAGTTCTGATACAGCCGACAACTGCATACAACACATTGAACAATGAAAAAGCTGCCATTATTATCAATCTACTAACACAAAATGAGCAATGGAACAGCTGCAAACAACACATTCAGCAATGATCAATCTGACGACACATAATGAACAATTGTAGATATCCATAATACGATGAGCAACGATAAAACTTCATGTGCATAATGAACAATGGAGCAGCTACAAACAAAACATAAGCAATGTTCAATCTGCCGACACATAGTGAACGATGGTATGTAAAGCTGCAAACAACGCAATAAGTAATGATAATGCAGCAAACATAAAATGAACAATTGACATAGCTTCAAACAACACAACGAGGAATGCAATTGATGCCATTACACAACTGGCAATAGTAAGCTGCAGACAACACAACGAGAAACGATAGTGCTGCTTACACAAAATGAGCAATGGAACAGCTGCAAACAATCCAATGAGCAGTGATCAATCTCCCGACATACAATGAGTGATGGTACAGATGCAAAAAGCACAATAATCAATGATAATGCAACCAACATAAAATGGACAATGACACAGCTGCAAACAACATAATGAGCAATATTATAGCTGCGATTCTAAAACAGGCAATGGAACAGTTGCAAACAACACAATGGCGTAGTTGTACAAGGAAGCAGCAAAAAATAAAATGCAACTATATGTCAATCAGCAAAGTATATCATTAGCACAATGACAAACTAAAAACATTAACACAATGAACAACTTTTAAAAAGCTACCATACCGCCATGAACATCTCAAAACATTAATACAATTACCATTTCAAATCTGACATTAACACAATGACCAACTTAATTCTGACATTAACACAATGACAAACCTAGAGAATTCACACAATGACTAACATAAAGCTGACATTAACACAATGACTAACTTAATTCTGACATTAACACAATGACAAACCTAGAGAATTCACACAATGACTAACATAAAGCTGACATTAACACAAAGACTAACTTAATTCTGACATTAACACAATGACAAACCTAGAGAATTCACACAATGACTAACATAAAGCTGACATTAACACAATGACTAACTTAAATATGTCAATGCGATAATGACTGATATTAAACCTACTTTAAAATAGCCAATGATCGATATATCTAATAAAAGTACGAACCCACGACTGACAAAGGACGTATCAAAATACAAAGGAATATATACTAGTAAGCAATTAGCATGAAAAAGTGGTTATAATTCTGATAAAGTACAATAACCTTATACCAATCATTGACTTATATCATGACTATAACAATAACACATTTACTAATAGCATGGTTAACAATAACACATTGACTAATATCATTTATTTAACAATAACACATTAACTAATATCATGGTTAACAATAACACATTGACTTATATCATGGTTAACAATAACACATTAACTAATATCATGGTTAACAATAACACATTGACTTATATCATGATTATAACAATAACACATTGACTAGTAACATTTATTTAACAATAATACATTGACTAATATTATGATACGAAAAAATAACACATGAACAAATAATGTATTTCATAATAGAATTATGGTGAATAACATATATACAATAACTTATTGAATTAATGATAACTCAAAATAACATATTGACAAACAATATATCTGACACTAGTACATTTACTTATCAACATTTTAACAATTTCATAATGAAGCTACTTGGCCGGTGATACTATCGGGGACTAACAGTCCTCCAGCAGAGGTACCAACCCAGTGGTAGTAAAACATTATATATGATTCTTTGTTGTCATATATAAAGTAAAACATGATACATCTGTAGATAACATATTGACTAGGATCATATTTATAACCATGATTAACCGACTAATTATATTGTTTTTATTGGTATAACTATTGATTTTGTTATCAGTAAATTAAAAGCTAACTAAATATTACTAGTATGATATAAACATATTCATATTCATGGGTCTACGATCTGTCGATACCTGTAACTTGGCATTACACAAGGTCATGGTTTTTTTCTGGCTGTTTATGACGTGTTTACACCAGATCCAATTGGATGTTGGATGTGTACGGATTGATAGTTTAGTGTTAGATGCATGATTTTTTATTAGTTGTTAGTGGCTTTGAACGAGCTGTCAGATAACTGTGAGTACTCTCAGATCTGTTCATTGTGTCTTTTTGTTACGGGATGTATAAGTACCTGGTCACGTCCACTTGTATTTTTGTCCATCTGATGAGTTAAGCCTTTTTCAACTGATTTTTATAGTTCGTTCTTATGTTGTTCTTTTATACCACTGTCCCAGGTGAGGGGAGGGTTGGGATCCCTCTAACATGTTTAACCCCGCCACATTATTTGTAAATGTGCCTGTCCCAAGTCAGGAGACTGTAATTCAGTGGTTGTCGTTTGTTTAAGTGTTACATATTTGTTTTTCGTCCATTGTTTTACATAAATATGCAGTTAATTTTCTCGTTTGAATTGTTTTACATTGTCTTATCGGGCCTTTTATAGCTGGGCTTTGCTCATTGTTGAAGGCTGTACAGTGACCTATAGTTGTTCATGTCTGTGTCATTTTGGTCTTTTGTGGATAGTTGTCTCATTGGCAATCATACCACATCTTCTTTTTTAAAATCACGATTTTAACATTAAATTTTGACCAATGTCGTATCTGACATTAGCAGAGTGACGAATCATGATTTTGATAATAAAAACATGACGAGCGACAAATCTGTCCATATCACTAAATTGGAAGACTTATCAATTATATACTCAACAATTGATACCAAGATGATTACCCACATTTGGTGTATGGAAGGACTGTTAGCCTTAAGGTGTCATGTCCAACTGGCAAGTGTCACATGTCATCTGACCTTCATTTCATGGTTCAGTGGTCATAGTTAGGTTTTGGTGTTTTGATCTTTTTTTTTTGTTGCACTAAATGCAAAATTTGCAATCGGTCAACTACTTGGTGTTAAGAAATGTGATGTACATGTAAGTCTCACAGGTTTCATTTTACATTGACCTCATTTTTAAGGTTTATTACTCAGTATTATGGTTTTCTGTTTTGGCCTGTATTTCAACTTTAAGCAATCGGTAAACTATAGGTGTTTTATGGAAGAATTGTAAGCTTCACATGTCTGTCTGGAATGGTTCATTTGACCTTATTTTCATGAATCATTGGTCAGTGTTTGGTTTTCATGGTTAAATCTGTGTCTTAGAAACTATAAGAAATATAGGTTAACTGTATATAGCGTATTGAAATATTGTAAGGTATTTTAGGACTATCAACATAATATCAATGGTAAATAAAGATAGTGAGTCCTTTCAGTATGTGCACTCTTGTATACCCTTACTTTGGCATAAGAATCTGCAGCCACAGTCTCAAACGTCAACCCATGACATATGGTCTCTGTCGCCACCTTTCTTGTTGTTTTTAGTCTGGCTACTAACAGTTCATTATCTGGAGAGAAAAAATGATAATAAAACATGGACATATCTTAAATGGACTGAATTAAAGGGTTACTAGTAGACAAATACATGCATTCTGTAGCTTGGTAATTTTCAATTTTGCAAGATGCTAAATAAAATGGTTTCAATCTACCTTAAGGTGGTACCTAACACTACAGGGAGATAACTCTGTAAATTCAGCTAAAAGTTTTAATTAGGTTGTGTTGTTTATAAGGGGATGTTAAACTTCTCAATGATCAAAATAAGTGTTAATCAAACTTCTATATAACCAGTTTAATTTCTATGATAATTTTGTTGGTTCAAATTTTTTGAAATTGTTGTCAAAGGATCAGAGTAAATACTTTGTTGAAATGTTGATAATGAAACGAGTCAACTCTAGTGAAGGTGTTGGGTACCACCTTGAAGAGATTATATGTTTTTATTTATAATGCATTAATAATTTGGTCATTTGCATGAAGTTATATTTTTTTTGTTGACTTTTAGTAGATACAACCATGCATGTACATATGTATATTTATCTTAGTTTAACTATTGTTCTAGTTAATAAAATTATCTTATATTTTTCAATTGTCTGTCTTTTATAGGATATAACAGGATATGGAGTTAATGTACATCAAAATGTCACAAAATGCAATGAAAAAAACTGAATTGATAAATGACAATGGTTTTTATTCCTGTTGAGTTCTTTATTTTAACAGTTGATGTAGAGTCTTCAACAATGAACTTGTATGTTATTGAGCTCCTTTTAAAAGGTAAAAAATAATGAAATCATGTGCAGTCTTTAAATACTTTTTCATGTATAGTGATACAATTATGTCAAATAAGACTAGTATTCTTATTTCACCTCATTTTTAAATTACATTTATTTTCACAGACAGATGGAGACTATTTATGAAAAGATTATCACAAGTACGATGCATAGAATTGAACAACACATGTTATATTATTTGGTAGAAAACAAACCAGCTCTTCTCTTGACTATGTCACCAGCAACTGATGCTGTCAACCTGTCTCGACGAACAGCATGCCACCTTGGATCATTATCCTGGAGTCTTGTCATCACTTCTATTGTCCTTGTCTCATCCATACTGACTTGAATTGCATTGAAGCTAGTAGTTTTATTCCTGTCTAATGCAACTTGTAAAGTGTTTATCATGACGTTATCTTCTGGCAGTATTGGAAAGTCCTCATCTAGGATATTAACTATATAATAGGATGACAGCTTTTGTTGGTAGCCTATTGCAGACCCTGTAGGAAATTTACCAAATTTTGTGTCTGTGGTTTCTTGGCTAGAACTGCTGCAGACAGAAATCATTAAGATACTGCTGTCAACTTTGGCAACTGCTTCACATAATTCTGTTACAGGTGAAAAATCTATTTTTGATGGATTGTATAGAGTTGATCGGAGACCACGGGATTGCCTATAAGGAGATTTAGATTTGTATCCACAAACAACAACATCATTAACTTGGCTGCCTTTCAGTTTCTCACCTCTTGGTATATGCCATGTCTGAGGCAAAGAAGTCTTCAAGATGTCCGATGGAATTGATTTGAGATTTGAAACTTTCATGTGTGCCAATGTGTAAAGAAGACATGTACCTGATTTTCCTACGGCACAGGAGCGATTACTGGACTCTAAAGCAGGTCCTTCCACTAAGGATATCTACAAAAAAAAGAAGACACAAATTGTCAAATGATTAATGTTCATTTTTTTCTAAACATAAAAAAAGAAGATGAGGTATGATTGCCAATGAGACAACTGTCCACAGACATAAACAACTATAGGCATAGTACCACCTTCAACAATGAGCAAAGCCCATACCGCATAGTCAGCTTTAAAGGACCATGATATGACAATGTAAAACAATTCAAACCAGAAAACAGTTTTCTTTGTTTATCCATTATATGCCTAACATACCAAAATAGTGTATGTAATATTAAAGATACAAAATGAATACAAATACATATAAACTTCATCACAATTCATTTACTGGTGGTGTCAAATGTTAGGTATAAGACAGGTAAATTTAAATTCTATATCTTGTGCTTATATGCTTTCTGTCATTTGGGCTTTTTAGAATAACAAATCAAAATCAGGTAAAAAATATAAGGGACATTGGCTGTTTTAATAAACTTTATGTGGGATGAAAGGAAAGATAGTTTAATAATTGAGTGTGGGTTATTGTTTTTTTTTCAGTATACGTCTATTACTGTTATGCCAAATTATGTAAAAAGTTGGTTCTTGGAAGTTGAATTAGCCCAAAATGTGTATGTGATAAAATCACACAAAACAATACAAATTGTATATAGAAAAATGACAATTACACAAAAAGTGAATATACATTGTATATTGTATATAACAAAGATTTAAGTTGATTCTGGACAAAGAAAGATAACTCCAATTAAAAAAAATTCTTGCTATTGCACAATATTGTGAAATTAGATATTTCTTGCTTACTATTCTGGACAAAGAAAGATAACTCTTATTTTTTTAAAAATTGCTATTTCAAAATATTGTGCAATTAGATATTTCTTGCCATTGCGCAATACTGTGCAATTGAAAAGACTTGCTATTGCACAATACTTAATATAATAATTTAAGATCCTGATTTGGACCAACTTGAAAACTGGGCCCAAAATCAAAAATCTAAGTACATGTTTGGATTCAGCATATCAAAGAACCCCAAGATTTCAATTTTTGTTAATATCAAACTAAGTTTAATTTTGGACCCTTTGGACTTTAATGTAGACCAATTTGAAAACAGGACCAAAAATGAAGAATCTACATACACAGTTAGATTTGGCATATCAAAGAACCCCATTTATTCAATTTTTGATGAAATCAAACAAATTTTAATTTTGGACCCGGATTTGGACCAACTTGAAAACTGAGCCAATAATCAAGAATCTAAGTACATTTTTAGATTCTGCATGTCAAAGAATCCAACCGATTCATTTTTTGTCAAAATCAAACTAAGTTTAATTTTGGACCCTTTGGACCTTAATGTAGACCAATTTGAAAACGGGACCAAAAGTTAAGAATCTACATACACAGTTAGATTCAGCATATCAAAGAACCCCAATTATTCAATTTTGATGAAATCAAACAAAGTTTAATTTATGACCCTTTGGGACCCTTATTCCTAAACTGTTGGGACCAAAACTCCCAAAATCAATACCAACCTTCCTTTTATGGTCATAAACCTTGTGTTTTAATTTCATAGATTTCTATTTACTTTTACTAACATTATGGTGCAAAAACCAAGAAAAATGCTTTTTTGGGTCCCTTTTTAGCCCCTTATTCCTAAACTGTTGGGACCAAAACTCCCAAAATCAATACCAACCTTCCTTTTGTGGTCATAAACATTGTGTTTAAATTTCATTGATTTCTATTGACTTAAACTAAAGTTATTGTGCGAAAAACCAAGAATAATGCTTATTTGGGCCCTTTTTTGGCCCCTAATTCCTAAACTGTTGTAAACAAAACTCCCAAAATCAATTCCAACCTTTCTTTTGTGGTCATAAACCTTGTGTCAAAATTTCATAGATTTCTATTCACTTAAACTAAAGTTATAGTGCGAAAACCAAGAAAATGCTTAGTTGGGCCCTTTTTGGCCCCTAATTCCTAAAATATTGGGACCAAAACTCTCAAAATCAATACCAACCTTCCTTTTGTGGTCATACACCTTGTGTTAAAATTTCATAGATTTCTATTCACTTTTACTAAAGTTAGAGTGCGAAAACTAAAAGTATTCGGACAACGACGACGACAACGACGATGACGACGACGCCAACGTGATAGCAATATACGACGAAATTTTTTTCAAAATTTGCGGTCGTATAAAAAACCTAAAGGTCACTCACTGATAAATGAACAGAAGTAATGACAAAGAGAATGCTGATATTTAGTTAATTTATAAAACTAACAAGTAGTTGATTATATTTTTTTGGGAACCAATATTATTAAAACAAAAAATCAAACTGTCAACACAATAAATGCACATCTATATACTCCCTGTCGAGGACTTGAACCTCAATCTCTTACCACTGGTAAGTGTAATACATTATACTAACAAGGTTTGTAAATATAGAATATGCAGCATCGAACAGTTTAGTTGATATTATCACCTTCCTTCAAAGTAGCAGTACAACTAATGAACCTGAAATAGTTTTGAATACAAAACATAACAATAGGACCTTATATAGCAGTAAATAGCTTGCTCTTTTGTAAAACTTAAGTTCTACATTGAGACCATATACTGCAGATTGAACTACAGTGTCTTGGAAAGAGAATTGTCTCATTGGTGCTCATGCCTTTCTTTACAGAATAATGTGGTAGCCTACATGAAAAAAAGAAACACCTTTCAAATGATTTTGTTTTTTAAACCTATTTTTGTTTGGTTTTAAGACACATTATGGTAGGATGATTTATATTTATTACCTCTATTTCATGTGGACTTTCATTCTTTTTTTGGGATCTGTGACATCTTGATGTAACCATACAACCATTATCCAATTTATAACTGTAAACAAATTTAAACAGTTTATGAAAGCATGCAAAAACAAATATAGCTGAACTGATGTCAAGTCACAGTGACCCTGAAGAGTAGACAAATAGTGTTTTAAGGTGGTATGGGTGTCTTCCTCCATCTTGGATTGTAAAAAACAGTGAATCAAAGGTCCAGATTTTCTATCAAGTTAGCAAAATTTGATGCATAAATGCAGATATTTAATATGAATTTTCATTAAAAAGAATCAATTTATAAGAATATAACTTATGAATATTAATATTTTTGCAAATGTGGATTATTTTTGTTTGTTTTTTAATTTTTTTTTAAATTTGCCATTTTAAGGCGAGGTAACTCTAAAATATTGCATTTTCTGAAGGATTCTACATGAAATTTTCCTATTTTGTATTTTAGCCGGAAAAAACTCACGGTGACCCTATCTTTTCTTTTGAAATTCTCAAAGCATTATCTGAAAGCCATCTTTTCCTTAAGTATTTAACAATTCTATCATTTTGTTTAGCTTCTAACCACAGAAGGTGTTTTTTCCTGTAGAATCCTTACACAATTTGTCATTTTGTCACGTCCTGTAGCTTGAGAAAATGCTCGGTGGCCTATCATTTTTATTATATATTTCAACATATATCAATAGATACTACGTTTTGGCAAAGTATGAACAAAGTCTATCATTTTTATTTTAGACTCCCTACCACCTTAAGATTAACACATAATTGATTGATGTTTGCATTATGTTCAATTAAAGTGTTAACAACACTGTATATCAAAAATGGAATATTAATATAAATTAATAAATCAGTTTTAATGCACTGAATATTTTTCATAGAAATGAGTGACTGAAAAAAGTATGGATGGTACAATGTATCTTATGCCAGACCATTAGGCCACAATTGAAATTCAACTTTTTAATCTTCAAATAAAAAAAATCTATTCACAATATTTATGGACACATGAGCTTCATGCTGATAAAGGGTTAAAAAAGAAAAGACAAATAATTATGTGCTGTACATTTGCATACAAAGTAGTGGTTGATTCCTCATCTAATGTCAAGGCTACACTATTTGTCTCCAGGATTGACAGGATTTACTCATTGTTGAAGGCCATACGATGACCTATACTTGTGAATTTCTGTGTCATTTTGGTCTCTTATGGAGAGTTGACTCATTGGTAATCATCTAGAGGTAATCATACGGTTTAATTTACATCTTTTTTTATATGTAGGTGATTTGCAGAAGCTGATGCATATATATATTTGAAGACAATAATATATGAAAGAGATTATTCATCAATCTAGTGAAATTTGAGTAAACATATTGATAATTCATGCTAAAACATGCATGAATTATAAAGTTGTAATGCCCCCACTTTACTCTGGTACTTAGTGTCGCATTTGATAAAATCACAGTGGATTTTGACAAGGACATTGTTTACTAAAAAAAATTACAGGGACCAAACGTGCCTACGTAGACAACCAGATAGTTATTTTGTTTGAATCATCTACAGCAAACATAATTATGTTTAAATTTAACAAATACCATTTTTTAATTAGTGCACAATCTTTGAGAATGATTTAAATAACCAGTGAAGGATATCCCTGCTTCTGCCTAGTGTGGCATTCCAACAATGACGTCACTATAAAATATAATGTAGGTTGGATATATTTAGAATATCTCGTCAAACTGATTTTTCCGGATTGTAAAAATAACGTAAATAGTGTAATGGAGAGCTCAATATACGATAATTTCGAGAGAATCAGAAGGGAAATGTGTAAAAAAGTGTTTAAAGTCAATCTAATCATTTGTGTTTCCCCATCTCATCAATCTCAGTAAGATTTGATGGGGTTTTTTCCACACTATAAAAACAAAATGAATGATGTGAGGGAATGTCACTCTGGTCAACCCCATAGGGGATTGACGGCTTCAAGTCGTCTTTCCCCAAAAAATGAACTTTCAACAATGTTTATTGTCATAAATAAATATTTATTTAAATGTATTGGTTATATATTTTAAGTATGTTTGATGTGTTGTATTTGTTGTAATTCTAGAAAATTATAAAAATCTTCTTTTTTTTTCTTTTTTTTCAGTTTGACAATGAAGAAAGACAGATAGACTGATGCAGTGATGGACAGATGAAGAGAATGAATATTTCCCCAAGGCAATATTTATTTTAATACATACAAAATTAGGTAGTTACATAAAATGGAAAGTGAACAGACCAGCCGCAAGAAATCTAGCTGACACCATTCTTATAACCAATTTTATTTGCTAATTGAAAATTAAGCTGAATAAATTAATTTAAGACAGCAGAGAACAGTGGCGAATCCAAAACTTTTCATAAGGGGGGGGGGGGGGGGGGGGGGGGGGGGGAGGGTTCCAGTCATGCTAGAGTGATTCCCTATAATAATCAACCAAATTTTTCCAAAGAAAGGAGGGCCAAACCTCCAGGCCCTCCCCTGGATCCGCCTATGGAGAAGATTATTATGTTTTAATATTACAAGACTTAAATAAAGAGTGATCTATTTATAATTATTTTTATTCATAATTTTCTGTGCTAGAATTTTTTGATAAATTCCAGGTTTATTTGGTATACATGTAATAGTGTTTTGAGCAGTTCATAACACTTTCCATATAATGTATTTTGTATTGAAAATGTACTATCTTTTTTGTAAAGGAAAGTGTTGTGCGCAGCACAGACCATTAAAGTACAGAATAAACATAGAATTTATTAGAAATTTCTAACACAAGAAATTATGAAAATTCCATAGTTCATAATAATTCTAAGTTTAAATAATAGCCTGTTTTATACTGTAAATTAATGATGTCTCTATAGCTAGTCTGGTCAAAGGGTCAGAGTTGTCCTACTTATTTAAACAAAAAATTGTTGAAATTCATAACATGTTTCATGTGCAGAGAAATTTTTCTTATGACCAGTGTATGATTGGATTACCTCTTTCTTATTGGTCAATGATCATGTTGGGTCAGCACAAGTTCACTCGTAATTGTGTTGTGGTCACTTCCTTTTATCATCAGCATTTGTCAGATATGTAACTAGTAATTCTTATCAAACAGTGAGTTTGTTAAAAAATCTGACTTATAATTGATTTTTAGATAAAAACTTTCTTTATGTTCTTAATTCAATTTTGTCAAGATGGAAGTGATTACTAACCCAATAACCCAATTTTCACCAGCAACTCAAGTTTCGGGAAATAATATAAATATACTCATTTTGATGACATTAAAATTAAATTAGTTTCCTGGATGAAATTTGATTTACAGAGATAGTCTCTGTGCTGTTTTCTAGCTTATCACATATCTATTTCAAGTAGAATTATGTACATAGGATTGCTGTAAAATCACTGTGTGGGTTTTTTTGAAGCATCAATTTCATTCTAATTTTCTCAGTTTGATTCTGATACAAATTAAAGGTATTGCACAAGATCATGTTTTTTCTTGCAATTGCTGAAGTATGAAGAAGGTTCATGCTTTCTGAGTTTATCAGCTGATAGCTAATAGCATACTTTGTACCCATTTTTTTTACTATTTTATTTATTATATTGGTTTTGTTCACGCATCAGTGTAAATATAATGGAATTTGATGAGACTGTTGTAAGAGTGAGAGGTTTAGCACTATAAAACCAGGTTCAATCCACCATAAACATTTAAAAATGCCTGTACCAAGTCAGGAATATGACAGTTGTTGTCCATTCCTTTTATATGTTTTGTCATTTGATTCTGCCATGTGATTAGGGAATTTCCTATTGAATTTTCCTCAGAGTTCAGTATTTTTGTGATCTAACTTTTTTTTTTAGGATTAGCAAGCATTGTTTGCTATACATACAGCATTAATCTATTTGGTATTGCCTCTGAAATGATCTATAATGTATGTTTTGTCTCGATATGATTTAACCATTTATTGATCCAGATAAAAACTAATTGGTATTTATTTATAGTGGATTGGGAAACAAGTTTTGCAACTTTTTTCCACATTGCGTTCCTAAATATCACTTGTCAAACATAAAGATATTGCTTTTGTTGTCTGTTGTGCTGTTAGATTGCTGTCAAATAGACAATAATTAACCCCCATCCCCCCATTAATCATATTTAATTGAAAAAGCACATTAAATAGAATTTGAAAAACATCAGTTACCTACCCTTAGATATTTATGTACCACATCTTTTTTGTGTAAATATTCTAATCCATACAAAATCTCTTCTGTGTAAGCCTTGATGATATCTACTGACAATGGACGTGATTCTGTTATATGTATGTTGAGACTCGCACCTCCAGAGTAATCCATTAAAATCTGTTTGGAAAAAAATAAATAAGAACAATTGTAAGGTCATGAAGGTATAGAAAGAAAATTGTATAAGAAAAACTACCTCAACTAAAAACTTTAATCTGAAGCAGAATGGACTAACGGACAAACAGACAGTACAACAAACTGACAGACAGACGAACCGACGCACAGACCAGAAAACATAATGCCAATAAATTGGGCATAAAAATGCAAAAAAGAATTCCTCATATTTAACACAGTTGATAACAGTACCAGTTAAATTGGATAAGTTGTAAATATGCATAAATGATACAAACGCATCAACATATATTTCTATGTAATTAAAACCAGATGCTCCGCAGGGCGTAGCTTTATACGACCGCAGAGGTTGAACCCTGAACGGTTGGGGCAAGTATGGACACAACATTCAAGCTGGATTCCACTCTAAATTTGGATTGTGATTAAATAATTGACACAGCATAGGTTTCTGACACAGAATGAATGTATTCAAATGAACTTAAAATTTTTGTTTTCTCTTAGAGCAATTCACTATGCTGTTGAATATTAATCCTCTCAAAAAAATGTTTGAAGAAATTTTCTTTTTATTTATGAAATTTCAAATGAGAAAAATTGAACCCAATTTTTTATTCACATCCCCCCTTTCCCTTATTCCAAAACTAATTTCAATTAAAATATTCTAATGGAGTTTGCAACAATTACTACTCATTTAAATACATCATAAAATATTAAGATGTAAAAAAACTGCTTGTTATCACTGAATGGTAAAGATTATTTAAATTTACCAGTTGGTAGTAAAAAGTGAATATACATTGTATATTGTATATAACAAAGATTTAAGTTGATTCTGGACAAAGAAAGATAACTCCAATTAAAAAAAATCTTGCAGATATTTCTTGCTTACTATACTGGACAAAGAAAGATAACTCTTAATTAAAAAAAAATTGCTATTTCACAATATTGTGAAATTAGATATTTCTTGCCATTGCACAATACTGTGCAATTGAAAAGACTTGCTATTGCACAATACTTAATATAATAATTTTAGATCCTGATTTGGACCAACTTGAAAACTGGGTCCATAATCAAAAATCTAAGTACATGTTTAGATTCAGCATATCAAAGAGGCCCAAGAATTTAATTTTTGTTAAAATCAAACTTAGTTTAATTTTGGACCCTTTGCACTTTAATTTAGACCAATTTTAAAACTGGGCCAAAAATTAAGAATCTACATACACAGTTAGATTTGGCATATCAAAGAACCCCAATTATTCAATTTTTGATGAAATCAAACAATGTTTAATTTTGGACCTCGATTTGGGCCAACTTGAAAACTGGGCCAATAATCAAAAATCTAAGTACATTTTTAGATTCAGCATATCAAAGAACCCCAAGGTTTCAATTTTTGTCAAAATCAAACTAAGTTTAATTTTGGACCCTTTGGACCTTAATGTAGACCAATTTGAAAACGGGACCAAAAATTAAGAATCTACATACACAGTTAGATTCGGCATATTAAAGAACCCCAATTATTCAATTTTGATGAAATCAAACAAAGTTTAATTTTGGACCCTTTGGGCCCCTTTTTCCTTAACTGTTGGGACCAAAACTCCCAAAATCAATACCAACCTTCCTTTTATAGTCATAAACCTTATGTTTAAATTTCATAGATTTCTATTTATTTATACTAACGCTATGGTGCGAAAACCAAGAAAAATGCTTATTTGGGTCCCTTTTTGGCCCCTAATTCCTAAACTGTTGGGACCGAAACTCCCAAAATCAATACCAACCTTCCTTTTGTGGTCATAAACATTGTGTTTAAATTTCATTGATTTCTATTCACTTTAACTAAAGTTATTGTGCGAAAACCAAGAATAATGCTTATTTGGGTCCTTTTATGGCCCCTAATTCCTAAACTGTTGAAACCAAAACTCCCAAAATCAATCCCAACCTTTCTTTTGTGGTCATAAACCTTGTGTCAAAATTTCATAGATTTCTATTAACTTAAACTAAAGTTATAGTGCGAAAACCAAGAAAATGCTTATTTGGGCCCTTTTTGGCCCCTAATTCCTAAAATGTTGGGACCAAAACTCCCAAAATCAATACCAGCCTTCCTTTTATGGTCATTAACCTTGTGTTAAAATTTCATAGATTTCTATTCACTTTTACTAAAGTTAGAGTGCGAAAACTAAAAGTATTCGGACGACGACGACGACGACGACGACGACGACGCCAACGTGATAGCAATATACGACCAAAATTTTTTCAAAATTTGCGGTCGTATAAAAATCTAAGTTCATTTTTAGATTCAGCATATCAAAGAACCCCAAGGATTCAATTTTTGTTAAAATCAAACTAAGTTTAATTTTGGACCCTTTGGACCTTAATGTAGACCAATTTGAAAACGGGACCAAAAGTTAAGAATCTACATACACAGTTAGATTCGGCATATCAAAGAACCCCAATTATTCAATTTTGATGAAATCAAACAAAGTTTAATTTTGGACCCTTTGGGCCCCTTTTTCCTAAACTGTTGGGACCAAAACTCCCAAAATCAATACCAACTTTCCTTTTATGGTCATTAACCTTGTGTTTAAATTTCATAGATTTCTATTTACTTATACTAACGTTATGGTGCGAAAACCAAGAAAAATGCTTATTTGGGTCCCTTTTTGGCCCCTAATTCCTAAACTGTTGGGACCTAAACTCCCAAAATCAATACCAATCTTCCTTTTGTGGTCATAAACATTATGTTTAAATTTCATTGATTTCTATTTACTTAAACTAAAGTTATTGTGCGAAAACCCAGAATAATGCTTATTTGGGCCCTTTTTTGGCCCCTAATTCCTAAACTGTTAAAACCAAAACTCCCAAAATCTATCCCAACCTTTCTTTTGTGGTCATCAACCTTGTGTCAAAATTTCATAGATTTCTATTAACTTAAACTAAAGTTATAGTGCGAAAACCAAGAAAATGCTTATTTGGGCCCTTTTTGGCCCCTAATTCCTAAAATAATGGGACCAAAACTCCCAAAATCAATACCAACCTTCCTTTTATGGTCATAAACCTTGTGTTAAAATTTCATAGATTTCTATTTACTTTTACTAAAGTTAGAGTGCGAAAACTAAAAGTATTCGGACGACGACGACGACGACGACGACGACGACGACGACGACGACGACGACGACGACGACGACGCCAACGTGATAGCAATATACGACGAAAATTTTTTCAAAATTTGCGGTCGTATAAAAATTGATGGAGACCTTTGCTAGTCACATGACCAATATTTGTTGTAAATGGTAAATGTCCTTTATGATGAGTTGACACTGACATCACTAAAATTATAATGCTCTGTTGCCATCTTAATTGGTAACAACAAAAACAGTGCAAATTTTACTGCACCAGATGCACATTTTGAAATTCAGGGCCAATCTGTCTAAGAATAAGACCATGGTGAAAACATAACAAACAAAATCCAACTGAAGTTTGAATTGATTTTAGTTTAAAATTTTTAATGAGGGATGAATATAACATTTGTTTATTTTCCTGTTTGGGTTTTTTTTCAGCCATGTTTCGAAATTCTTCTGAATTTCCTGATTCTTCTGAATTTCCTGATTCTTACAAAATTTGGCACTTTTAAATATTTCATCACTTCAAAGATGCTCAAAGCCAAAAGATATGAAAATCTAAAACCCATTAGGCAGATGAAACCAAAATGTACAATAAAGAAAGTAGTCTAAACAAGAATATTGGATAAAATCTTAAGTTTTTGCCTCAAAATTCTTATTACGGGTTGTGAAATTTTGTCAGATCCATCCTTAATTAGATATGTGAGTTATATTGTCAATTTAAGGTGCTCTTGTAATAGCAAAATATAAAAATATCTTCATTAAAAACAATGACTGTAACCCACTATAAAACAGAAAATAGGAAACCAAAAAATCTGTCATAAGTGACTCTATTTGAAACATCACATACATGATAGAACATGGAAACTAACAATTTTCTTTACCAGAAATTAGTATATTCAAGCAAAAACAAAGATTTTAATATCATATATCCCTCGAAAAAGGAAACCAGAAAATTTGTCATATGTACCTATATTTGGAACATCGCAAAGATGATAGTAATCATATTATACGGATACTGACAAAATTTCATGTAGAGAAATAACTATCTCCAGTCCAAAACTTAGATATTTATCAAGAAACCTCTGAAAACAGGAAACTTGAAAAATTTTCAGATGTAATCAAATTAATACATTTTTGTCAATATTTCTCAAAATAAATACTGAATGACAAAACTATACTGATGATCTATATATTAGTGAAAAACTTCCTTTTAAAACAAAAATCTTCCAAAACTTGAAAAGTTAATAATATATATATTATGATACTGTCAAAACCTCTTTTGCAAACTTTTTCAAGGTATGGATAAATATGAAATTATGTATAAAGCCTGAAGGGTGGCATCATAAATATCGGTACGATAATGATAAATCTTGGCACTGATCATAAAGGTGCAGATATATATGTATAAACAAGAATGTAATCAAAACTCTAATTTGGCATTAAAATTAGAAAGATGATATCATAGGGAACATGTGTACTAAGTTTCAAGTTGATTAGACTTCAACTTCAGCAAAAACCAACTTTACCAAAAACTTCAATCTGAAGCTGGACAGGCATTATGGAGGAATGAATGCACACATAGACCATAATACATAATGACTCTAGGTTAGGTATAAAAAAGGAGATGTGGTATGATTGCAAATGAGACAACTATCCACAAAAGCCCAAAATTAATGAAACATAAGCCAAATATACAATTTTGCCTTCAACAATAAGCAAACCATATACAGTATTGTCAGTTAGAAAAGGATTGACATGACAAAATGTGAAATAATTTAAAATAGAAAACCAAATACCTGATTCATCAAAAAAAAAAAAAAAAAAAAACATATGACAGGCAGAAACCAACATCAACTTATTACAGGATTCTTAATGAGACAGACACATAAAGAATGTGCAAAAGTTAATTTATGAAATAGGAAAACTGGACACTTTGTCATATGTAACTCTATTTTAAAACTTATTAACAAACAATACTGTATTCGGAAACAGACTAAATTTTCATGATCTGAAATTTAGATATTTATCAAGAAATTTCTGAAAACAGAAAACAGGAAAAGTTTTCAAATGTAGCAAATTAAGATTTTTGTCAATATTTTATAATTTTATACATAAATCATAATTATGGTTATGATTTATATCTTACTCAAAACGCTACCTTTTCAAACAAAGTTGTGAAATTTTGTCAGATCCTTAATCAGATGGTTTATTCCTTGAATGCCAACATCCTTTGATCTACCGACAATGACAATTTACCTGTAAAATTATGTTGGCGTTCAAGGAATAGGTGCAAGTAGTTATCACAACAAAAATGAATGCTTATCAAAACAATCATACTAATTAAACAGATAGGTAAATACAGGTAGCTAAAACAAGTTCATGTTTTTCAAGTTTTCGAAAATCATGTGTTGCTGTTACTGCATTCAGTTGTACTTAAAAATAAATATGGATTATCTTAAAATGCAACAAAGTCAACATGTGCATATTGTCATGAAATCCAGTTTGTTCAAATTCTCTTTGGACTTCAAGGTTTTTTTTCAACATTTATATAGTTTTGTGTGCTGTAATTTCTCTAATATTACTTGATGGAATTTCTTGAAATTTTGTATCTCAGGTTAGATAACTATGTTTTATTTTGTTCAGTTTGCAATTGTTCAGATATTTTTTTTTTTAAATATATCTGTATGCAACTAAAATTTCTTTGATATATCTAATAAGTCTTATGTAAATAAACACTTCCATTCCCAAGTTATCTTTTTTTTTTAATAGAAAGCAAGAAATTGTAAAAACGTTTTAATTTTATTTATTTCTTTAAAATTCATAATTTTAACCTTAAAATCTACCATTTTTCTTATCAAAAAGTAATAAAATGTTGCAATTTTATCAAGCTCATTAATTATTTTATACTTTTAAAAACATTTAGATAGTTCTAAAAACACCTATTGTTATTATATAAACATCCATTGAAATATTTTTGTTGGCATTCAAGGAATAGGTCACACATAAAATGTTGGCATTCGAGGAAGACACCAATCAGATTTGTGATGTTTTAAATGGTGTTATATCATGTATATTGTCAATTTTAGGTGCTCCTGTAATAGCAAAATATAAAAATATCTTCATTAAAAACAATGACTGTAATTACCCACTATAAAACAGAAAAATAGGCAACCAAAAAATCTGTTATAAGTATAACTCTATTTGAAACATCACATACATGATAGAATACGGAAACTAACAATGTTCTTGACCAGAAATTAGTATAATTAAGCAAAACAAAGATTTTAATATCATAAATCCCTCAAAAAAGGAAACCAGAAAATTAGTCAGATGTCAGATGATAGTTATCATAATATACGGATACTGACAAAATTTCATGAACAGAAATTACTATCTACAGTGAAAAATTTAGATTTCTATCAAGAAATTTCTGAAAACAGGAAAGAGGAAGATTTTTCAAATGTAAGCAAATTAATAAATTTTTGTCAATATTTCTCAAAATAAATATTGAATGACAAAACTATATTTATGATCTATATCTTACTGAAATTTTTCCTTTTATATCAAAACTAAAAAAAATTAGATATGGACCATGCTCCTCCCTCCCTCCCCTCTTTCCCCTTATACTGCTCTGCCATATGCATGGGTATAGTCTACATATTTTAGATTTGACGAACACATACAACTTGAAATTGTTATGCTGTCTGTAAGTTACAAATGATGCCCTGTGTCATATGGTATTTTGAACCCCCTAAAAAGTTAACCCGGTTTCAAAATACCAAATACACCCCCTTTTATGGCATTAATTTGAAATTAGGATTTATTGACAATGATTAGATAGGAAACAAGTCATTTAAAAGTTCCTGTATTTCATTATGACATCGCAAGGTGTACTTATACCCTGGGGTCAAAATACCATGGGGTTCAAAATACCATATGACACTGGGCTCACCATAGGATATTATGAATTTAACACTATGTATAATGATGAAATTATAGGAGGAGATAGCCAGATAAACCATGATCTCTTTATGCAGCTAGTACAAAAAAATCAAACTACCTGTTATTTTCAAAATATTTAAACAAAAATCTAAATCCTATGGCCAATGCACACTTCCATTATAAATGTGTTTGAACATCCTACAAAAATAAAAATGTTAAACCTGAATCTCCTAAACTGTGGGATGAGTAAGCCGTTCAAACAATGATCTCTTTTTGCAGCTTAAGTACTAAGTATGACTAAGTCCAACTACCTGTCATTTTTAGAATATTTGGGGGGGAAATCAAATCCTGTGGCCATACAATCACCATCATTATGTGATTGAATATTCTACAAAATATTAAAACTGTATCTCATAAACTGTAGGCAGAGATAGCCAGACAAACTATGATCTCTTATAATGTAGCTTGGACCAAAAAAAGGTCTAAGTTCAAATGCCTGTCATTTTCAGAATATTTAAAAGACATCAAAACCCTGTAGCAATGCACCACTATGTGCATGAACATCCTACAAAATATTGAAGTTGTACCTCTAAAACTGTAAGAGGAGATTATTAAACAGACAAACTATGTATCCAAATCCAGATGGACAGATGAAAGGACGGAGGTACAAACAGACAGACGGATTGACCGGGGTTAATTAATATGCCCCACAACATTTAGTCACATGTGTTTAAAAAAAACGTTAACAATATGTATATCATGATTCTATCAAAACTTCTGTTGCAAAGACTCTTTAAAGGAATGGATAGAATTTAAATTCTGTATAGCTATTATGTTTAAGTTCTTTCAGAACCTGAAATGTAGCAGAAAGAAAAGATTGTTGAACCAGGTTCAATCCACCTTTTTCTATATTAGAAAATGCCTGTACCAAGTCAGGAATATGACAGTTGTTATCCATTCCTTTGATGTGTTTGGACTTTTGATTTTGCCTTTTGATTTTGGACTTTCCTTTTTGAATTTTCCTCAGAGTTCAGTATTTTTGTGTTTTTACTTTTTGATACTTATTCATAAGTTGAGTTATTCGTACTTTATAAGTATCCTCGTGTATTGTATTTTCGGTCTTCTAACATATTTTTCCGAATTTCCCTGTTATATGTTTGAACAAAGACATACCTAATATTTTGAGAGTCGCTAGTATACTTGTGCATAAAATAATTGTATCGAAAATATATTTCGATCTTTAATTTTTTTTTTTAAATACACTATCATATTAACTTAACATTAACCAAGAAAACTAAAAATTGACCAATGAACCATGAAAATGAGATCAAGGTCAAATGAACAATGCCAGGCAGACATGTACAGTGAACAATTCTTCCATACAACAAATATAATTGACCTATTGCTTATAGTTTAAGAAAAACAGACCAAAACACAAAAACTTACTACTGAGCAATGAACCGTGA
This sequence comes from Mytilus trossulus, assembly GCF_036588685.1. Classification (NCBI taxonomy): domain Eukaryota; kingdom Metazoa; phylum Mollusca; class Bivalvia; order Mytilida; family Mytilidae; genus Mytilus; species Mytilus trossulus. The sequence continues at coordinate 27,435,181 of NC_086375.1, read as the reverse complement.
AAATGAGACCAAGTAAAATAAAACCTGAGCAACTGATAAAGAGATCAATAAAATACTTCCATACACCAAATATAGATGACTTATTGCATATAGTATTAGATAAAAAGACCAATAAACTATGAAAATGAGGTCAAGGTCAGATGACACCTGCCAGTAAGACATGTTCACCATACAATCATTCCATACACAAAATATAGTAGACTTGGTCCGAGTACACAGTTATCGTCCTTTGATTTTCGTTGTTCACGAATATAGTCCTTAATGTGGACAGTGTGTTACTTGCCAATTTTTGTTATACCCCTTCCAAATTTAATTCTCCATGTTTTATGCCTCATATAGCAAGTTGGGGGGTGAAAAGACACTGTAAAAAAATTTGGGTCATAAATATTTAGGTAAAGTAGTAATTAGGTCCAGCTGAAAAAGGTCAAAAATTAGCACTTCGGAAGCTGTCAAAAGATTTCAAGACCCCCTTAACACAATATTGTCAATATTTTGAGTTAGAGCTGATGAAGTTTTCTATAATTTTGATATAATTTGTCCCAAAAGTAGTACAACACACTGTAAAATGTTATTGAGAAAGCGCAGGTGGGATTTTTGTTATTTACATTTATTGTCTAAAAGAAATGCACTACGAAATAACTGTGTACTCAGATCTAAGAGGTGAAATCAGGAAATACAGAATCTGTACTTTGGCAACTTCCCTGAATGATTTGATGGTGTCAATGTGTCAAATAGCATAAAACTAAAGGATTTAAACTTTTATTTGATAGAATTTCTGCAAAAATGACCAATTTTGGCATTATATGGTCAAAATAAGCATTTCATAGCTTTTTCAATTTTGATGCATAAGTGGCATTTTGACTTTCTATCTGACATGTTTTCATGTGTCAATTTTTGTGTTTCTATGATTTAATCCAGTTGTATTACTCATTTGTGAACTCTGAATCTACAGAAAAGAAGATTATCTCTGACAATATGAGCAAAGTGTGTTGTATAAATGACCCTCATCTAACGCCCTGTTTGGATCAAGTTAAATGTGAGGAGCATGGTACATAAAAGTTGAAGTCCATAATAAAGACCTCACTAAATTTGTATAAAAAGCACGTAACAATGTCTTTTGTACCTGTTTCATTTCACATAATATCTTTCTTTACCTCTGTAGGATACCATGTGGTTCAAATATAAGCCTGTTGAGACTAAAATTGCATGCAAGTATTTCACTAAAAAGTGAAAAATCTTTGTATCAGACCATGCTGTCTGCTCAAAAAGTTGAATGTAAGAGGCTTTTTGTGCTCAGATTCATTGTATCATGTCACCTGAGTATAGAAATGATAGAAAAGACACAATTTTTTATTTCCTATAGCTTCAATATGCATTTTTAAATGTAAATATGTGCAATGGCCTAAATTGACCCTAAATTATTTTTAGTCATACTTGGCCTAAGACCCTTTTAAACTAATATGATATGTTATTTGTAAGTTTTCTTTCCATTTAAAGTACATTAAGTACATATGTAAGGATTATTTATAATCAAAAAGCTTCACAAATTTAAAATTGCTGGAAAATATTACATCTTCATGTAAGGCTCCCCTTCATTGGAAAACCTCCATTTTTAGGCACAGGCTCATATAAATTTGACTTTTGAAAAATTATGCTAAGTCTGATATATAAAATGAGTACTCTATTGCTTTTAATACATGATGTTTTATATATTAAGGCATTGTAAAAGTATTTTTTTGCCATATTTTAATTTTAAAAGCCCCAAATGTTGATAGTTGAAATTTCTCAATTTTAACGTCCAAATTTAACACGTAAAGTTGAATATAGAATTAATCATAGTGTCTATAATATATATCCTATTGCTATGAAACTGTGTAAGCAGTCTTATAATATATTAAGCTTGTGTCATACCAAGTTTTATAAAGATTGGTCAACTTTTTCTATCCTATTAGGTCCGAGTACACAGTTATCGTCCTTTGATTTTCGTTGTTCACGAATATAGTCCTTAATGTGGACAGTGTGTTACTTGCCAATTTTTGTTATACCCCTTCCAAATTTAATTCTCCATGTTTTATGCCTCATATAGCAAGTTGGGGGGTGAAAAGACACTGTAAAAAAAATTGGGTCATAAATATTTAGGTAAAGTAGTGATTAGGTCCAGCTGAAAAAGGTCAAAAATTAGCACTTCGGAAGCTGTCAAAAGATTTCAAGACCCCCTTAACACAATATTGTCCATATTTTGAGTTAGAGCTGATGAAGTTTTCTATAATTTTGATATAATTTGTCCCAAAAGTAGTACAACACACTGTAAAAATGTTATTGAGAAAGCGCAGGTGGGATTTTTTTTATTTACATTTATTGTCTAAAAGAAATGCACTACGAAATAACTGTGTACTCGGACCTACTTGTTGCATACAGTATAAGAAAAATAGACAAAAACACAAAAACTTAACTATAACCACTGAACCTTGAAAATGAGGATATTCAGAGGCTGTAGTTTGTTGCTGTATATCGCTTATGGTTTTCATTCATTATTTTGTACATAAATAAGGTCATTGGTTTTCAAGTTAAAATTTAAGTTTTCATTTGTCATTTCAAGGGCCTATTATATTGGACTATTATATCCAACTATAGAGTATGGGTTTCACTCATTGTTGATGGCCATACGGTGACCTGTAGTTGTTAATGTATGTGTCAGTTGATCTCTTATGGAGAGCTGTCTCATTTGCAATCATACCAAATCTTTTTCTTTTTCCTGATATATATCATGCATTTGACTTTCCGTATCATAAGCCTGATGTCATTTATGAATTTTTAATATATATATATATTGTTCTCAATCATAGACATTACTTTCACACAATCAGTAAAAATCTAATGACTCCTGTTATCTTGTTTCAGTTTCTTATTAAAGGAAGTAAACATTTGTATTTAACATTTAACATGTTGAAAAAAAATCATAGAAGGAATAGAAATATCTGAGACACATCTAACAAAAATGGCGTCCTCCCAGTCGGTTAAAAAAGGTCAAGTTCCTGTAAATTGTAAATTATGTGAAACAAATAGAACAATTCAGTGGAAATGCATGGACTGCAGTATACTGATGTGTGGTTATTGCACTGACAATGTACATTCAAAATTCAAAAATGCAAAGGATCACAAAATCATCAGTATAAAAGACGTTGGCATGTATAGAGAAGAGATGGATTTTACTAACATTAAATGTGCGGAACACACCGAACAATTCTCATGTCTTTACTGTAATAAATGTCAAATCCTTGTGTGTCCAACCTGTATTACAAAAGTTCATAAGAAGCATCATTTAATCGAAATTAGTGATGCATACAACATCAAAGTTAACATATTAAAAAAAGGACAAAGTAAAATGGCGAAGAGTAATTCTACAATCAACGTGAAGATAGACCAGCTCAATAAACTAGTGGCAGCTGAAAATGTTAAGTATCACAAAGAAAAACAAAATATTCAAAGTCATGAGAAAACCGTAAAGGAGCAAGTAGAACAATACTTTAAAGAACTCAAAAATAAATTGGAGCAGAGTCATGAAACTGTTTTAACATTAGTCAAATCTTATCTTAATGCTATATCATTATTCACAACCCAGAAAGAGGATAAAATCACAGAAGTTCAGAACTGTATTGACCTTTCCAATGCTTCTGAATTCTTCAAAGAGGTCAAGAAAATGGAGAAATTCACTGAAACCCAAGAACCGCGAACCAAGCCTAACTATAGTTCTTCCCCGAAATTTGTTCCAGGAAATTTGAACCAATCTCACATTGGATCGCTACAAGATGATGGGAACTTGTCAGCAGAAATAAACATCTCCCTAGTCATCAATAGAGAGTACCAGACTGAACTTGATGCAATATTCGATGTATGTCCATGCCTTGACCAGTCAATTTGGATAAGTTCTAGTAATTATGAAATGAGAGTAAAACCTGAAGGAATAAATCTGAAGGTGATGTATGAATTTAACATTATAGTAATTGGAATGGCAGTTACCCCATCCAATCAACTCCTTCTCTGTCTTAAAGACAAAACAAGGTTACAACAAATCAGCAGTAGTGGTGAACTGACTGATTCTATTTATGATGTAACACCTCTACGTCCCAAAGCCATCCATGTAATCAGTGACAATAAACTTATAGTAGCAGCTATTAATGATAAACTAAAAAAAAGTGTTCTGATCATTATGAACAAGAAAGGAGAAAAGGAAGCTGTATATGAACATGATAAACATAATCAACCATTATTTACATTCACTTTGGGTATAACCAGTACTAGTACTGGGAATATACATGTAGTGGATAAGATTTCAGATGACTTCTGTGGTAAAGTAGTGATTTTAGGACAAGGAGGACATATAATAAACCAGTATATAGGTCATTCAACCATTAATAAGAGTGAACCATTCAAACCAATAGCCATTGTGACAACACCAAGTGACAATGTTGTTGTGGTGGATCCATATACTGGCATCTTACACATCCTCAATGACAATGGTCATTTGATTTCATATTTCAATACAAAGGACAAAGGAATAGAACGTCCATATTCTCTTGCCTTCAACACAACAGGACAACTTTATATAGGATGTAGTAAGGCTGTAGGTGATGACTCTAAAGAAGCAAAACTGTATGAAATAAACATTGAAGGATTCTAAAACATTCAAACTATTATGGAACAGAAACGTGTGACATAGTATAAGGCAACATGTATAACAGCTTACAAATGAACTTACAAGAACTGATTAGACCAATACCTTGTGTTAAACTATAACAGTCAAGAAAGACTTTTGCATCTAAGCACTATATCTTTTCCTTTTTATTCAAAATATTACTTGTCAAGCATACTATGAATCTGTGCTATATCCAAAGATCATAATAAAAAATCAATTTAATTGATAGTGAAATTATTTTTAGCTTTGATATCAAACAAATATCAATGAAAGGAGACATAGTGTATTGACATTACGACAGCCACTTAAAAAAAAAAAAAAAGAGATCTAAACAATAGAAATATATGCATCAACATACAGTCTTCAATGATAAGTGAATATATCAGAATTATTATCATAAAATAAAATCAATTGTAGAAATAATTGTCAAATTTACTAGCAGAAATTTTTGGTTTGATGATTGGTTGGTGATTGCATTTTGTTGGTTGTTCCAACATCCAACATGATCAAAGGATATTTTCTAAATATTGGTTGGTTGGTTTTGACTTTGGATATATATGGTGGATGAATAATTGATTGATTATTTTGTTGATTGATAAGTTGATTAATCGTTAAGCAGTTTTCACAGGTGGAAATGAAAGTTCATATTAATCAATTAATTGATTGATTAGTTGATTTATCGTTTAGCAGATATCACAGGTAGAAAAGTTGATTAATTGTAAATATGAAAGTTCATATTGATCAATTGAAAGCTTTTTATTTTTGGAGGAAGCAGGAGTATCATCGGAAGTATCAGAACCATATGAACAATTACTGATTGTTTGATTGATTGATTGTTGGTATTTAACACCACTTTCACACATGGCTATATTATAGTGATCAGTTTTATTTGTGGATGAAGCAGGAGTGCCAACAGAGACCCATCAAAAATCTGCCCAAATTACTGGTTGTTTAACCTATCGATTGTTGGGGTCTAACACCACTTTTCTGACAATTGGCTATACCACGGTGATCAGTTTTATTGTTTTATTGAACAGTGAGGCTACTGTAAAATGTGGGCATAAGTGATCAGATTGAGATGAATTGTACTGGAACATTCAAAAATCTTTGCTTTGATTGTAAATCATGAAAAATGAACTGACACCCAGACTCAAGGATCCAAAAAATGAATATGAGACATGAAAAAGAAAAAGGGAGCCAGGCCCCAAAAAATCCAACAGAAATGAGATGATCCACAGACTTAAGGCTCAAAATAGCAATGATCACTCATTTTACAAATAAAGTTACTACTGTTTTCACACATTAAGAAAAAAAGTGTGGTGTTTGGCATTCGATAGGAACAATGCATTTCAAGGGTATCATATGAACATTCCACTAATATATTTTCCAAGATATTCTGAGCTAATATCACAATTTAATAACAGGTACATGTAAATACTTATCAGCAGTATAATTGAGATTAAAATGCAGCATTTTGATCAAATAGGTCAGGATTTTCCTGTTACACATGTGCAAATACTGAAGCTGGTTTGTATCTACACTAGTAAGGAGGATCTCTAAGGGTGTCTTATTGAGGGGGTCTGATCCCTGATCCCACTTATTGATTAGTGAGAATTTTGTATCACGCTTCTCGTTGCCAAAATAGCACATGTAACTACCCATATCCTGCCTGACTTCCTTTCCCGTTTTCACACTTAATATGACTTTATTGAGTCACGCTTAAAAAATATCTGTCAATTCCGCATCACGCTTAGACCCCAACGAGTCCCATCTTAAATATGTTCTGTTATAATTCATTTAACCAAAATTCTGACATGTATGAATTTTTCTCAACAAAATTGCTAAAATCTTGATTCCTCCTCTCTTGATAATATGAAAGACATTTTTATAAAAATATTAACTTACATAAACTGTACATTTCCCAGCTTCCTGTAAATATTTTATAGCTAAGTAGTGAATTAGATTTTTATGTCGTAATCGAATCAAGCTGTGTATTTCTTGTTCAATGCTTGTTATCTGGAATAAAAAAGCAATAACTTTAATGCCAAATTTGTATTACCATTTGGATATCTGCAATACTCGAACTTTAGACATCTGTAATACTTGAACTTTGGACATCATAAAACAATCACTTTTTCTTAAGTTCATTAGCTATTTTCTCTCATTAATTCAATTTTTACAGACATGTCTGCCTTTTCATAATGTACAAAGAGGGATAAGGTGTATTATTATCAACAAAATACATGACATCACATAAAACACCAAACTTATCCACACCTTCTGGTGTCACCAGGGGGTGGATTTGAATGGGAACATGTAGTTGGAACCCCCCCCCCCCCCCCTTTGTCCTGGGTTAGGAACCCCCTTTTCAAAATGACTGGATCCGCCCCTGGTCACTATTGTAACAAGAACTTGCCTACCCTTTCACACCCCTGAGTTCACCTTCTCTAATCTTCTATCTAATATCTAGGGGAAAGTTGTTTGTTTCTATGTCTTTATTCTCTGAATTTTCTTAAGTCTCTTTAGTTTTCATTTTCTCTATTCTTTCTGGTTATTTATGTCATTGGGTTGCTGTCCCATTTACATATACCCACATTTCTTTTTATTCAAATGTAAAAAATAACATTCATACAAAGTTACCAACAACTGCAAAAAAGATATGCAAAGACAAAAAAAATATATTCAAAGGGAAATAACTGTGATTTTTAAATGTAAATTGGTCACAAGTGAGACATAAAATTGAGAATGGAAATGGAAATGTGTCAAAGAAACAACAACCTGACCATAGAACAGACAATAGCAGAAGGTCACCAATAGGTCTTCAATGCAGTGAGAAACTCAGGTACCGGAGGCGTCCTTCAGCTGGTATATATACAATACATGTTTATTGTTGGACAATATAAAAATAAAAATATAAAAGCTTTTCTCCTGTTTTGTAGCGAGTACATTTTATGTTTTCAAAAATGCACTTACGTTGATTTTATCCTGCAGCTTGATCATTAGTAAGGTTAAATCAAAATCATTGCCTATAATTTTAAAACAAATCGACATAGTTGAAATGCGGATGAATGTTCATGACAAAATTGCAGCATGAGAAAAAGTCTACCTAAAGCTTGAAGGCATGTTGTCCTCTTAGTTTCTTATTAGTCTCAATTTTTTTTTTCCGATTTTTAGTTGTCCTCCATTGACATTGACCAATTTTAACTCATTTCGTTCATTTACCTGTTTTAAGTAAGTAGCGCCCTCCTTATCTTCATAATCAACTCTTTGGGTTCTCTTCTGTTTTATATGGCGCCATTTTAAAACCCATTCTGATATAGCTACTAATTCTCCACTTGCTGTATCTATCCCAGCATACACTGTACTACCATGGACACTATGACCTACAAAAACATATGTTCTCTTAAAATCCATTTGCATATTAACTGTGAAGGAGCCAATTATCAATCCAATCATTAACACAAAATAAATAAATATGGATGAATGGACATTCAACATCAAAAGACAATAACAGTTTCAAAAACACTCCTTACTGTCCTGTGCTTTGCAGAAAAACAGTAAAGCTGTGGTGTTGTGGTTAGTGCTTCGGACAACAAACACAAAGGTACCTGATTCGATTCCTGTTTTGGAATGAAAATTTCAGAGACTGAATTTTCGGCTCTCACTTGACACCATTTGCAAGTATGATCTTAAGGAAACGATGATAGTCTGTTGGAAGGGGATGATAAATGGCTGACCCATGTTAAGAGAGAGACATATCTCTTACACGTTGGGGACACCCTTGTAGATTTCGAAAATTAGCAGGCTTATGCCGCTACAAGGCAGCACTTGCACCTGAAAAGTGGAAAGGGATTAATATAAGTTGCAAAACTCGTTTCCCAATCCACTATAAATGAATATGTTTAAAACTAGTGAAGCAGTGAAAACAAAGGCTTCTGTTAGGTATCAAGTTCTGCCAACTGATATACAGACTATTTCCTGTATAAATATCCAATCATACTTTCAAGAAAATACTATATTTTCCCATAGAAATTTTAATGACAAATTCTGTACATTTGTTTATGAATAATTGTGCATTTACCCATTTCACACTTCTAGACAATGATCTGAACAAAGTGAAAACATTACCTAAACATGTGCCTCTATGTATTGTTCTTTCTGATTTAGTATTGAAGGCTATAACCACTATCCCTCCAGTATGGTCTTTACATTGGTGATCAGAATCATTGTTATCTCTTAATGGGGTACTGGTCCTCCTGAATATATCAAAATTGAAAATGTAAAATAAAATAATTTTGAGGCTAAAAAATCACTCACTTGGATACCAGCATGGTTACTGAAAAAGTGCAAGTGGGACATACTACATGCATTTCATGTTCAATATCGTTGATTCCAAAAAATTTCACTTCCTCAAAGTTTAAAAAAAAAATCAGATATATCTTATCATGTGACACAGCAGTCCATCTGTTTGTTATGCATTTTTTCATTATTAATTATCATTTTTAAAAGTTTACAAGCAATCTGTGCATAATATGATAAAATAGTACATCAGAAAACTTTTCTAAAATATAACAATTATCTTCCATTGTATATATGTGTAAATAAGATTGGTATTTTTATTTACATGTATATGAAGCAAATTAAATGTGTAAATGCAAATCTTGTGAAAATTGTTTCAGATAATGGCCTTACAAAATATGTGTACCTTCCATTGTTAATACTTATTAAATGGAAACAATGAGCAATTAATAAAATTCCTTTTAATAGTGGTATGAGTGCCAATGAGACAACTCTTCATCTAAGTAATAATTTGTAAAAGTAAAACATTATAGGTCATAGTACAGTCTTCAACACAGAGCCTTGGCTTACAATGAACAACAGGCTAAAAAGGGCCCTAAAATGACTAGTGTAAATCATTCAAATGGAAAATCAACAGTCTGAACTATATCAAAAATTAGAAACAAGAAAAACTTGAACAAGCACTGAACATCAGGTTCATGACTTACATGTATGTGAGGAAGCTATATTTTCTTAGTCTAGTTGTCATGAATGGAAAAAATATAAATATTTTATAACAAATATATTTTGAAATGTAGTGTGTTTGGTCTACCAAATGAAAATTTGAGAAATATGAGAATATAGGATCAAGTATGTGTATGTACATGTAGGTGCAATTCCACCAAAGCATAGTATGTCACATCCGGTTGCATACGAAAAAGGGTAAAAAAAAATTACCTTAAATTTGACAGTTATAGGAAATTCATCCATATTAGCTTGCATTAAAAAATTCCTGAATTTTTGTTTAGTCACTCTTTGAATATTTTGCTGTATTTAACTTCTTCTTTATGGAGAAGACTATACATGCATAAGTTTGATCTCATCCCTATTACATTTTGAAGCAAATAAAATATGTTTAAACTATTTGAATTCTTCGATTACTTACAGTACAGTTCAAGAGTACCAACTCTCCCACACCCTACACCGAGGAAAATGTCGGAGCCACTCCGACAAACTCCGATATTCCTCCCAAAATGTTGGGAGGATTACCTGACAGGTAAAGGTTGAAGTAATAAAGAGTTATATTTCCGGTCTACTGTACCAGTTTAAGTGTCAAACAGGTGTATAATTTTAAATGTCTTTTATACTAATTAAATTTCATTTGTGGTAATAAAAACTAAAGTCAAAATATTTTCGTATTTTTTGTCAGCCCATCTAAAAATATCTTAACCTTAATGTACTTGCTTTAAAAAAAAACCGATTATAAAATATAGCGGGATATGTGAAAAACAAAATATTCTACTTCAAAGTTAAAGTCTTTATTTAAAAATTATAAGTCTAAAAGTTTTATATATGCAAGTAAAAAGGAAAATTTATTCACCATTCATTAGACAAAATGATTGCCCCGTATTAATTGTGTAAATCTACGGCATTTTCTTTTTACGATTATCTAATTGCTGGAATGAATAAAAGATTTAAAAGCAAAATGTTGTTGTTAATTCTTTCAATTGTATTTAAGTTTTATAAAAAAATGAAAACTACTTTATTTTGACCTCGATGTCTTCACCAGTAAATTAATAATGAGCATACTTGTGTAAAAATAACCTGTAACTTTCGCTAAATTAATCTGAGCAGTTAAATAAAATTACGTGTTTGAAAGTTTTGTATATTCAAGTTAAAAGGAAAATATTATTCACCATTCGTTATGCTTAACAATTACGGCATTTTCGTTTTACGATTTGTTGGCAGTACAGCAGAATAATAATACATTTCCGTTACAACAGGAATACTTCCAGCTGCATTAATTCGTCTTTGTTTAATATTAACTTTCGCACAATGAATGTAAATTTGTGTATTTTCAACAAAAGATTTTAAAAACAATTCCACGATACACATCTCAGTTATCAACAGTTTGGGTTGAACTTGAACTTGACTTACTTAACAATGTTAAATGCTAAAAATAGTTAACATCAATGTTATCCACAGCACGAGTTTTTTAAAGGGCGGGAAAAAATATCGCGTACTAGTAAACTCAGGTGACCTTTCTGGCCGACCGTGGGAAAGTCCATTCAAGGTTTCTAAAGTTGCAGAACGACATTTTTGTGCAATCGTTTTGAGGCTCCAGAAGGTCCTTTTACAATTGATTTATCGGGAAAATATAATTCTTATCCGAATAAACGTGAACACATTTTTAACTATTTGAATTTTAATGTTTTATCTTTCAAAAAAGAAAGTACATTAGTTATATGTCCATGGTCAATAATATAGATTTACAGTTGGTGATGTATTAATTGAAATTATGATGGAAATTGTGCGGGGTGACTGATTGTATTCAAATGACAATAATCATGATAATACGATAAAGAAATGACAATAATCATGATAATACGATAAAGAAATGCCAATTGTAGGCGGTTGGGAAATTTTGAAAATAAAATGATGACTGATTTAACTGGAATAGAATATTATGATGGGCAATTATGAGGTTTGATAAATTTTATTAATAATTAAAGGATTAGTGACCTATCGGATAGCGATAAGCGGATTACTTATCATCACAACTTTTAACATCTTTTGTAAACGTAAAATGATTGGGCGTCATAAACTTGTCAAACACCGGTAGAATTATAGTACATTTATAATATAATTAATGTGAAAATATTTTTCACTTTCCAAATTCAAATGACGAAATTGATATATAAATTATAAATACTTTCGTCAATTTGAAAACCGTTCCGTAAAATGCGAAAATGACGAGCACTATCAATATCACTTGAAATTATTTCCTTTGTCAACAGAGTTGTCATTTAACAGTTTCTGTTCGTAATTTGAATTATTCAAGTCTGTATAAATGTACCGAGGTGGTGAAACATCATATTTTACATTGCTCAATAAATTAAGTTTACTTGATAATCCGATGAATCGGGTTACCGAAAAAAAACATGATTTTATTAGCCAGTTGATTTTTTAATAATGAACAATTAATGCGCTGATATTGCTTATTGAATAAGTTATAAAAGAAACTAATTGTGGCAAAATCGTCCTTGCTGAAAGAACACAATGTATGACCTGACCGGACTGTAATAGAAACACAAAATAACAATTTTCTTCATACTTTTTCGTATGTACGTTCTATTTTAAAGATAATGGCATAAGACACAAATATAAAAGATAATAATTATCTTATTCTAAATGATATTGTCACATCTTTATCTGTCAAAGAAAGGAAAACATTTGTTCAATTTATAATACCGTGATTTTAAAGCACACCTGTGCAACCAAGATCGATTAAATGTTCAAAGGTAAATTATCTGGGTAATCCAATTATGTTGTCACGCGTCGTTAATTTGAAGTACATCCGATGGGCAATAAACCAATTAACAGCCACGCGGTGTTGGGAGAGAATCTTTGGAGGATTTTAGGAGTGAAATCCGCGGTACTCGGTGTGATTCCGAGAAAATCGGAAATCGGAGAAAAAAGTTATCGAATCGATATTTTTGAACAGTACTGTATTCTATCATTATACAACCACATTTTCTCAATAATATTCCAATTCGATTGCTAGTGTACATTAAATAAAAATATAAAAACCACATACCTTCTTCTTTTATCCTGGTTATATTTATTCTCATTACTTGGCAGAACAATTAAGAGGGAGGGTGAATGAGACATTCTTGGTCTTCTAGGAGTACTTGGGGTACCAATTGGAGAACATGTTGGTACTTCTGTAATAGGGGTAGCTGGTACAGCTTTCTCTTGTTCTGTTGGTTTCTCATCAGATATCTAATTATAGAAATAAATAGATAAATATATAGATCATATCAAGAAGATCCTGCTACTAAAAGATTTGTTTCAGTGCCATAATTTTTTAAATTTATGCAAATAAAATTGGGTAGCTATATTTATTGAAGATATTTATTTTCTGCAGTCAAACATATTTTCTTTCTCAATTTTAATATAAAGTGTAAAACGCATTGATGGTTAAATGGCTGTTATACTGAATGTCCAACAGCAAATATTTCAATAATATTTAACATGAAAATTTGTTAGGTGAATATTATTTGTACTTTGACAACACATTGGGATGGACAGATAGATTCATAAACCAGAAAAACATAATACGACCCCAGAAGTTCTATGATAGACATATTAGAAAAATATAAACAATTGAATTGTACCTGTTTGGTCTCCTTTATTTTCTTTGTTTCTTCTTTCAGAGCATGTTGTCTCTTCTGAATTTCATCCTCTAGAAGCTGTCTCTGAAACAGGCAAAGAACAAGATTTATAATTGAATGTATAAAATGCATATGTGTGAAGTTGAATTCAAGTTAAAGTATAAAATGAACCATTACCAAATATTTTACTTTCCATTAATATTTTACAAATCATCAAGACATCTGATTTATTTAAATGTAGAGCCCTCAGTATTTAACACATCATAATACAATGATGAATAGGATTAACAATCATAATTCCAGTAGAAAATGTTACTTCATCTTGTGTCTTCTTTTGGGCTATTATGGATTCATTAATATTCGTTGGATATTTCATGAATTTCGTGGGTATGTGAGAACCACTAATATAGATGTTCAACGAATAACATATTTTATTAAGAAATGAATGCAGACTTTGCCACAACCACGAAATTAAATATCCACGATATGCAAGTTTTCCTCTAACCACAAAAGTTGGTATCTACGAAAATAAATGAATCCACAGTATTGCAAGGAAGCTAGTCAGAGTTTGTATTGGTAGAGGAAGCCGAAGTGCCCAGAAAAAAACACTGACTTTTTAAAGGAAAACTGGACAATCTTAGTGCTAATTCATTTGAGAATAACTTCATGGTTTTAAAAAAATATGGTTTAAGGTCAAAGACAAATCACTGAAATAATTAAACAAAAACATCAAATACCTCTTTTTCTTCTTTTCTTTTCAGGAAATCAAGTCTTTTCTGTTGTTCTAGTTTTTGTTTTTCTTGTTGTTTTAATTGGTTACTCAACATTTCTTCATAAAAAGATTTCTGTGGACCTTTGTAGTTATCACGAAGAAATGTCTGTACATGTTGAGCTAGTTCTAGAACCATAACCTGAAAAGGATATAAACACAGAAATGTCTGTACATGTTGAGCTAGTTCTAGAACCATAACCTGAAAAGGGTATAAAAATTAATTCTGTACATGTTGAGCTAGTTCTAAAACCATAACCTGAAAAGGATATAAACACAGAAATGTCTGTACATGTTGAGCTAGTTCTAAAACCATAACCTGAAGAGGATATAAAAAAAGAAATTCTGTAACATTTTAAACATTTGTATATAATTTAATTTTGGATGTAACGCGTCTTCTGATTGGCTGACGTTATTTTATTATGAGCCCATAGACATAATTTAGTCATGTGACCGTGACGTCATCAACTTTTTTCATGGTTTTCTACGGTTTAAAATGGAATTTAGAATTAAATTAAAAGAAATGACTGTAATATTTTTTCTGTCTATTCGAAATAACATAAAAAATTTGTTGCACACTGTTAAATAACCCCCTACGCGCGTTATTCAGTGTGCCCCACATTTTTTATGTTATTTCTTCATAGACAGAAAAATATTACAGTCATTCCTTAAATGTATATGAAGTATTGTAAAGAGATGTTTTGAATTTGTTGCAATTGGTCATATAATCTTTTAATTTTATACTAATGGTAAACAGCTACAGTATATAAGAAAATTAACAGCATTTCCCTGTGGTTTATCTACAATAAAATTATGTTTACAAAAGAGCTACTATGAAATTAACAATAATTAATTCTATTTCATACAATACTGATATGAAAAAAACAAATAAATAAAGAATCATGTAAAACAGTATTATGTTAAAAAGTGGTATATCTTAATATGGGATTTATTTTCGCTATAAGATAAAATCATGTAAAAATCCCCTTGAGTAAATTTGACATTTAAAAAAAAGGGACAAGAACAAGAGAAATTTTTTATCTCCTACACAGATGTGAAAGGCTCTGTCACAACCATTTACATGACTTAATAAAAAAGGTGCTGCATTTTTTCCAAGAGTGCAAGCTTTATAATTCACTGAGATTATAATTCTAAGAAATTGATAATCAATATTTTCAAACCCGGTGTAAACATGAATTTATGAAAGCTACATATCTGGATCATGATAAATGAAGTTTAGGCTTTAGTACAGTATTAAGTCTGCATCTAAATAAAAAAAAATCAATCAAGACAAGAGAAAAAGTAGTAAAAGTTAAGTGGAGAAACAGAGTTATCCCTCTTTGTACTGATTGACTCTACATTTGTATATTTGTTCTCAATATTTTAAAAGAATGTATATAATGTTAAATGTAGATTTCTTGTTATGTCTTTTTAATTATATAAGTATTGAATAAACTAACAAATATTCTATCTCTTCAGTCAATAAAATTTCAATAATAGCACAGTCACATGACCAGGCTTTAATAATTGTACAAGTTTTAAGTTATTCTACATTGCACATATGATAAGTTACCTCTCCAACCATTGATTTGGCTCGTTCTATAAGTTCTGTATTCAACACAGCAATTTGTTCATTAGACAGTCCTTTGGCATTTTCTAGACTTATTTCTGGTACTCTTTAAAATAAAGACTTGTACAGTATTACATCTTTGAAGATATTTTATAAATCAAACAATTATCTCCCTTGTATACAAATGAAAAGAAAAAATCTCTAACACAAAAAAACACATCATTAACAAACCTTTAGAAATGTAAAAACTGTAGAGCTAAAGACTTTTTTTAACTGGTGTGCTAACTTTTGTCATTTAATTCATATTTAAGAAATTAATTTGTATTGTTTAATTTATTTGTTGGGTTGCATTCCTACAGAAAAATATCATAAATGTACACTTGTTTTAATTTCTGTGATTTTGAATACTGAACACTCTCTGGACGAATTGGTTTACTTGTTTTATTGCATTGTCTAAATGATGGTATGGTCACATCTGTAGCTGTTTTCATGACAGGAAACTGCAATTTACAACTTAAGATAGATGGGTGTAAATATTATATTGTGTACGTACCATTCAATGTATGAGTCTCATACAAATTGCTTGCCTGTGTGGTCACTTTATTTTGAAAGGGTCTTCCCCTTGGATCATTTGTATCATATACATGCATGTTTTAGTTAATAGTCCTAATACATGTACATATTTATCTGTATCATTTTGTTTTTTTAAACTTACAAATCAGGATATTTATTTGGACATTTTATAACCATATGGATCATACTATCACTGTCAGTCGTCCCAGCTACACTTTCTGACTGCTGCTGTTTCAACACCAAACATATATGCAGAGGTCTCTCAACCTAAAATACAGACCAACATATAAATATATTTATTCAATACTGGACAACAAAAGGGAACTTTCTGTTACAGTACATTAATTTGGTTAATATTTACTCTTTTTGTGGTGATTCACTCTGTAATACCCCTTCCTTACGTCTAACATTTATTATATATACCATACATAAACCCAACCAGCAGTTACTTGTAAGACAACCTTCATGTATTTATACATGTATAGCTAATTTTGGCTGAATTTTTTAAATACATGTATGAACCTTCCTTCACATTGTATTTACTCAATCAGTTTGGTGGTCATCCTGAATCATGCATAATGTGGTGAAATTGGACCTTAATCTGGGGATTCCGTAAGCTAGTTATAGATGGTTCTTTCCAGTACATGTATCTGTTGCGGGGAAAAGAAGACAACACAATTTGCCTTCAGACACTGGTCGGCCATTCCATTTGTTTTGCCTTGTATAATAATCAACAGTTCACAGTAACATACTTATCAATCATGTCATAGAGATATTACAATAATATTTTTTTGAACTAATAGTAATATGCATTTTTTCTATTGGAGTTTTAATACTTTTACGGCATATACATGATATATTACCTAGACAGACACAGGAGAGACTTGTGTGTAAGTAAAACTGCTTTAACTTGCAATAAATACTTGTATGAATTATAATGCATAGCCCATGTCGTGTACAATATACATGTACCTTCCATGCGACCTTCTTTCTAAGATCGACAACATCGTCCATGTAAACCGCTTGCAAAACTTGCCATTCCTCTTCTTGTCGCTGAAGAAGAGAGTCGTCTGCCATTTCATAAATAGCACGGACTCCTATGATACTCGCATACTACTGCTTTTAACGGCATTTTATCTTACAGGATACGATAGCACTGAAAATATGAGTTGTTTACATTTTTAACGTTTCATCATCAGTTCATCGGAACCGGAAACCCGCGCAAGTAGCTAAAAACTACTAACTAATCCCGACCTCGTACCTCATAAAAAAAAGACTGCGAAGTCGCGTCTTATTACGCTAATTTTTCCCTTTATCAACACGTTAAGCAAGCAAAAATGCTTATTGCACTGAATCTTCTATAACTGGGTGCCTTTCTGATCATCTCGTTTTGGCTTGTTCAAAATAAATTACCTTTTCGGTTTGGTTTTAAATATTTCCAAGCACCATTTGATATACATGAGTACAACAGAAACATCCAACTTAAAGGTTAGAGGTAAAACTATCAAAAACTAAGGTGCCAGATTTATTTACGGACAAAAAATCCTTTTGAAATGAAAGTCGGTTATATTGAAATGATTTCATAGGACAATTTTGTACGTACATATCGGCTTTTTTCTTCTTCTCCAAGAAAGTAAAATGAATCCCTATGTCTGTCGTCGAATATTACCTTCTAGGTCAAGACACAGCAGTTTATATCTTTAAACCACTTTTAATTAGGTAAAACATCTCTGGTAAAATGTGATATAGATGTCTTTTGGTCAAGTCTTTCTATATCTATGGGTTAAACTTTCGAGAGAATTATAAATCTTGGGGAAATTATTCCCTGTCAGTTTATTTACCATTTTTTCGTCCCGATGAATTCTCGATATTTCAATTTTTCTGTTATCATAACCAATAACTATTTACTGGTTGGTTGGTTTTTTTTGTGAGAAGGGAGTATCATTATTAGCATTTACCTATTCAGTTTAAGTAGGCTATTCATATTGTTCAATTTTTTTCAGATTTTTCAAGTGTTCAAAAGGTCTTAAAAATTATGATAGAATATCCGCTGCCTCTTCTTCGTTTATATTAAGACCCCTCCAACCTCCCCCTCATGTATCCATTTAAAGAATCCCAAAAACATACATATTTTTAAATGTATTACTTCTTATTATTAGTAAGATGTGGTATAATTGCCAATGAGACAACTGTCCACAATAGACCAAATGACAAAAAGGTCCTCCGAATTGACAATGTAAAACAATTCAAACGAGCCTGAAAACTAGCGGTCTAATTTATGTACTTAGCTCAACGAAAAATAAGTGTGTAACACATAAACAAACAACAGCCACTGGATAACAGGCTTCTGATTTGGGACAGACACACACATTCAGAATGTGGAGGGGTTAAACATGTGAGAGGGACCCCAACCACCCCTTAACATAGGATAGTAGTGTAACAGTACAACAAAAGGGCGAACTATTAAATCAGTTGAAAAGGGCTTAAATCATGAGACAAAATTACAAATACTACAAATATAAGTGGACGTGGCCGGGTACTTGCATATCCCAACAACAAAAAGAAACAGATCTGAGAGTACTACTGCCAGCTAGTTCAAAGCCACAGGCATCAAATACAAAATTATCATTCAGTACACATCAAAATTCCAATGGATTTAGTGTAATGACGTCATAAACAACCAGGGTTGTTTTTGGCTTTGAACTAGTAAACTGCGAGTACACTCAGATTTTTTAGTTGTTGGAATGAATAAGGTCCCTGCGAAACAGTTCAAACATCAACAAAACATATGAAAACTATCCAGTTAACACACAAAAAAAGCAAAAACAAAAACAAAAACAGATAAAACAGACAGAAGCAAACGAAAACCACTGAACTACATGGAATGACTGATCATTCACATATATAATGTCGCAGTATCAAACATGCTTAGTTACTCTGAGTACTCTCAGATCTGTATGTCGTGTCTTTTTATGGATGTATTAATACCCTGTCACGTCTGGATATGTGCTTTTATATGTTGAGCTGTAGACAACACCATGGCCAAAACGAATAACGCTGAAAAGAAAAACAATATAACATACAGAAAACAAAAGTCTGAGCAACACGAACACTGCATGCCAAAAACGTAAATGGGATGTAGTAAACTAGTGTGCTGTAGAATTCACTACTTCCTGATTCGCTAGTAAAATCCATCTTTAAATGAGTGCAACTTTTATCGAATATCGAACTGCAATGGTGTGATAATTCCAGATACTTGAGACGATTTAGAACAAGTGATACATACATATACGTGATTACATGGTTAAAGAATGACTTGTGGTCTAGATGTCCTTTTTTTTTGGTTTTCAGTGTTCTATTGGATTGCTGGGGTTGTTGTCTCGTTGATGTATCCCATATCTTCTTTTATTCATATACATATTATCAAGTTGAATTTGAAAGTCATGTTTTTATCAATTAATGTTGTTTGCTTATAAGCAACTAATATTTTTTGGAATCAAATTTTAATATTTGTTCCGAAAAAAATGAAGGTTTTTGCGACACATGTCGATTGCGTGTATTTTCATAAGCTTTCATAAGATTGACTTTAAAAACGATGGATTAGAAAATCAGAAGGGAGTTGGTCTTTTCTTTAAAATAAGCTAAAATTATGACATGTTAGCAAGTTTGACTGTGAAGTATATGGATCTTTTGTGGATAGTTGTCTCATTGGCAATAATACCACATCTTCTTTTTTTATATATACCCCATATCTTAAAGACTTCTGTTTCCTTAGATTATCTTTCACTATATTTCAAAACAAAACATCCATTGTCATATAGCAAACTAAAATGGTATTTTCATATAGAAACTTCTCATATAGTTAAGCAATAAATTCCCGGCTATAAATTGCATATGTTCATGCGCCTTTGTGGATATACATTTATCAGGAATGGTCAAAGTCGAATATCTGAAAGCCATGTATACATAAATAATAACATAAGCATTTGAAGACGGCTGTATGACCAAAAAGGGACCTAGAAAATAGCAAAATATATCTATGATCAACAAGGGAGTTGACACCTTAGTTTTTTACAATTTCAAAATTTTATCAACGGACAATTCTAGAAAGGTTTGTTAAAATCATGTCAGTTCCGAGGTACTGACTACTGAGCGATTTTTCTATTATCTTCTATTATATATTTAGAAGAATTAAAGATTGTTTAAAGCCTATTAGAGATAACTCCAGCGTATCTATCAACAGAAACTTCCACAATATTACAAGTGTGTTATTTCCCTTTGTATATTGTCCATGACCAATATGCAATGCAACAGAAATAATGTCCATGGCTATCAGCCAGTGCAACATAAATATTACACGGAGGCAATTTTCTGAGGCAGGATGACATTTTGTGACCCTTTAATTTCTTGCTTCAAATTCTTATCAACACTTTGTCGTGTTCTTATCAGAGATGTATCTGTAATTTCCTGCAAAGATCCCTCTAACGAGGACATTATCGGTGACTCCCATGTCAAAAGCGACCATGACCAAATATTTTATCTCATTTTATAATTAAATTATCTTTTATGTTGAATATCAGGCATTTTTTAATTCTCAAATTTGAACTTTGGTAACAGGTTTGCAATAAGTTAAATTATTTAATGGGATGGTAATGACAACACTTTAAAAATTTTAATTTAATTTTCGATAACGGAGTAATAATTTATAAAATGTTCAAAAATAAATAAAATCTGAAAAATACAGAAAAAGCGCAATTTTTTAATGCATTGAAAGCTAAAAACGATACAGCTGTCATGTACCTCAGAATGTCGTTAATTTCATCAGACAAGTCTTATAATTTTTGCTAAAAATTAACATATTGACCATGGGCGCTAATTTTATATCTATTCTTCGTAGCAATTTGTAAAATTGCAAATCAAGACGAAGAAAATGGACCTAGTATTTTGCAGAAGTATGTCTTGTTCTCGTGGACCAGGACATGTCAAGTTAATATTCCATCTCCGAGCGAGCTCGGTCGACTGGAAAAATGTTCACATGTATGTTGTCAAGTTTTGATGCGTTTTACATTCAAAGATATAATTTAATTGTATCGGTAACAAGCTGAAGCTAGGAAATTATAGCTTCTAATATAGAGAGATAATTAAACTTCATCAAACCGAAAAAATTGGTTCCTTCAAATCCAACTGCAAAAAGGCGTCTGCGAATTGTTCTTAGTGATTTGAGCCTATTTGACAGATTACTGAAAATAAATATAGCCTGGAAGATTTAATTAGCAAATTTAGGGAATAAAATTCATAGCATATGTTACTTTTTTGTTAAAAATAAAGACAAGAAAATACAAAATACAGAAAGGAGTATCTCAAAGATTCGTTTCTTAAAAATTCGAAAGAATCAAGATAGCGATGATCCGTTTTTTTGTCAACTTATTTTTTCCATGACAAATGTATCTTTATTACTTTAAACACCAACCACGGACCTGTAATCACTTTTGTTCCTAAAAATAAAACAGGATCGGAAACAAAATACAAAGTGAATTTCTGAAGGAAAAAATCTAATAGGATGCAACACACACGCACACGGGAATAAAAAGAAGCGAAGGGTTCCAAGATAATTATGAGTGACAATTCGCAAAGTAAATTTTCTTGTAACAGAATAATACCGAACAAACAGGATATTGTTCGGAGGATTAGAGCATACAAATGTTTCCAATAAAATATTTATTTTAATATAAAATACCAAAAATGTAAATTTTAAATTCTTTCCTTTGTTCTCGGGGTAACATTGTCTTCAATTAAATTAAACTCAGTTAATATATTTAAAGTTTAAGACAGAACGTGCTTACAATTTTTATTATAAAATAAAACATTTTTATGAAACATGCGCGATGAAAAATATATTATGTATTTATTTCTTATTTTTTTTATCAATATAAATATATAATTCCGATGATTCTAAATACAGATGATATATTTCTTTTATATATAATATATTATTCATTTAGCTAGACCCTATAGGCTTTTAACTATTCAGCTTTGAAGGTAACGAAAAAAAAGCACTTTGGACCTATGAATTTTCTTTTCATTTTTTTTCTATGTAGAATTAGCCTAACTTGCTGGTAGAGAAAAACATTCACCATTGTGTTAAACTATTTTGTATGTATACCAAAACATACGATGTTTTTATTCACTCAATTCATTACACTTCGTAATCATGTACTAGTAAAGAAAAAAACAAAAACAATTCTATTTATTTATTCTCCTACATTCATCCCTGTATTGGTCAAGGCTACAAAGAAACGAAGACAACGAAATAGTAATCTAAACAAACACACAAACAAACAAACAAACAAACAAAACTATAAGATATATATGAAAAAATAAACTTTTGGTACACAGATGTGAACATCAATAGAAATAAGGAGACGTGGTATACATGAAAACCAACTTATTTTCGCGTTTATTTTAATTATTAAGACCGTTCTAAAGCAGCGATTTAATATTTTCGCGACGATTTATATGCGCGTTATATTTCTTATCGCGAAAATAAGTTGATTTTACAGTAATTGCAATGACACAAATATCCACCAATGTCCAAATGACGTCGGAATAATTGATTGATTTATAAAATCAGAGACAGCTAGCATAAGAAGGGTTTTTATTTTGGGTTAAGAGTTTTATGTACATTTTGTATTTGTATATCGGGACAACTTGTGTCAAAATTATTAATTATTATTATGATCATAGTCTATCCAGTTTTCTACAAATATTTTTTCGTTCTGCTGATTGTTTATTGAAATGACATCCTCCACCTAATAACTTCTCAGTAACATATCTGTGTTAACCTGGAAATCGTTTCTATATTGCTCTGTTTATATGGATCTATACTGATGATGTTTATCAATAGCACTAAATATATTGACCAGTTTTTATAAAGTGCGAGGCTTGGCTTGCCACAAAACCAGGTTCAACCCATCATTTTTTTCTTAAAATGTCCTAAACCAAGTCAGGAAAATGGCAGTTGTTATCTTATAGTTTGTTTCTGTGTCTGTTGCATTGCCGTTTTTTTTTGTACACTTTAGTGATTCTGTTGTTTCGTTATTTTCATTTTATAGTTGATGTGTTTTTCTCGGTTTAAGTTTGTAACCCGGATTTGTTTTCTCTCAATCGATTTATGACTTTCGAACCGCGGTATACTACTGTTGCTTTTATTAATAGTAAATTTTCCAACCCTATAAATGATAAGCGAGTATAACATAAGTAAAATATATACTCTTTAGTAAGTAACTTTACTAAAACGGATAAAAGTGACATAGACACCAGGTCTACGTGTTTACCAATGAAAAACTTCCAGTTTTTTGTTTTGTTTGCGAGTTTGGATTTCCTTGAGGTTCGGTATTTTTGTTATTTTCCCTTTTTCGTGCACTTTAAAATCATTCCAGGACATAAATATATCACTATATTTCAAATATATTCTTAAAAAATCCCTGCATTTTACTTTTACTTAAGTCATCTTTTTCCTTTTTTAGAGCTTATCATAAACCTGATGCAAAACAAAGAAAATCACACGTTTGGCCTTAGATTACTGAGTAGATCAGTCCTGAATGTTTATTTACTTTACTTTCGGTACCCTTCTCAAAGAACCAAAACAAGCGTCGATGATTGATCTCCCTTATCAAAATCATATACAAACTTTATTTTCCAAAAACTCATTATAGATTTGATCAAATAATTAAAAAAAAGGACCCGAAGCAGTGAAAATTAAAACCTTTCGTTAATAGCGTTTTTAAATCGAAGCTTTGAAAATGATACACCTTATCGTGTATGATAAACATCTCTTTATGAAAGTGGTCATTTGCATTGAAAATTAAAAATGGTGCTAAGCACATTCAGTCATCGCCATGCAGCATAACTAATTATAAACGCCTAGGTATTTTTATAGACCGTCTGCACCCACTGTACACTATACCCAACCAAATATCACAATTCAAAGTAGTATTTATAAACTTCCGATTTGAATCGGTCCTTTTCTTGTTTCTTTTATCACTCCAAGTTATCTGATTAAATTAAATACTTATGATACACGTCATCAAATTAAAAAAGGTTTAGATTTTAAAATAAGATTTGTTGACGTTTTAGAATTGAACACCATTGAACAGACGACACTTTGATGTCTAAATTAAACGGAGGTTACAACATATTGAACAAAGATAATTTATTGTTTAACGCTAACGTCCAAAAATTTATGATACAGGAATGTCCAGGACCAAACCACTGAACATCAAAATGAAAATAAATAAATAAATTTCTAAATAGATATATAAACAATTAGTTAAAGAAAGTGAAATAAATGAATAAAATTAAATAAATAAATAATTAAATAAACAATTAGTAAAAAAATCAAGAAAATTGGAAAAAGAAGAAAAAGGGAATGAAAGAAAAAAAGAATAATAAATATTTTATTAGATACATAAAAAAAAGGAGATAAATAAAACAGGTCACATAATGTATTTACACATCCTGATTTTTTTATGCTAAAAAAACTTGAATTAAAAAACAGAAGGAGCTGACTTGTGTTTGATGCGAAGCAACATCACTGGCATCACTGACTAGCTGGAAACGTTGGTCCATAAAAAACTAAACCAATTAGAAAAGGAACGTCTATTAGACGACCTCATTTTAGACCGAGGCACACGTCTGACCTTATATCAACCAAAGCTTAGGTAAAGACGAACAGGGAAGCGCGTATCTAAAGATTTAATACGATAGCAAGATATAGAGCTCCCAGTTGGACAATAGGCCAGTTAAAAACAAACTTTGAGTATACATATTAGCTTTACATATCAACATGTAGTGCTA
Organism: Mytilus trossulus; assembly: GCF_036588685.1. Taxonomy (NCBI): domain Eukaryota; kingdom Metazoa; phylum Mollusca; class Bivalvia; order Mytilida; family Mytilidae; genus Mytilus; species Mytilus trossulus. The sequence goes on along the minus strand of NC_086375.1, from coordinate 27,410,045 downwards.
CAGAAAATCTACGGACAACAGCAAATGCGTAAGAACAATTCAAAGCTGGTTAGATCATGAACAAAAGTCAAAATAACCAATAATAAGTTTTATACCATTAGGTTTGGGCGATTTGGTATTTTCAAAAACAAAGTTTTTTTAGTTTGATGGGTTAGTTTTGGTAAAGTGGACGCATTGGTTTCAGAAGTTCGTCGGACACGAACATGATGTTGTCTTTTCGCAATGTTTATTTGCATCATTTTATTATTATGCTTTAGTATTTCTTGTCTAATGCAAGGATTTGTATAGTGAGACTTATAAGTCTAATGTCTTGTTTGTTGATTTAGTTTGGGGAATTCCAGTCTTCCAATGCCATACACTTTGGTGGACAACTAATTGAAGTCTACAAAAATCTTCAATGACGAGTAGCAAACTATCTAAAACTCGGATTAGCAGTGGTTTTGTGCCGACGTCCACATACCTAAATAATAGTAATTATTATGATTATATGAATAACTAAATCAAACTAAAATTCATTTCAAATAATTTGAAATCAAATAGTTACACTTCGCTTTTGAAAAGATGGAAAGTATAAAGAAAGCAGATCTATTTACATATAGCAACACAAGAAATGGCAAGTTGCTCGGGATCCGTTAGCCTAGATTATGTTTTAATTGCATAGTTGAAGCAATGGTTCTACAAAACCAAAAACAGTTGTCAAATCTGCAAAAATTTTGCACGATGCTATTGGCAGTCCAATCATATCTTCATCTGATTAATTTTTTGTAACAAAATGAGCAAGCGAGCAACAAAATTCTTTTAAACAATTGAAAGTTGTCGTATGGACACTTCTTCCACATCGTGATATCTTTATATGGATAAATCCTTAAAAAACAACCAAAAGTTAATGTGTGAACAAACAAGCAACACAATGAACACATATGCATTTGCCAATAACCTGATTAATCTGCTAACAACTTGCTGAAGAAAGATAAATCTGATTATTTCTCAACGAACAAAACAGAATCTGCCAACATATCAAACGAACAAAGACAAATTTGCTAACAATACAATAAGCAAAGATACGTCGGAAAATAAAAGATGAATGATGACCAACCTTCTAAAACAGAAAGAACAAATCTGTATGTCAGACACGGAGCATTCAAAGATGCTCCAATACCCCTGAAATACAATAAGCAATACATGAGTTTACTAAATACAAAATTGGCAACAATATATTTGGAAATGTTGCATCTACAACACGCGTTGACCAAGAGGGATAAAACAACATGCAAAAGAAATTGTAAGCAGTAATAACACTTCAATGATGTAGAAAATACAACACAACGACCAATTATAGATCCACAAAAAAAAGTAAATCACAAAAATACAAAACTTCAAGGAAAATTCAAAAATGAAAGTCCGTCATAAAATTACAAAATCGAAAGTTCAAACTCAGACAACTAATGTAGAACAACTGTCATATACTTGACTTGATAAAGGCATTTCTCTACGTAGAAAATGGTGCACTAAACCTGAAAAATTAGTTTGTTACATTTGCTAGAAACGTGGTGAGCTATGGACAACTCAATTAGCACGAATATAAGTACAAAAAATGCAATGAGCCATGCTTAAAGTGTTATTTGTTTTACTGTTTAAATTAGACGAAATACCGACATGGCTATTTAATACAATTAATTAACTTATTACTAACACAATTCTATATTAATATTCTTGTACATTGCAATTGTTATAAAATACATCAAATAACATAATTACAAACCTAATCTTGATGTATATCCAATTTTTAGAAATATCTTGTTATGTCACCTTTGTGATGTTGATACAGATGCGTAACGGACAGTTCTTAGTTCTGTTTTTGTGTGCTGTCCTAGGTTGTTTTATGTACTCGTTGTTACTTTTATTCTGTGGTTAGCATGTTGAAATGTACTATTGTATTGTTTATTTGTATATCTTTCTGTCCTGAATGTTCTTGCATTTATTTGTACTGTATTCCTGTCATATAATGTTGGCATTTTAGTGGTATACTCAACATTGCCATATAAGCACAAGGTTTGGCTAGCAACAAAACTAGGTTTAAACCACCATTTTTTAAAATGTCTTATAAATTTAGAAATTATTAAGAAACTAAGGTTTCAACTCCCTCAGGCAAAGTTGGCTTTATATGAATTTTTTATTTTTAGGTATTTTTGACATATAGCTCTTCAACGGTTTCGGTACTTACACATCTTCGGATTTTAAATGTTTGGCGTTCCTGATGAAGGTAAATACAGAAAAGCGCTTCGGACGCAAGAAATTATTTAACGTGTTATTTACAATTTTTTATACTAAGTCAAGAAAATGGCAGTTGTTTTCTTATAGTTAGTTTTCTGTGTGTTTTACATTGTCGTTTGTTTGTTGTTGCATTTCAATGTTTATGTTGTTTCGTTGTTTTCCTCCTATAGTTGATGGGTTTCTCTCAGTTTGAGTTTATGATTTATGACTTTTGAACAGTGGTATACTGCCTTTGTTTATCATTTGCAATGAAAAATTGCAAAAAGTACAACGAAAAATATTATAGCAGATAACAACACAATAATCAGCTATAAATTCATTAAGATTGTTGTAGTTACAAACATCACAGTGATCAATTATATTGATGTCCTGAACAAGATGAGTTCTGATACAGCCGACAACTGCATACAACACATTGAGCAATGAAAAAGCTGCCATTATTATCAATCTACTAACACAAAATGAGCAATGGAACAGCTGCAAACAACACATTCAGCAATGATCAATCTGACGACACATAATGAACAATTGTAGATATCCATAATACGATGAGCAACGATAAAACTTCATGTGCATAATGAACAATGGAGCAGCTACAAACAAAACATAAGCAATGTTCAATCTGCCGACACATAGTGAACGATGGTATGTAAAGCTGCAAACAACGCAATAAGTAATGATAATGCGGCAAACATAAAATGAACAATTGACATAGCTTCAAACAACACAACGAGGAATGCAATTGATGCCATTACACAACTGGCAATAGTAAGCTGCAGACAACACAACGAGAAACGATAGTGCTGCTTACACAAAATGAGCAATGGAACAGCTGCAAACAATCCAATGAGCAGTGATCAATCTCCCGACATACAATGAGTGATGGTACAGATGCAAAAAGCACAATAATCAATGATAATGCAACCAACATAAAATGGACAGTGACACAGCTGCAAACAACATAATGAGAAATATTATAGCTGCGATTCTAAAACAGGCAATGGAACAGTTGCAAACAACACAATGGCGTAGTTGTACAAGGAAGCAGCAAAAAACAAAATGCAACTATATGTCAATCAGCAAAGTATATCATTAGCACAATGACAAACTAAAAACATTAACACAATGAACAACTTAAAACTACCATACCGCCATGAACATCTCAAAACATTAATACAATTATCATTTCAAATCTGACATTAACACAATGACCAACTTAATTCTGACATTAACACAATGACAAACCTAGAGAATTCACACAATGACTAACATAAAGCTGACATTAACACAATGACTAACTTAAATATGTCAATGCGATAATGACTGATATTAAACCTACTTTAAAATAGCCAATGATCGATATTTCTAATAAAAGTACGAACCCACGACTGACAAAGGACGTATCAAAATACAAAGGAATATAAACTAGTAAGCAATTAGCATGAAAAAGTGGTTATAATTCTGATAAAGTACAATAACCTTCTACCAATCTGACAATAGCACATATAGGACAGCGATGTATTCATCAATAAAAATATGACCTAAAATGTATGTGCCATAACAAAATAAACTTTACAAAAACACACGGTGAAGGCTTATTAACGGACAAACGCATGTGCCCAGTTATCATACTGACGATAGATATACCTATAAGTATTACACCAACTTACGATAATGTTGACGTTCCAAAATACTTAAGGAATGACTGTAATATTTTTTCTGTCTATGAAGAAATAACATAGAAAATGTGGTGCATACTGAATAACGCGCGTAGCGGGTTATTTAACAGTGTGCACCACATTTTTAAAGTTATTTCGAATAGACAGAAAAAATATTACAGTCATTTCTTATAATTTAATTCTAAATTCCATTTTAAACCGTAGAAAACCATGAAAAAACGTTGATGACTAAATTATGTATATGGATTCATAACAAAATAACGTCAGCCAATCAGAAGACGCGTTACATCCAAAATTAAATTCTTCAAGCATAAATTTAACAATTACATAAAAAGAAGTGACAAATCTGACAACAGCGCGATACTCAGTTATAAAACAGACAATAAGACGATAATCGGTTACAAATCTGACAATAGGACTATAATTAGTTATAAATCTGACAATAACAGAATGGCCAACGATAGATCTAAAAGTAACATCTTAACCTGGCAGATAATGATTATAACGTTACAAAACTAAAACAATACCAAATTCATAAATATGAAAATATGAAAATAACATTGTATTAACCGCAGTTCACACATTGTTAATTCTAAATCTGACAAATAAGTAGCAATGGCAAGTCTGACAATAACCGATGAATCTTTCTTCGTCTATAATGGTCAACTATAATTTTTTAATAACTTAAAAATAACGCAATGACCAGTGTGTTGAATGTATAATAATTGATAGATATATAAAGTGGTTGGCGATACATCTGACAACAACTGGATGACCGATTATGTGTTATATCGTTATACATTTGTTAATAAGATCATGAATAACAAGTCATCTTGCATATTGCCGCGCGATACAAATCTGACAATAACAAAATAACTTATTTGACAATAACAAAATGACTAATTTGACAACAAAGTGTAATTACAATCGTTATACGAACAACAACAGAATAGCCACAAAATATCGCGATAACTATGTATTTGTCTTCCAATTACCCCAAATGACTAAGACTAATGAGAAATCCGATAACCACCGATACTTGAACAAAATTTTTACCGATAGTTAGAATTGGATAATTATGTTAACTCACAGTAAATGTTGAAATGAAATGAAATACTATAACAAAACATACCGAACAACAACAAACAAATTACCACTGATACACATACGAATTTAAAATACAAAAGGTGACACAACGAATACCGGTACTTTAGCGAAAACTCACCGAGCAGCTATTACTATGACAGGGACATAAAGACAAGATAATCTTGACTAACATAATGACTAATCATGATTTTAACAATAACGTTATGAACAACAGCATCATATTATCAATAATACATCCACTAATATCACGATTTTAGCAATAACTAACGACACATCTAACAATAACACGATAAATCGTATACTAATTATGATTTCAAAGATAACTCATGAACTTATAACACGTGATTTAATATTGAGTCTAACAATAACATTATGGCGAACAATATATCTTTATATAACATTTACCTAATATCATAATAATGACAATAACACATTTACTTCTATCATGATTCCAACACATTTAATGATTTAATGGTTCTAACAATAATACAGTCATTAATATTTCTATTAAAAACACATGGACTTTAATCATAATTTAAACAATAACATAAAATCTAACGACATATGTAGCAATAACACGATTAGCAATTACTAATCATGATTTTAACGATTACACATGAACTAATAACAGATGGATTAAAAATGAGTCTAACAATGTTTATATTCTGTCGAACGATATATCTGCCAATAACATTTGACTGATATCTTGATAAAACAGTAACCCATTTACTTGTATCATGATTCAAACACATTTTATAATATCATGGTTTTAACACATCGACTTATATTTCTATTAATAACATATGGACTAATATCATGATTTGAACAACAGCACAGTGACAAATATCCGGATTTGAACAATAACACATTGACTAAAAGCATGATTCTAACAATAACACATTGACACATATCATGATTCTAACAATAACATATTGAATAATAACATATTGACTAATATCATGATTTTAACAATAACATATTGAATAATAACATATTGACTAATATCATGATTCTAACAATACCACATTTACTAATATTATGGTTCTGATAATAACACATTGACTAATAACATTTATCTAACAATAACACATTGGCTCATATCATGATTTTAACAATAAACCATTAACTAATATAATGGGTCTAACAATAACCCATTTACTAATATCATGATTCTTACAATAACACATTAACTAATATAATGGGTCTAACAATAACACATTTACTAATATCATGATTCTAACAATAACACATTAAACTAATATCATGGGTCTAACAATAACACATTTACTTATATCATTGGTCTAACAATAACACATTTACTAATATGATGGGTCTAACAATAATACATTTACTAATATCATTGGTCTAACAATAACACATTTACTTATATCATGGGTCTAACAATAACCTTTTTACTAATATCATGGGTCTAACAATAACACATTTACTTATATCATGGGTCTAACAATAACACGTTTACTTATATCATGATTCTAACAATAACACATTGACTAATATCGTGGGTCTAACAATAACACATTTACTTATATCATGATTGTAACAATAACACATTTACTTATATCATGACTCTAACAATAACACATTAACTAATATGATGATATAACCAAAAACACATTTACTAATATCATGATTCTAACAATAACACAATGACTTATATCATGATATGAACAATAACACATTGACAAATATCATGGTTCTAACAATAACACTATAGTTACTATCATGATTTCATCAATAACATAATAATTAACGACATATCTAACCAAAACACGAAAAACAACTACTTATTATGATTTTAATGATTACACATGAACTGATAATACGTGCATTAATAATGAGTCTAACAATGGTATTATGGCTAACAAAACATATGTCAATAACATTATACTAATATCATGATTCTAACGACAAAAAAATTACTAATATCATGATTCTAACAATAAATAAAGGCAACAGTAGTATACTGCTGTTCAAAACTCGCAAATCTATGGACATTTTTTGTTCTTCTAGTTTTCATGCTGTTAGGCTACCGGACTGGTAGAATCCTCACATTCCGACAACTCTAATAAGACTTCAGTGAATACTGACAATTCTGAAAACACTTCAGTGGATACTGACAATTTTGATAACATTACAATAGAAACTGACATTTCTGACAACATAACAGTGGATACTGACAACTCTTATAACACTACAACGGATACTGAGAATTCTGAAAACACCACAGTATATACTGACATCTATAATAACACTATCTTATATACTGTCAACTCTGATAACAATGCAGTAGATACTAGCAGTTATGATAATCCTTCAATGAATTCTAACTAAACCTATTAAGTATAACGATAACCCTGATAACGATATAGCAGACACTGACAACTATGATACAACACCAATGGATACTGACCACTCTAATAATACTACAGTGGACACTGACAACTCGGATACTTATAACTTTACAGTCGATAATAACATCTCTGATAATATTCCAGTGGAAACAGACACATCTACATTTGATGCTTACAACTCTGATAACACTACAGTTAATGCTAACATCTCTGATAACACTACATTTGATGCTTAAAACTCTGATAACACTACAGTTCATGCTAACATCTCTGATAACACTACAGTTGATGCTAACAACTCTGATAACACTACAGTTGATGCTAACATCTCTGATAACACTACAGTTGATGCTAACATCTCTGATAATACTACTACAGTTGATGCTAACATCTCTGATAACACTACAGTTGATGCTAACAACTCTGATAACACTACAGTTAATGCTAACATCTCTGATAACACTACATTTGATGCTTAAAACTCTGATAACACCACAGTTGATGCAAACATCTCTGATAACACTACAGTTGATGCTAACATCTCAGAAAACACTACATTTGATGTTAACAACTCTGATAACACTACATTTGATGTTAACAACTCTGATAACACTACAGTTGATGCAAACATCTCTGATAACACTACAGTTGATGCTAATAACTCTGATAACACTACAGTTGATGCTAACATCTCTGATAACACTACAGTTGATGCAAACATCTCTGATAACACTACAGTTGATGCTAACATCTCTGAAAACACTACATTTGATGTTAACAACTCTGATAACACTACAATTGATGCTAACATCTCTGATAACACTACAGTTGATGCTAACATCTCTGATAACACTACAGTTGATGCTAACAACTCTGATACCACTACAGTTGATGCTAACAACTCTGATAACACTACATTTGATGTTAACAACTCTGATAACACTACAGTTGATGCAAACATCTCTGATAACACTACAGTTGATGCTAACATCTCTGAAAACACTACATTTGATGCTAACATCTCTGATAACACTACAGTTGATGCTAACATCTCTGATAATACTACAGTTGATGCTAACATCTCTGATAACACTACATTTGATGCTAACATCTCTGATAACACTACAGTTGATGCTAACATCTCTGATAATACTACAGTTGATGCTAACATCTCTGATAACACTACAGTTGATGCTAACATCTCTGATAATACTACAGTTGATGCTAACATCTCTGAAAACACTACAGTTGATGCTAACATCTCTGATAACACTACAGTTCATGCTAACAACTCTGATAACACTACAGTTGATGCCAACATCTCTGATAACACCACAGTTGATGCAAACATCTCTGATAACACTACAGTTGATGCCAACATCTCAGAAAACACTACATTTGATGTTAACAACTCTGATAACACTACAGTTGATGCAAACATCTCTGATAACACTACAGTTGATGCTAACATGTCTGATAACACTACAGTTGATGCTAACAACTCTGATAACACTACAGTTGATGCTAACAACTCTGATAAAACTACAGTTAATGCTAACATCTCTAATAACACTACAGTTGATGCTAACATCTCTGATAATACTACAGTTGATGCTAACATCTCTGAAAACACTACATTTGATGCTAACATCTCTGATAACACTACAGTTCATGCTAACAACTCTGATAACACTACAGTTGATGCTAACATCTCTGATAACACTACAGTTCATGCTAACAACTCTGATAACACTACAGTTGATGCTAACAACTCTGATAACACCACAGTTGATGCAAACATCTCTGATAACACTACAGTTGATGCCAACATCTCAGAAAACACTACATTTGATGTTAACAACTCTGATAACACTACAGTTGATGCTAACATCTCTGATAACACTACAGTTGATGCTAACATGTCTGATAACACTACAGTTGATGCTAACAACTCTGATAACACTACAGTTGATGCTAACAACTCTGATAAAACTACAGTTTATGCTAACATCTCTAATAACACTACAGTTGATGCTAACATCTCTGATAACACTAAAGTTGATACTGACAACTCTGCTAACATTAAAGTGGATACTGAAAACTTTGATAACACTGCAGTTGATACTGAAAACTCTGCTAACACATCAATGGGTATTGATAACTCTGACAACAGGTAGTAAATACTGCATGACAACTGTAATAACATCACAACTCTGATAACTCTTCAGTAGATATTGATCGATACTGTAAACTTTGATAACACTGCAGTCGATACTGACTATTTTGATAACAATATCGTAGAAACTGACAACTCTGATAACACAACCATTGATACGGACAAATCTGATAACATTATCGTAGAAACTGACAATTTTGATAACACAACAGCCGATACTGACAACTTTGCTAACACTACATTTAATACTGACAAGATTCTTAACATACAGTGAATACAAACAAATTTTATTACTCTACAGTGGATACTGACAAATCTAAGAAAACTGCAGTTTATGCTGATAACTCTGGTAACACCACAGTGGATACTGATAACTCTGGTAACACCACAGTGGATACTGATAACTCTGATAACACCACAGTGGATACTGATAACTCTGGTAACACCACAGTGGATACTGATAAATGTCATAACACCACAGTGGATACTACCAATTTTGATAACTCTATAGAGAATGCTGAGAAAACCGTTAAATTACAATAGATAGTGACAAATCTCATAATTATAAAGTAGACACTGACAAATCTGATAAAACTTTACCACTACTGAAATATAAATTCACAAAGCAAACGGACATATCCAACAAAAGTTCAAGGGACCACAATACAAGATACTACAATGAACGTTAAACACCTTTCTACCAGAGTTAACAAGAACATGTTGCAGCACCATAATGATCAGCCAAAATTCTGTAATAGATGTTTCATTGACAGCAACATCAACTGTACAGAGAACCCAAACAAACTCTATAAATCTAATTGGATAACTGACAATTTTCGAGGCAACGATATGCTGTTACAAATTTAACAAAACATGAGCTTTCAATGCATATTAAACAACTATTTCCATTGTAAATCCACGCTTAAACGTCATAGAAACAGATGATAACTACCCACTATTATATAACTGCCAACTTACCAATAGACATTAAGGCAACGATAGAAAACATTAAAGAAACGCCAATTTGCCGTCAAGCACTGGATTGAAAAGAGAAAACATCAAAGAGACAATCAAAAACAACAGATTGATCACATTAATCAACCCAACCGACAAAAAAAAATGACATCAAACATCAGTGGATCAATGGATCAACTGTTATATGATAGTCTGATTTGACAAAAGGAACAACTCACAACGTTTTCTACAAAAACAAATATAACCAATAGGTGATACTTCGGATATATTTTCAAATGTCTTTAAATTCTGTTATGTAGAAAATTGTGGATTGAACCTGGTTTTATAGGTAGCTAAACTTCTCACTTATATGACAGTCGCATCTAATTTTATTATATTGACAACGATTATGTATATTATCTGTTGCTACATTTTGTTGTAGATCAGTTATATATATATATATATATATATACATGGTGATATACAAAACATACGTTGGTTAGGTGCAATTCTAGGGTTAGGCTTTTCTTCTTTAGTATCATAACACTCACTGCATACTGACAACTCTGATAACCCTACTGTAGATAGTGACAACTCTGATAACAATACAGTTGTTACTGATTGCTCTGATATTATTTCTGTGGATACTGACAACTCTGATAAAAATACTGTGGATACTGAAAACTCTGATAATAAAACCGTGGATACTGTCAACTCTGATAACACTACAGTGGCTACTGACAACTCTGATATTATTACTGTGTATACTGATAACATTACCGTGGATACTGACAACTTTGATAATATTACCGGGGATACTGACAACTCTGATAACAATACTGTGGATACTGACAGTTCTGGTAACATTACAGGGGATGCTGAAAACACTTCAGCATATACTGACAATTATGATATCATGACATTAGATACTGACAACTGATAACACTGCAGTGGACTGTAACAGTAGATACTGACAACTATGATAACACTACAGTAGATATTGATAACTCTGATATCAGTACAGTGGATACTGATAACTAAGATAACACCACAGTGGATACTGACAACTCTGATAACACTACTCTGATAACGCCACAGTGGATACTTACTATTCTGATATTATTACTGTGGATACTGACAACTCTGGTAACATTACCGTGGATAATGACAACTCTGATAACACTACAGTGGATACTGATAACTCTAATAACATTGCTGAGGATACTGACAACTCTGATATTATTACTGCGGATACTGACAACTCTGATACCATTACCATGGATACTAACAACTCTGATAACATTACCATGGGTACTAACAACTCTGATATCATTGCCGTGGATACTGACAATTCTGATAACATTACAGTGGATACTGATAACTCTGTTATCACTACGGTGGAAACTGATAACTCTTATTGCATTACTGAGAATAATGACAATTCTGATAGCATTACAGCGGATACTGACAACTCTGATAACATTACCGTGGATACTGACAACTCTGATAAAACAAGTGGATACTGACAACTCTGATAAAACAAGTGGATACTGACAACTCTGATATTATAACTGTGGATACTGACAACATTACCGTGGATATTGACAACTCTGATAACATAACCATGGATACTGACAACTCTGATAACATTAACCATGGATACTGACAACTCTTATAATATTACAGTGGATACTGACAACACTACAACATAAACTGGCAACTATGATATCATGACATTAGATACTGTCATCTGATAACACTACAATAGAAATTTACAACTCTAATAACATTAGGTTACTACCTATTTAATAGTTTTACATTTGATGTTAGTTTGTTTTGGGGAAAATGCTCTTTTGAACTTCTATTCATATTTGATATTTGCTATCTTGTTCTTGATTATTCCTCCTTGGTTAATAAGCGCCTGGTTTAAAATGGTCAATCAAGTTTTTTTTCATTTTTTGTTATTTTTCTATTAATATATTATTATTTCCTTCATTTTATTGTATTTCAGATCTACAAGGTTATATAATTAACATATGGTTGCTGGACGCTTTCTAGGAAGAGGTTTTTCTTCTTTAGTATCATTTTTTGGTTTGTGTTTGAATCATGTTTGGTATGTGATGTTTTAATTTGTAGATGTAAAATGAACACTTTTTGACTCAATAAAAATATGTATTTTATTGAGAACTTATTTTCATCGACAGAAGGAAAATTAAGCAGACTTTCACAGGTTTTTTTCTATTTTAATTTCTCAACAAATAATTGTCTATTCTAAAAACAAAAAGAAACATAACTTAGTCAAAATGAAAATGAGGGTGTATTCATGTCATATATTCTTAAAATTTTTAATACTGGTAACTAAATTTACATACTTGATTAAAAAATGTCTTTTTAACAAAAAAAGGTATATAAATTGTCCTTAATATAATGTCATGTATTTAAAGCAAAATTTTCCTGAAATCTTAAAACTCAAGACTTTTCAATTTCTAAAATTCATATGCTAGAAACAGGAGAATGGCCTAAGAAAATCAGTTGTGGAAAATTTGGAGACTTTAATTCATATTTTCTATACTTCTGAAGTTCAATTTTTGTACTTTATACGTTTTCTATTTGATAAATAAATCATGAAGAAAATTCACTTGCTAGTCATATTGAGGGCCCTTTATAGCTTGCTGCTCGGTGTGAGCCAAAGCTCCATGTTGAAGACTGTGCTTTGGCCTATAATGGTTTTTCTTTTACAAATTGTGACTTGGATGAAGAGTTGTCTCATTGGCACTCATACCACATCTTCTTATATCTTATCAAAAGGTTTTAACTGAACTAGTTTTGATACCATATGAATCATGGAAAAATCAAATATTTGATTGATCATTTGTATCATCTTTTAAATTTTCAATCTTCAGTTTCAACAAGTGCGAATCTGTTTTTTTATGATTTGAAATTTTATCTTTGAAGGAAAATTTGTCGAATATTTTTTCCTTTTCATTTCAACCAAGTATGATACTAAAAGTCAAATATATTTTTCTATGAAGTTTTTTGTTGACATTTTTGTATTTCAACCAAGTATAATTTTGATAATAAAGTCCAATGTCTCAACCAAGGTATTTCTATGAACTATTTTGTTGACACTTTTGTATTTTAACTATGTATGATTTTGATACAAATGGCCAATGTATTTTTCTATGAAGTTTATTGACATTTTTGAATTTTAACCAAGTATGATTTTGATGCTAATGACCAATGTATTTTTCTATGAAGTTTGTTCACATTTTTGTATTTCAACCAAATGTGATTTTGAAACTAAAGGCCAATGTATTTTTCTATGAAGTTTTTAGTTGACATTTTTGTATTTTAACCAAGTATGATTTTGATAGGGCCAATGTATTTCCTACAAAGTTTTTTGTTGACCATGTTGACAGTTTGGTATTTCAAACAAGTATGATTTTGATACTAAAGGCCAATGTATTTTTCTATGAAGTATTTTGTAAACATGTTTGTATTTTAGGTGTTTCTTGTTGTTTTTTTTGTTGCCATGGTGTTGTCCATCTCTCCTACCAAGGATTTGTATAGTGAGATACAAATCCTTGCTTCGACAAATTTTGAATGGTATTTTCTGCCTCATTAAAAAAACATAGTGGACAAAATAATATAATAAAACACAAGCAATTAGTTTATTACAACAATTTTTATTTCTCTGGAATTTTGCTCAAAATATTTGACAATCTCGTATTAAAATTCCCTAAAATTTTTCACAAGTCCCTAAGCATCAAGCTCAGCTCCACACTTCACCACACACATCATTGCAATCTTTCATTTCCTCATAGTCAGACACATTCAGACAATAATCAATTTCAGTGTATTTTTGGTAAACTCGTGCATGATTGTCTAAGATTTTCTGAAAATTTGATACATCTTTTTCAGTTATTTTTTGTTCATTCTGGCATTGAAATGATAAAAAATGTAAATATATATTTATTGGGGAATCATAAAAGAAGTATAGTTAAGAAATGTAATATCGGACATCTTGAAACAATCTAAAATAATTGCTACAGATATACATATAAATATGTCTTTCTCTAGTTAAAATCAGTACAAAAAGATAAAGGAAAGATTTCAGCAGTCTCTGACATTAATATTACTTTACAATTAAATACACATGTAGTAATTACATGCCAGTTTAAAATCTGCACTTTAACATTTTTTTAAAAACATCATAAATAAATGGTCAGCACTTAGAAATAACTTAGTACTTGTTTTTAGATAAAAGAAAAAAACAAAAAAAATCATTCTGTAACAAATCACAAACCAAAAACAAATTGGTTAATTATCAAAAAAAATAAAATCTGGCAGATCGAATAAATATCAAGCTTAAAATTTGTTCAATCTAAAAAAAATATTCAAACAAACTTCAACAAAAACAACAAAACATTTACAAATTAAACTGCAAGTAGATCTAAACAGCCTGGCCAGAAAGTATAAAAATGTCACACAAAGAAAAAACTCTCCAAATAATGATTTTTCACTTTCATACACAATAACATATATAAACATACATTCAACAAACATCTTTACTATACAAATAATTTGCACCAAATACTTTTTTTAACATGCACCATTAAATAAAATGTCCACTTCCAACACAATGGAACTGGCTATAATTACAAAGGAATAATAATGAGGTAAATCTTAAAGCTTTAATTTAATTGGTCACCCCACTACAGGGTAACTCTTCTGATTGGTTTAACAATGTCATGTGACAAAAAATTCAAATATTCCATGGCACAAAAAACATATTCCTTCAACTGAAGAGTTGATGTTTGACAGAATATACTTTGACGTGGAATGCTTTACAAAGTCATGGCCATTCAAATGTACATTTATTTTGATCATCATGAGGTATGCGGCACATATGTGACCAAGACGTGTTTCTTGTCCAGAGACAACAAAATACATATATAATACTTGGCAACTCATTGTCAACATGAACTGCGTTTTTTTTTTTAATAATACTTTTGCGTAGTTTTCCCCATATCCCATTATAACAAGTTGTGAAGACTAGTTTTAAAACTGCAGTCAGTTGTCGACTCCCTTACTCTGTAGAATGACTAGCACACCAGTTACTTCCCTTGGCTAGCCTGCAACCGTTAGGAATTAGATTCCACACAATGAGTGACTGCTAAATGATTGAGAGATCACCGTGATTGTATAATAAAATAGGCCGTAGTTTTAAACTACCGTACCCACAAATACTTTTTAGTCACGCTTTATTCCTTGGCTTAATTGTATGTTCGCAGGCCAAGCCAAATGTCCTTGTTCTTTTTAAAGCACAATGTTTACTCCTGATTTTTTTATCCAGCATGAATATCCTGAATGTGTGCACCCATACTGTCCAAGCTGCCATGTAATGGAGGACTTTGAGCAGATCCCATCGACATGGGACTCATGCCGTGGGCTCCGTGTCCCATCATCATATGATGCGGATGCCCTGGTATTAGCATTGCTTGCGAATGAACTGGTGGTCGTAACTGTGACATCTGAGAGTATGAACTACTGCCAGTGACAGCAGTACTTCCGAACATGTCACTACTATGCATACCCTGAACTCCAAGCATATCGTATCTTTGTCCTTCCATATGAGAATATCCCTTCATTTGATCGTACATTTCACTACCATGTCTTCCTTGAAACACTGGAATTAAAAAATTGAAAATAATATTAAAATTTGTAATCATGTTATTCATTCTTTAAACATTTAAAATCTAAAATCAGCACTATTTATGTTTGAATGCTCTATATTTTTGCTTAGCTTATTTGAGCAAAAGATTAAACAGAACTTCAAAAAATGCCTCAATATTTTTTCTTCATGTTTTTAGGTTGCTGTCTCATTGATGTATACCTGACTTCTCCTTCCTATTAAATCTCTTAATTCAAAAAGATGTCATGTGCTTTAACATTTTGTACATTGTTTGTTTTCTATGAGCTTATCCTTTGAACCAATTAAGCTTTACAATAACTTTTTAACTGTGAACAAATTACACTTAAGCTGTGAACAAATTGACTTAACCTTTGATAAACCATTAAGCCTAATCTGAGATTAGCAAATTCATTATAATCTAATCTTTCAATTTATAAGAGTATGTAATATGTGTACTGTGTAGGGGTCTAAGAACTACTTACTGTGAGGACTCATATGTGCCATGGCCTGGCTATCCCAACCCATACTCTCTGGACTATATCCATGACCTCCTGGTGCTGAAAAGATTAAGACAATGATTATGTTGTTCTTTGTATTTATCTTTATAAAACAGCTGTTTTACATGCAGTATAAATATTTGTGGTCGGAAACTTCACAGATCGTAGTAATTCTTTCGAAATTTCAAATTTCAACAAAATAAATATTATTGTTTTGAACCAATAGTGCTATTAACGAAAAAAACACTTTTATTGCCGAACAATAGTGCTTATATACATAGGTTTTTTTCGATAATATCTTACTCCTAACAGCATGTGAAACAAAGAACGGCCTTGTATAAACTGAAAACAGATAGGGAACACTTAGAGGTACATCTAGATCACATTTAAACCATTTAGTACCCACTTACAGACCCTCGTTATGAGGGAAGAGGAATTTCAATTGGAAAGATTTTCGCTCCTCAGGAGATGTGAGATTCTGTCAAGAATAACAAGCTTAAAAGAAATGCAATTTGCATAAGAGCCATGCCACCAAAGATAAAAGTTTCATCTCAGAGTTTTACCTCTAGACTGCTTACAGAGAGCTAATTAACAACAACCCGCAGATGAAAACTGAATTGCTGATGATATATGCCAATTTTGTGTTAAATAGCTTTTTAAAATATCAGGATACTGAGGGCGAAAATAGCCTTGTAGATAAAAAATATCAGCGTACAAGTGAGAAATTGATAGAAAGAAAAATAAAAAGGCAACTTTTGCATATATTTATAAAGCACTTAGCTACTAATTATTATGCAATTTACTGTTGAAGTTCCGCAGAAACAAAGACGACAAAAATTAATATTTTTATTGCGACATAAAAAAATCCGTTCCTCAATAAAAGGCACTATACTATAAGGCACTAAATGCTTTATGAATTATGTATAAAATCTTTAAGGTTTTTAAATAAATATAACTGGAACATGCAGAAGGAAGTAAATTTAGTTAATACTTTTCTCTTATTTGCATATTTTTGACAGTTGATGGGTTTATGGGTTTGATATTATGTAAGACTACAATGGTTTATTGTTTCACTTGCAACATGCCAAAATGACCGTGTCATGAATTTTATAGAGAAAAACCGATGGTAATGTGGTTATAATGACAAATGTCTTCATTTCATTTCCGTCATTTTTATACCTACTAAACAATATACATTAGATTTTAATTAAGAAAAGGAAATCATAATTTTCGTGTTTATTTTTTTGTTCATATGCTTTTGTCAAGTTGGCATTCTGCAAGTCACAATAATTTTTAATCCTTAAAGCTAGGCAATTAAATGGCTATTTGGATGGAAATTGAAATGCTTGATGTATTTCCATACCAGAAGGTTTGAATCCAGAAAGGGGGAGGAGTGTAAATTTGCATAGTTAAAAATACATGGAAAGTTTGATGTTTTAATTTAAATGAATTTTTCAAGTTTGATGTTTTTTTAGGTTATAAGAATAAAATTTTGGCAAAAACAAACCAATATTTTGTATAAGGAAACAAATATATACTAATTGCTGTCCCCTGAAGAGTCCAGTAGCAAATATTACAAACATATTCATATTCTTACCTGCTCTATTTGATTGGTCAATCATTGGTTGCACTATTCTTCGCCTTGCATTAATAAACCTGGAAATAAAAAATTTTTTTTTTTTTTAACCAATATAATTTTTGCACTGGCCTTTTCTAATTATCAACAAAATAATTTGACTTTGGCCTAATTGTGGACAAACTGTCACTAAGGAATGATTAATGACTGACAAGTGAGGCGCCACACAAAAACCAGAGTCTAGATCATCATTTGCCAAGATTTAGACAAATTCTCATTACTAAGGTGACCTCTGACCTCCCCTATCAACCTCAGTACAGATATTTACTTCTAAATTACAACCGAAACTTAGCCAAATTTCACAGTTTATCTTCAAATTGTTGACAAAAGTCTTTAAACCATTCAAAAATGCATTTAATTCATGATAAATGTTTGTTGAGAAATGAAATGGATCAGGGGAGAAGGCTGGTGAAAACATCTTTTGCCCTAAATTACTTCTTTAGAGCCATTAAAAGTTTTTCATGAGATTAAGTTACAAGTTGATGAGCCTTTCGGATTCCTATGCCATTAAATTCCTCATCACCCTGCAGACAACCCTAATGATATTATTCTTCTCATTTTTATTTATTTTTGCTAATTATTCCAATTCCCAGATGTAAATATAGAATTCATGGGGAACAAACTGCTAAGTAACATGTTGTATACAAAAGCAAACAGTGCTCGTCATTTTAATATGTAATAAAGAAGGGTTGATTTACACATATGGTTTTACTTTCAATAATCACCAAACTTTTTCTCCAAATTCTTGAAATTTCAAGACAAATAAACAACAAACATAAGAAAATTCCAAAACTTATTGGACAATAAAAAAATAATCTTCCAGTGCACTCCCCATTTTCCCAACCATCATAACGAACCACTAACAATTTTTGGTCTCGCCTTTATTTGAAGAAAATACCCTCACATGTTTACAAAATGTTTTGAAATTTTCCAAGTTGATTTGAAGTTTTTCACACCCAAGTTGATTCTCTGCTCATTTGTATGTGATAGATATCAAAGACTTCAAACAGATACTCCAATTACTTAAATAGCTACAATGATTGCGAAATCTTCAAAACTTTTACACAGATACAAGTTGAATCTTCTTCATTTAATAACCCATACATATTACATCAAACAAATCAAGCAATTACTCAAATAGCAGTGAAAGTTTGCCTTTTGAACTTATGCATGTTGCATTCCAGATTAATTGTATCATAGAGGGCAATTTAAACGTTGCTTAATGTGCAAACAGACTGCTTGCTTTCTGGTTGTAACAAAGTCAATACTGTGTGTTTACACAATCAGATTCAGAGTCAACACTTGTAGGAGAATGCTTAATGAATTTGAGGAAGCTGATTAAATCTAAATATTATCTTGTCCAAACTACCAATATAATCTTCTAGGTCTTTGTTTTCTTAACAAATTTCCACTTTATTTGATATTTGAGATGAGTAAAAGCTTTTCGTAGTATCCGACTTTAAAAAAAAATTGCCCTCCTAAATATCTTGTTTATCTTACACTGTATATAATTTGAGAAGAGTAAAAGCTTTCGGGGTATCTGACTTTAAATAAAAAAAATGGCTCTCCTACTAAATATGTTGTTTATTTTATACCGTATATAAAATATCTACTTCGGTTTCTTTAGAAAATTTTAAACTATAATTTAGATATAAATTAAATAGAGTCATACAAATAATGTAATTAATTCATGGTACACGACACCTTAGAACACTGAAAAAGCAATGGCAATCCTTAGCGTAAACTTGGATCCCCAATTTGATACCAATTTCTCTTAATGTGTTCTGTCAGAACTCAAATCAGATTTAGACATTTAAGCTTACATTGTTAGTTATGATAAAATGGGCTACTTCACGGCTTCACTAGGAGAAAATGGACACCAACTAGCCATTGAGACACTTGTAACTTCTTGTATTCCAATAATCATTTCAACTAATGGAGTCTTAATTAATAAAATGGCTGCCAGCCTGCAACCAGGTCCTGCCATTAGAAGTTTTCTTCAAAATTAGCAGTATCTGTTTGTCCCTTGTGAATTTTCTTCCGTACTTATTACTGGAGCAAGGTTTTGATGGAAAAGTCAGCAAAATAGTTATTTTTGTGTTTTGTTAAATTATTTAAAAAGTCTGATGTCAGATTAGACTGACGGTGTTGGTGTGATCTTCACTTAAGATCTACAAGAACCAAATGACAAATGATATTATCATCACAGTACCTTTTGTTTCCACCAATCAAATAAACTAATTGCGTAACTATGGGAACAGAATGTTTGTTAAAAAATATATTATACCTCCATTATCACAAATAGATAATGGAAAATATTGAACTTGGTTTTTTTTCATAAGTGTTTTGAGTTTGTTGTTTTAATAGTTTAATCAGAGCCATGTTTGTTTTGCAATAAAAGAAACTTTATTTTTTTTATTTTTCTTTCTCAAATTAGTATCCATTATCTCTACGTCTGTTACTCAAGTCAAGAAACTTTCTTCATAATTACAAAAGTACGAAAAAAAAAGTTTTAAATCTAAATCAGATGGATGATAAGACTGTAAACCGTGGATATCACAAGGGAGATGACCCATGGTTGTGTGAACCCGACTTTCAATCATCGACCATGTTATGGTTAACGTCAGACATCTGCATACACAATGCAGCTTTTTTGCACCATTAAAAGAAGCAGATAAGTAATTTTCTAATTTAAAAGTCATTTAGTTCAAATCATGCCAGATTAACTTACACAGAATAATAAACCTAACAATTTTTGGCAATTATTTCGAAAGGATGATTGCATTGCATCACAAGAGTATCAAAACTACCACTTAAAAATAGACAGATATTTTAAAACTTGTGGTAAAACAGTCAAAATAGATTAATATTATTAAATAGTTAGGGATCACTTTCTCCATTGACGGGGATAACAAATGTCAATAATACGACACCTTTATCCAAATCTTGTTTTGTCGGACATTTCTTCGTATCCTGCACCACAAACTTGTGTTAAGTTAGAAATTTAACACCCGCGATTTGACTGATTGATGGTACGAATATCTTGTTAATGACAAAATGATCAGTTTCTGTGACAGATTACTTGAAACCAAGAACTTGATTGTTTTTTTGACACTTTTGGGCAGGTAAATGGCTATTATAATCAACGGAATACAATGACTCTGTTATAGATATTTCAATGACCCGTTTTACACTACATTACATTTGCACAAGTTTAAATTACCTATCTAAAGAATGTTAACCTTTTATTTTGTTGTGTATACTAGCAATATTTTAACTTGGGGACAATTTAGATACACTTGTGGGTTACTCATACTATTGTTATCAAACTTGGTAGGGTGACCTCTGAAAAAAGACACTACATGAAATATCTAACTGTACAGTTCTCGATCAAGATAGACATGATTAATACCTGGCAGAATTTATTCTTTGAACAATTTCAATTAACAGGTGAAAAGTTTAGAAATCAGATCCATAACAAAGTTTATGTATATTTTTGTTGGACTAGGTAGGGGAGATAATCACAATTTTAGTGATCATTCAAAAGCAATTAATCATAATTTGTGACAACTCAGTTTAATTTACCTGAAATAATTTGAGTACATAATAGCTGACAAATTATGAATTAATTAATCTTTTCAAAATGCAATGTACATTTTACAGAGCACAGCGAAAAGAAAAAAAAAATCAAATTTTATTAATTTTTCATAGAATAGAAACCCATAAATCTAGAACATAACGGAGAGAATATTTAATGGGCTTAATGAGCAGATGAAATCAATTACCGCTTAATGAATGAAGAAGGTGGGAATACCCTGTCAATTTCACATGTTCATATCACCAAATAAGACAATTTACCACAACAAAAAGGTCATTTCTCCATAAATGCTCGATAGAAGATTTTCTCCTCTTCATTCTACACGGAGCTAATGTCTAAATAGATCTCGTCAGAATGCCCAGTCATGTGTTAATATCAGAT
This sequence comes from Mytilus trossulus, assembly GCF_036588685.1. Taxonomy (NCBI): domain Eukaryota; kingdom Metazoa; phylum Mollusca; class Bivalvia; order Mytilida; family Mytilidae; genus Mytilus; species Mytilus trossulus. The sequence goes on along the minus strand of NC_086375.1, from coordinate 27,387,676 downwards.
TTTCTCCCCTTACAGCATGCTGCTATCCATTTAGAGAGGAAGACAACAGACTAGGCCTAATGCTATAACCCATGTCATTATCAATTTACCTCTATCTATTGTGTTTTTAATCAAACTTAATGCATATCTAATCTTCTTGATAATTCAAAAATTGGGGTTAAGATTCTCCGCTGGCTACGATATCGATTGTCAGTTTCTCCCTTAGAGGACATTGTAACTAATGGTATAATGCCTTTGTATGTTACATGTAATTCTCTTGTTTATCACAGTCAGATCTTGATTTCCTTTAATTTGCAGAATTTTTTTTTCTATCTTTGATTTTATCGGAAATGGAATAGAACAAGTTCCTACAGGTAGACCTTAGAACCACATAAGGGGGCCTGCTTCCTGGATCCTGAAACTGGATACTTAAATCAAGACATCAATATATTAACAAGGCAGTCATTTTATCATTATATCAACAATTTTACTTTTCAATAGACTTCTTGTCTCATTTAGATATTTACATTTCATTATATATAATTGGCCAACAAATTACTATAATGATTGGTGGAGATTTCACCTTTGACCTTTAATGTATTATTTTGCAATTAAAGCGAAGAATTTTATCTTTTGTTTAGAATTACCCACCCTTGATACAATACTGTGACAAGCGATAAATGAATTATCAAATATATGTTTTTAAACTGCCAATTTGGAGTGTTTCAGTTCTTCTGGCAGGATTATGCATTTTTTGCTAGATAATTCTGACATACCATTAATATTTGTCTTATAAAGATGATTATCAAACCCCACATCTGTATCAAATACTGGCAGACTCTTCATATCATAGATGGGAGCAATATGATTCATACTATTGTAACATTGCTTAAAAAAAGCCATAGTGGTATAGCTAACAGCTGGAGTCGGCCCCTGCTGCCCTGACTGTATCTATAAAGTGATAAGACTTCACTGCACTTTCTAGCAGCACTTTGCTTCAACCATTATATCTGACATATAAGTGATGGCAGATTTGATTTATTCACTTCCAAATTCACATATATATTCTGACTTTAGGGGTGGCCCAAAATGGTTGACTCATTTATCATACTCCTATTTAAATTTATAAAAATAAAAATTTGAAGATGTATTTTTTTTCTTCGCACTGCCCCTCTTAACCTGCGGCAATTAAACGTTTTTCAAATCTAGATATTTCCAAAAATAAATTTTATTACATACAAAAGTCATGATAAAATCTCCTAACAAACAGATAAAACCTGATTTAAGTGCAAGACAAACAGAGTTACTTCCCTTTATATACCAAAAACATTTTTTTATTTCAACTTAAAAATACAATTTCCTCCACCTCCATGATTAACGTAGATTCAGAAAATAAAATCGACATTAAAGTGATGGTTAAATTTTACAAACTTGACAGTATTGTCTCAAGTTCTGTATTAAAACACATTTTCATTACCATCAAAGTTGATGGCAATCATTAAAAGACTGCACTCATGATGCAAATTAAGCCAAGCTTTTATTCACTCTTAGGAAATTTTAAGGTTAAAAAACATTTTAAAAAATATGATTCAATTAGTACGCAGCCATTTTCGTCATTTGGAACTAAGGAATTAACACCTAAGTGAACTATGATGACTTTCTATAACACATTCATGTTTCAATGTGTTTTATCAACTTCCTGTTGAAATATCCTGGAGCCAGGCACATCATCAACTGGCGAAATGATTGAAGAAAATAAAATTGTGTGTCGGAATGTGCTAAGTATCAAGATTTGTAAGCTCTGGTAAAATAATCAACATCATGTCGACTAGATCAACATAACACAATATTTTCTGAACCATTAGTTTCATAGATAACACATTTCTGGAAAACTTGTCTTAGGCATGTCATAATCTATATGCCTTCTCCATTCAAACATTAATCTTCTCAAAATAAAAAAAAAATCACACTTTTTATATTGGTAAAACTTGAACTTTGAACATTTTTTTTTTTAAACTGGACCTTTGTATTTTTTTACTACATTGCATTTAAATTGTTATTTTATGGCGCTATGTCTATATTTTTTTATCATTTAAATTGTTATTTTATGGCGCTTTCTATTTTTTTATTATTTAAATTGTTAGTTTATAAAATGAAAAGTACTCTTACAAAACACATTAAATCATGGCACTTGCAAATAATTTTTACCTGAATTTTAATTATATAATTTCTTATTTCTGAAGACAGAAAAAAAGTATGGTCTGAGTGATTCTGTCGTAATTATTATGTATTTTACTATGGAAATTCAGCTCGCTATCCAGGTTGTCGTGCAAAGCAAACTCCTGCAATCTAAGTGGAAAAGCTTGCACACATTAATGAATTTAATATAATTTTTCAATTAAGTAGTCGGTTTTTATAAGTTCAAAAAGTGGGTGTAATTTCCCTCTAAGATGCCATTAAATTCTCATTACTTCATCAAGAAATAACAGGAATTTTTATCTAATAATAGCAAGATCTAATCCAAGCACTAGTCTCGTTTTCTCCAGCTGTCCAAATCGTATGCTATTGAGAAAATACAATTTCCGTGTGCTTGTTATCCAAATGACTTGGCCAGCAAAGGACTTTAGGCTAAACATTAAAGAAAAATACCCTGTTGTTAGTATTGATATCAAAATTGTCTTCTTTAAATGAGCATTTGTATTACAAAAGCCGTGATTATCACGCCTGGAAAATGGACAATGATAAAAGAGGCCTAATTATCTCTTGCAGAGGGGGAGGGTCAGCCAAAATATATTAAAATGACAAGTGACAAATAGCCACTTTTTGTCCCAAAAACTAGAAGCATCAGACTAACAATTAACTCAGTCATCTTAAAAACATTCCGGTATAAAGAAAAGTCAATAGCTGGCCATTTAAAGTTACAATCTCTGAAAAAGCTGCAGGTTTCCTCCTTTCTTCTCACCTTCTCCATAATTTTCTTTTTCGATACAATCGGGTTACGTTACAAAAGGAAATTACCTTCATTTGTTTGTGTCAGTCTTCCGACGCAAATATCAAAATTCTTCGATCACGTCTTTCATACTATTACCAATTCAATACAAGTTGTGATTAAATTTCACAAAATATTAGCAATTAAGTAGGTCGTAATTTAGGAAAAAACTATATTGTAATTTTGTTTGGTGCAATTTTTATGGTTTTATAATGGGTCAATGATATGAAAAGGTATTTTTCAATGGCGGTTTCCTAATTTCCATTTAGTCTATAGGTTCCACTTGAGGGTAATATGAAATATATTTTAATAATTCATCATCTTAAAACTTCAATATAATTGACAACATGAATAAATTCATAAACGAGAGGGCTGGAGCAAGCACAATCAAATTCTTACTTTCAAATTTCGAGAGAACGGCTGACTGAACACTACCCTGTTTAAAATGCGTTTTCTTGGTTAATAAATGTTTTTCTTTTCTTTAAATCATTTACTTTTCAAAACACTGATCAACTCCTAGAAATTAAATAAACTTGTGATATACATTAAGGGACTTCAACTGTATTAATTTGACAACTGTTGAAGAGAAAAATTGAAAATAATGATTTTATGGCTGGCTTGTTAGTAGGCCAAGCATTTCCCCTATTCATTAAAGACCCTGTCAGTCTTAACCCCATCACAAAAGTCAAAATATCATATGTAACAAAGCCACTCAACCTTTTAGCATTTTTGAAATATGGGAAAATAATGAGCGGAGAAAAACAACTGTTTATTACTGATGAATACAGTAGTAGTGAGAGAGTGTAAACATTAGTATAAGTCCATATGGAGCAGAGAGCTTGATCCAAAAGATTATTAAACTGATTTGAAAATACTTAATCTGACTAGATGAGAATTTCCAAGACATGCGTGTGTTATTTAATGAGACGATTGCGTGCTGTGGCACAATCACCGACTATCCAGCTAATACTTGTGAATACATACGACAATTCCGTCTTTTCAACATTTAAGAGGATCACATGGTGTAGAGAATTTCAATCGTTAATTTTATGAATGACATGGCATCAAATAGAGACACCCTGAGAAGAATATACACAATAGAATTATATTTGATATGATAATCATGGTTTTGTTCGTGTATTTCCCCTATCATCACGATCATCTCTGGATACAATAACTGATACATGATCGTCATAACTCCACACGCCTTTTTAAATCGTCAAGACACAAGGTAGAATAACAATACTACAGAGAGAGAAACAATAGTATACAACTGCAAAGTCTATCTACATCTTTTTGTATACACCTCGCCACCCGCCATGTTAAAACAGAATGTCAAATCTCGATCTTTACTGTCCTTAGATTTAACTTCCTCCAGTGGACATTAATCATTGCTGTGTAAAACTTATCAACCTTTTTTCTTACAAAATGTCCTATTAAATGTTGTTAAAATGAGAAATATGTGGAAAATAGCTAGTGAATCCTATTAGAGTCCGTTGGGATCCAGATTACCTCTCGCTTCAAACAAAGGCAATTATTGGCCTGCTTCTTAAACTCAGTTATACTGGAAAAATCTTATTGCTGTGGATTAAATCTCACTAATTTCATTCTCGGAGATTTTATAATATTCCGTCTCCATATGAAGATTACAATACAGCGATAATGTCTTTTCTGGTGTTTTTGTGGGGATAAATGACAGATTTTCTGCTTAGTTTAACGCATTCAGACATCCTTGGTATAGGTTAGGTAGCCATTGTTTCTCTCTATCTTGACGGATTATGGATTTTCAATTTTGTAGTCCCCTAGAAATTTCTTAGTGATCATGATTATGGCCAAATCTATGACCACAAGTGTGTAATATCTCAGTTCAAAGAATCACTTAATAAATATCTCTACGGCTGTATATAGCGATCTATCGGTTAATATTAAAAATCTGATTGTTTGTAACTATAGTTGCCAAAAATATTCTAAAAATGTTTTTACTTTAATTTTAATAAAACCTTTACGAAATTTGAAATTATTCATTTAATAAATTTGTTTAAATATTTCTAATGCATGATGTTGTCACAAAAAATTAAATTTGAAAGACAAATTATTACATATATACCATGTATGACAAAAGATTCGCTGACAAGTATTATTTATACCATACAACAAATTGTTAGTGAAAGAATATATTCCTAGGATTTTCATGTTGATCTTTTCCTATTTGTTTTTTTCCTGTATTGACCAAAAAGGTTAGAAAATCTTGTAAAAGATAAAATTTAACATTCAAACAGTTAGGTATGCATCAATGGCCTCGGGAAAAACATCTCAACTTAAAGATATTTATAAAATTTGTTTTACAAATTAGCCTAGCGTAAAACGTGAACTGAATAATCACAGTAAAGCCGTATGTTTTTCCTCGGCTTGTTGAAAAGAGCATATATTGTTTAATACATGTATACACTACATCATTTAAAACAAAACTGCACAAATCTTATGTAACTCTGACAAAAAGTTATCTGTTTCTAAACGGGTAAAGGCGAAGAGGATTTCTTTGTTTTCTTATGACAGCATGTCATGTTGTGATGGATTTCATTTCTCAAATTTACATTTAAAATGTTACATTGGAGATCCCGGTACAATCTGATAAACCTAGTCGAGATATTATTTCACTATTTTATCAATGAATCAAATTTCAAGCTTAAAAAAATCGAGCTGAAAATTACTTAATTGATGTAGATAATTATAGGGTTATTAATACCCCTGTAAATCTAGGTTGGGTTTAAAAAAGATTTTATGTCTTTCACTTATTGAAATTTGAATAACATCTATGCACACCAAAATGCTATCAAATAGTCATTTATAAAAACCCAAATTAAACTTGTACCAGATTCTTATATCAACCGCAGAACTCAAAGTTTAAGCATGTTCAGAACATAGACAAAGCAATTATAGAGTAAGTACCAGTTGGGCAGGGACCCAATCTGGGTCTTGTTTAATGTACAGAATTCTTTTTTGATAAATATTGTATTTCTGGACGTTTTATGTATACTGCAAGGTATTTACCTACTTATGATTTCATGGCTGTTTGCACCAAAAGACAGGGGGTACAAAAAAAATAATTACATAGTAACTGATTAGACAAAATAAATTACTTAAGTTAGGGATGGCTCTTGAAACAAATTAAATACTGCAACTACTAAGATGTAGGAAATTGTTTAGAAATAAGTAATTTATCTGAAATATAATACGGCATGATAAATGTAGAAGGAAATCAAATGTTTCAGTTATAAAAGACATCAAATCCCCGAAATTAATGGATACTTAAGTTATTATATACAAGTTATACCGTTATCGGTGCTAGAAAATTAGTTTTGATGTTTTCCTGTAGGTAAAATTAACTGTAGGCATAGCAAACTTATCTTAATTAACTATACTATTTGTCAAAACATTTAGTTGCTGCAGATGTTCCACTTATACAGTTCCTATGATGGATGGCTTTATATCTCCCCTCCCTGTGTTGTGTAACGTAATATTTAGTTTACTCCACAACCATTGAAAACATTCATCTGTACAATATCCCCTTTTGTTCCACAAAGATTTATCAACAAACAAACATTAGACAGACATGGCCTTATCACGACTTTGATACAATATGCAGACCATCACAACATTTTTGAAAGCATGAAAATATGGCTTCAGTGACCTAATTTACCACTACATAAATGTGAAAGTAGGTCAAAAATCAAATGTCAGAAAACCTTAACAAGTTCTGGGATTAGAAAAGCTGTCACCAAAACAAATAATATGAATTGCATAAATTCAATATTTAGTGTTATTTTTAAAGTACATGTATTGAAATGTTGATAATAACAAGTTACTTTTTTATTACATTCAGAGTCATCCAATTCCGACCTCTACTAGTAGGTCAAAAAGAGGAAAAGGATCAAGGGAAATAACTATTTAGCAGATATTATGCAATTTCTATGTTGTGAGTAATTCAATCCATCCTTTCATATGATCTAAATAAAAGCCAGTGTCAGTGAAAAGAAAAAAAATCTACACTGATGAATATTTAAAATCTGAACATCTAATATCCGTATTTAATCTCATTAAAGTTTACAAAGTTTAAATTTGAAATCCATATCTAAAACGAACAAAGGCGGAAACCTTTAAATCAATCTCTTTTATCAAAAGAAAGTAGAAATGGAGGGGAGGAGTCGTGCACAGAGAGGGTGTGGTTGCTTTAATAGACTGTTCAAACAGATCCCTTTACTTATTACAGAAATTACAGAGCTGTGTATATATGTTTTGTATAATTGGTAAACATTGGTCTTTGTGTTATGTTTAAGTAACAGCCAAATACACGGCATTTAAAAAAATCTGAGGAAAATATAGATACACAAATGAATAGAAAGAGATTTGAGGTGGTTCGTGCTTGATTACACTTTAATTCGGAACACATTTCTTAAAGGAAATGAACAGGAAAGGTAAAGATCCATTTTACGGCTAATCATGATAACCCTAAACATAACCAGCGCTATAGCCTCCACATGAAAAGGAAGTCAGCCAGTTAACAAACTCTGAAAAAGCTTGTTTTTTTTAACCCAAGGCAGTATTTCTATAATTAGTTTACTAGACCATAACATTTATTCAAAATACACATAATAGGTTAGCTCGAAGAATTCTTTCTTCAGATCGGGTCTAGCTATGAATGTTTAAACACTATACTACATTATTATGGTACTGCTGAGTGAAGGAGTTAGCCTTTGTTAGTATTTTCTGCCATGAATTTTTAGAATAATCACAGGCATGGCTCATTGATTTCCGCGACAAAAGAACTTGCATAAATGGCCATACATGGATGAGATTGTAAATTGATAAGTGCCAAGATACCCTATTCTGCCGATTTTTATCTCGTCTGGTGAATTATAAATCAGATCACCCCGGAGAATTGTGCTTATATAATGTACAACAGTATCAAAAACCCATTCACTTTTCCTATTTCTCTTTTATTCTCTACCCGGTACCATTTTCCAATAAAACTCTTAAATTTTCTATACATTATTCAATTACTTTCATGCACTTTGGATTTGAAAAATAGGCAGATATCATCAACATTTTCTCGTAATAATCAATATTTAAAAATAACAATTATTATTGAATTTATGCAACTCATATTATTTGTTTGGGTGATAGAGTCCCGCCAAATGATTAAATATCGTGATAGTGGCGTCAGTTTTGGGGTCAGTCAATAATCAGAATCGGAGTTTAATACAGAGATTTTATCGTGTAATATTATACCTGCTTTAGTACAATCCGACTGGCTATAATCTGATCAAACTTTCATTTACTTCTTACATTGGTAAAGAAAACAATGAATGCTCTGCCAGGGCTTTCACACGATATTCAACCCACATCGAGGGCCAAGGGTTAGGATTTTTTTGTTAATACTATACAAAACCTATGGGACGTGTCTAAAAGAATTGTCATATTTATGTCTTCCAATTCCCACCTCTATTGAAAAGTCAAAAAGTGAAATTTATTGTAACATACAATAGGAGTGTCATTCGATCGCCGTTTTGCCTTACAAATATTATACTCATTTTACTTATATTTAATAAATCATTTCAAGAATTCCAAACAATGACTTTCAACTTTCCTTTCGAAATAGTCTGAATGCCTCCTTCACTAAATTTGTATCTAAACACATTCACAAGCAATTCAATTTATCGTTAAAAATCTTTAAAAAAAAATTAGCGTTCCAACTTCCAATCATCCAAACATAATATGTAAATCTGTCTTAATACCTATCTCATACATTTATATTTGAGAACATGTTCACTCGGATATCCCATGTTTATAAATTTTTGTTTGGGTTAAATTTAGATCTTTAAATAGACAGCTGAAAAAAGGAGATGAAAAATAAATAGTTTAGAGATAGTATCACGATGGTAAGGTTAATGGGGTACAGAAATTCAGCCCCAGCCAAGATTGAAAAACTTGAGAGATCCTGATCAAGATAGCTTTCAGTAGGTGATAGCTATCTCCCACACTATGTGTGACCAGTTACCACCATCAAGCAAACCCAGTGAACATGATCCGATACAGGTAAAAAATTCTATAATCACGTTCGCCATTTTTTTATGAAGTCTTTGTGCCAAGATAATCCTATTTAGTAGAAAATAGCTACAAACCCCAAAATCAACAAATCGTACAAGCTTGTGATTTTCATTTAAATTTTCAATGAAAATGAGCATAATTTGTACGCTTGACTAAAGGGAGATAAACCACCCATCACGGTAACGATTAATCTTATTAGTTCTGATAGGATTATATATACCCCCTATCATACCTTACAACAAATAGATTGTCTCATTCACCTCAAATTTGACAAGAAAACATTTAACCAACAAAAGTTTTGACAACTTATGTTGTAAATACCATTGATAGGGGGCTTAACTGACAGGGTGAAAACTTGAAGATGTTTTGAGAAGGCAGACGGCTATGTCTTTCACAGCATGCTTAGGAGACATGATAGCTTCAAGTTGGCAATTCTTAACACCTTTAAAATTCTTTTTTACAAGGTAATTTGCTGCCATTTGCCAACATGTTAAAAGTCCATCATGAAGCTGATGTTTAGCAGAAGGTTAACTTGGGTGAACGGAGCTTCGATCAGGATGTCACCTGGTAGAAAACAGCAATTTCATGCTTGAGATCTACTTGTAATGCAACTGCTGCCAAAATAACAGGCCCAATAGAAATAAACTGCTTTACCACATCAACTGACAGACATATCAAAATACCTCGTAATAAATCTATAACCTATTAACTAATGATAATCGTCGGCAGGGGGTAAAATGTTGGGAGACAAAAAAAAAATGTCAAAACTACAATGAATGATGAAAAGTGCAAGACAACTCTGAAGTATTTACACATTACTATAATTTCATTCATAGTACACTCTACTCCAAAACAAAACAAACATCAAGGGCGACAACCAGTTAACTTTCGATATTTTTTTGACTTTTTTTATTTAAATTCACTTTTATGAATTTGTTCGAATCTATTTTTTCTAAATTCTTTCACTTTTTATTTTGAATAAGGCTGTCAATATTTTATAAATAGAAATGAGGACATTTGGAAGTTTTTTCCTAAGTTCTGTTTTCATATCAAAATTTAAGAGATGACTTACCAATTATTTACTTGTAAAATTGTCAGCCCTGTTTCTTGAGCTAATTGTTTCTTTTGTTCTTCTGATGGGTAGGGATGCTGTGAAATATAATAAAAGAAATATAATATTTTTCAAATAAATTCTGTAAATAAATTAGTTTTCTTTGTATTACAGCACTATCATTTGATTTAAGAAATAAATGAATAAACTTAAAACACATGTCAGATTAATTGTGCTAGAAAACAGCTGAAACAAAAACCAATTCCTAAAATGATAGAAAACATTACAATTGTCATGATAAAAATAAACACAAAAAAAACTCATTAAAAATCAAATGTAGAGTATTTTTCATTGCATACACCTATCAATCAAAAATAGTACAGAAACCCTCATAAAACGTGACAGAAAAAAGTGGGGAAAATGTCAGTTATATCCCAAAACTTAGCAGTTTAATTGGCACAATATTGCAACATATGATTAATGACAACGACATGTATTCAGGTTAATGGCAGTATAGACTGCAGGCATGATGGAGTACCCATCATACGACCTCTGACCCCAATGTTTGTCCCACTGGAATATCACTGTTCCAAAACATGTCAATTCAACTGCAATTGAAACAAAATAAATTCTGTACTAGACTGAACTTGTCCTTTGGGAGCTCTTCACCAAGTTAGCAAAACACCATTACCCGGCACATACACTCCGACTCATTTTAAAATGAATGGTAATTATATTAAACCTTTGACAATGTTCAAATCTAACTACACTTATTTAAATGGAAATTGATCTATATGTGTTGATCTGAAGGTCGGAAGGTCCCAAGTCTTCAACTTAAAAATTCTTATCAGCCTATGATCTTCCCTAAAATAACTAACTTTATGTCTCCGATCGGTGAAAGTTTTAAAATAGTTGTTTTTAAGATTTATTTTTTATCGGCTAATGATAAAAATTCATAACTATTTTTTATGTCTTTCAATACCACCGTTATTGTTAAGTTTTCTGATAAGCTTGTTTGTTGCTTGTAGAAAGATGCCTTTCAATACTGAAATTGGAATTCGGCAAATTTTTCAATTAGACGAGCAATATTTGTTTCTAACGTGAACCATACTTATTTAATGAAAATTGCAGCTCTGGAACTTCAGACTTCAGAAAATAGAATGTTTAAAATGTCAGTTTGATAAATGAATGTTTAAAAGTTTGGATGAATCTATTGCTAATTATGACCAATTGGTAAAAGTCTAGCACAAAAGGGAAACAATTTGGTAGAAAAACATGTAATTTTGTTGCGATTTTCATGCCAATTTGGACACCAATGACTTGAGAATGGTGTTAATAATACGAGAATGTCTCATATTCTTCGTTTAATGACACCCCCTGTCAGACCGACATGATTTACTTCCCCTTGTCAAACCTTAATTTACAGTGTCTAAGCCAAGCCCCCTGACCCTTCCATTAGGGTATAAGACGCTGTATTTTAACAGGACCTTATGTAATTAGGCAATTCATCAATACTACCAAAAGAATTTTACAAAATATACAATTATTTTCCCATTCTGTAATTTCGTTAGAAGGTAAATCAATTGTTAAATGGATAATTCTTCCCATGTAACTGATCACCTAAAATCTAACAAACAAAAGATCATCTTGAGAAAGTCGGTAAAATTCTACATCAATAAAAGTAAACAGCAGAGCTTACATTAATGTTTATGTACACTTCTAAAGAGTTGTCCGTATTTAGAACTAATTTACAATTCTGAGGTAGTGCCTATTTGAAAGTAAAAGCATGTGCATTACTTCAACGCATATGCTGTCCCATAAATGAGTTTTTCTTTGGTCCATAAACAAAGAGCTATGCTAATCTAATATCAATACCGAAGCTGTCACGGTCAAGTGTCTGATCATTTATCAACACAAAGCTGTGGGTCTGGTGTCAAATGACCCATGATCACCATAGACAATGGTCAGTTACAATGGTCAACACTTGTGGAAACCAACAGATTTGGACATTTCTAAAGATCACTGGATTTTAATTCAAGTGTCAGGACTGATGTTTTGTAACCAATTTTACAGGACATTACAAAAGAGAGCCATCAAGATAGGCAAGGGAATTCACGCCTGCTTCCTAATGTCCCCTGTACAAAATGCTTCAATGAAGTTAATTAGAGCAACAAATTAAATTAAACCTGGTATTTCACTGTTAAAAACTGGTCATTTCCAACAAGATGAAATTAAAACTGATCCATCAATATCTAATTCCAATTGAACTTTTATTAAAATCAATTTATCAGTCTTACTTGTCTTTTTTGAGAAATTAGTTTTAATTTCAGGCAAAAAAAAGCATTTATAAAATTTCTGTTAAAAAAATTGGAATTCAGAAAAATTTAGTTAATTTTTTAAAATGGATATCCAATATATTTTTTTAATTGAACAAAAGTGAGGTAAAAAGTAGTTTATAAATATTTTTGAGTAAAAAGTCAGCTTTTTGCAGAATGTTTTTATTGCCCCCATCTTGATAACGCTGCACAAATATCAGAGCAATTTTCCTCCCACTGATGTAATAAAGGAATCGAGAGAGTAACTTTTCTGAAAAAGTAGACAAAAATGACAGCTGAAATCAAGTCAAATAAGAAACATCATATTGAATCAATTTTTGTTGAGGCTAACCTAATCAGCTGGTTTGCAAAATAACCATACTTAATTGGAAAATTTGGAAATTTGCTTTATTAAGTTCTATAGATCACCCATGTAGAAATGATCATATGATGAATCGGATGCTTGCGGAGTCACCTATCGTTTTAGATCAGCCACAAATTCGCTGATTGAATTATTTCTTGATAAATAAATATCCATTTCGTATGAAAACTAGTTAAGTGGGTAAATTAAATCTCCACTGGGTTTCAATTTAGACGAAAAACTATATTAATGAATTTGAAAATTAGTGAATATTGTTTGATTAAATTCATATTTCAATTGTAATCAAATTTCAATTCCAGAACCAATGTTCTACTTTTCATCACCCGATTTTTTTCGTCTTTGTCAACAAGAATCTCGATTTGTGGTAATATAAATAACTTAGAGCAATTAAAACACGGTAAAAATAAAGTGATCCTACAGGGTATGTCAGATACCATTACAAAATAACCGATTAATTTATGTAGTACTATTAACCCATTCTACATTAAACCTCCGTTTCTCATTAACCTTTGTCCCTCACGCTTTTGGGGGACGGGATATCATCATTTAGGACACAATGGTTTAAATCGTTCGTCTTTATATGGTCTGTCACCCAATGGTACACAGTCATAAAAGACAGAATTTCATGTGTGAATTTTGATACGGACATAGCAATGCATATTGAATAGTTTCTCGTCTCAGTGTAAAATGCTCCATACCATGAGAAATCAGATAGCCTTCCTTTTGTTCAAAATGGTAATTATTAGAAAATGAAGATTTCTCCTTAAACAACGAACAAGAATATTCATTTTGCCTCTTGAATAAATAGTGAAAATTATACATCAATTTCAAGTCTGATTTTGCATCAATTTTCTTCCAGATTAAAAGGTTAATACTTTTGTTTGTCAATTGTTAGGGGGTTGATGAAAACGTCCAAATCTTCCGATCGTCAATGACAGTTTTGAGATATGATTAGGTAGCTCATTTTTGTTTAGGTCTTAGTCGAAATCTCTATTATCCCAATAGATAAGTTGCCAATGTTTAATTTTTTCCTCGTTTTTTTTTTGACGAAGCCTTAGCTATGCTAAGATGAGGATCAGTAACTCCAAATTAACATATGTCAGAAAGTTATTTTTTACATGGGAACCAATAAGAGAAATTTGTTATTGGGGGATTACATATGATATGATATGATATCATTCAATTATAACCATATATCCATCTATCAATACACACACATTTCCTTTCATCACAGTTATGACAAGATTCATTAGTGTAAATATCTGGGGGATGAAGGCTTCTAATCATTGTTAAATACCTCTGCTTTCATCAAAATATCTGCAAGCCCTCCTCAGATAGATCTGAGACTTGATAGCTGGTGAAGATTACCCCCTTATTTCACTCGCTCATTTGTCAAAACTCATACAACAAAAAACGCACATCATTTTTAATGGATAAAGATGATACCGTTTTTTTACGATGATGTTATGAAATACATGTCGAAAACGTGCTGCGATTCTTGAGTATGTTAATTACACATCATAACTTGATATGTTTTTTAGTACATCTCATTCTTGCCTTGGCCAATAGATGGTAAATTCTGATCAAATCACACAAGTATGCACTTCGATGGATTTGTTTTTATCTATACATTTTTTCGTTATTTAATTACTTCCCCTGTAATAAAGCTTGACAGTTACTGCATGTACTTTTCTATTGTACTTTATCTATGACTAACTCTATAATACTGCAGATTATCTTATTATCCTCATTGGCTAAATACTTCTGTAGCTGAAATCATCCTGAAATCTGCTAAAACCATAGTTTTTCGAGTTTACTGAATGCAGTAATGTATAAGAATGGTGTCTCTGTTTTGGACTATTTTACCAAATTTCATAAAGTGCACGAGGAATAATAAGTAATTAACCCACTGTATTTGGAAAGCTTGGCAGACCGCAATTAAAGTATACAAGCAACCTACTGACATTAATTACTTATATTTACTACTAATCAACTAGTAAAAGTCAACTGTACATTAAAGGGAGACTACTTACAGTTAAATGATGAAATAACCATGCTCTCATGACATTTGTAGCAGCTTTTGGGAATATTCCTCTTTTTTTCTGTCGCTTTGACCCCGTTCTGTCTTCTAATTCTTCGTCTGCAGTACCCTCTCCTGACCCTACACTATTGTCTAAACCATCACCTACAAATAAACAATGACCAATGAATTAATTAGGTCAATTAGGCTAGCCAGCTGGTTGGAATTGTTTTCATTTCATGCAAAATTATTAAGAGTTATCTCCCCTACCAATTAATTAATTAGGTCGATTAGACTACCCAGTCAGTTGGAACTGTTTTCACTTCATACAAAATTATTTCGAATTATCTCCCTTTCTAATGAAATTGTTAAATAACTACAACTTATTGTATATATATAACTAATATCTTTTTCAATTTTCACGGAATGTGAATTATAATTGTTCATCAATATTTTTGATTTTACGCCATAAAACACTAAATCAAAAGCTGATACAGGGTGGTCATTGATATTCAGGGGAAATTACTCTAGCATGACTACATTAATTTTGACAACCTATTAATTCACATTTATAAGTGAAGTAATATCAGTACAAAATATTATAATTTTGAAAAAAGTACAAAAAACATTTATTCAAAAGAGAACATGGTATAATTTTCACTTTGAATTTGCATATAAAGTACTCTACCGCACATATTATATACCATCCTTGGTTATTTTAATGAAAAATATTTGAAAGGAAAAAAATATTTTTCAACACCTCACCTGTTATGGTTTTTTTATTAAACCATCAGATATGAAATCCAAGGATAACGACACCCGATATTTCAGCAACAAAACCATACCTAAATTACTTCATTAAATGCTCTTAACTACTACAGATTATAAGC
Organism: Mytilus trossulus; assembly: GCF_036588685.1. Taxonomy (NCBI): domain Eukaryota; kingdom Metazoa; phylum Mollusca; class Bivalvia; order Mytilida; family Mytilidae; genus Mytilus; species Mytilus trossulus. The sequence goes on along the minus strand of NC_086375.1, from coordinate 27,371,942 downwards.
TATGAAAATTACAAAAATGTTTGTAACATAGATAACTGGAATTAAATTAATGGAAGCCCACATAAAACCACTCAAACTGTTTAAAAAAAAGATCACTATCTGTCTTTAAATAAAACATAACTCCCTTAAACTTTGTTGTGAATGAAATATAATAAGCTACCATTAAATAAACCATGCCAGAAGTGTTGATTTCTTGATCAGTTTTAATTGCTGGTCCTTCACACAAATTTAATTTCATTACTTCTAAAGTTCCAACAATTTAAAAAGGTTAACTGGTTTACTTCAATTTCAAAAGATTTTGATTGTGACAATTATTTCTTTCTCACTTTCCTAAATATGCATGAAGTATATGCAACTGGACATTAAAAATGGACAATTTATCAAACAACTCTTATTTTTTGGGGGGAAAGTTTATAAAATATTGCATCAAGATGTCTTGTTTCTTGTTTTTTTACATTTAATTGCTTTTAAAACATAACATTTCTCAAAACATATATGCAAATTTACTTTGGTTAAAAAGGACTAATTACTCATTAGCCAACCAAATTTTAGTTACAATGCATGGCCCTGAATAACGACTAACTACCTGCTACAAAAGTTTAGTGAAAAGTAGGCTTTTTTTAACCTAGGCACTTGCTACTTTCTTTTTTCCCCAATCGTAAAACCTTTTATTTATTATAAGCTACAGATATATATATATATACAATTAAAGAGAAAATATTTCAACATCACTCTAAAACATCTGTAAACTCACAGAGGAATGTAAACACTAAATATTTCAAATAACAAGTACAACCTGCTTTCAACAATAGATGCTTAATTTATTTTGAGAAGAATAGATAGTTCTGAAAATTTAGATAAGAGACTATTTTGCACATTAGATGACAGTAATGCCAGAAAGTTTTAGATTCAATAATCATATTTTCCACATCAGGCCGCCAATTTAATTATAAGCACAAGCAGTGTATGAATGATCACAAATTAATTGGAATCCATTTCTAATCAAAATAAATTGGATAGAGGCTTCTCCAAAGTCTAGCTACAATTTTTCAGAATAATCCAATCAAAATAAAAGTTTTCTACAACAAAATGATAGAACGATGATAAAGAATTGCTTGAACAGCTTGGCAAATACAGACGACATTGATACCATCTAAAGACCAACACAAGACAATAGTTATGACAATGGGTAGAAAAGAAAAAAACAATGATACCATCTTAAGACCAACACAAGACAATAATTAGAACAATGGGCATGAAATGAAAAATAAAAGACAAACAGTTTCCTCGACCTGAACTGTTAATGTAAAACTTTAAGATCATCGGAAATGACTATGATGTGGGAAGGAAAAAAAACTCTCCAGAAAGGAAATGCATTATAGCAGAAAATATTCCTGAGATTAAATTATATGACTGAGAAACTATAACACCCTCCAAACTGTAGGGAAGGCCGATTTCACAAAGATAAAATTTGTTATCGGGAATGTGTAATTTCTTAAAGCAGCAGAATATATAGTGATTGTCAGAGTAGATTTCTTTTGCCATCAATCAAAAGTTGTCAGAGAGCTAGCATACTCCAGCTAATCCCTCAAGCTATTAGACAAATTTGTTTTTAGTTTGGATAGAGGTCTCTGCTTGATCAAAATTAGTTATATGATAAATGTCACTTATTTTAACTGAGTATGTAGTAATTTACTGAATTTTTTCTCTAATAAATAACAGGAAATTTGTTTTGGGAGAAAAGAGAAAGCTTTTATGTATGTATCTCTTCTGCCCATTCATCCATCCCTTAACCCTGATCTTTTAAGAAAAAATAACCTCTGACCCTTAAAATAGTCCAATTTTTCCTCTGGCCAAAATAAACATAGCGAAACAGATTTTTTTCACTCAAAATATAACTGACCTGTATTATAAAGAGACCTTCCATTAATATCCATTGTTTTTAAGGTGTAGTGTCACGGACCATGTACTAAACAGTTATAAATGGTTTCCATTTATGTGCTGTTACTTATGTAGCCAGGCTATTTATTATGCTAATATTTCATCATAAGTTTGATGTGTGTCACTAACAGAATAATATATATCACTGGAGCTGTCACTAACAGATGTCCATTTCATTTGTCTCACACTGTGTTCTTGTTATGCCATGGCTTGTCATATTCGTACATTGTGTAACAATACAACAATTTGTTCTAAACCCTTTCTAACCCTAATGATTAATTTTCTTATCCAATTTTATTTTTAAATTTAGTTCTAAACCCTTTCTAACCTTAATAATTAATTTTGTTATCCATTTTTTTTTTAAATTATTCTAAACACTTTATAACTCTTTCCAGTTTTTCTCAATTTCTTATATACACAAAAAAGTAATATTTCTGCAAGTAATGCACGATTATTTGTGCTAATTTTAGTATAATATTACATGTAATTGTAGGATTTTGTACATACATTATACAAATTATATATGTTACAATTTTATTTATAGAATGGATGAAAAAAATATGATTTACGAGGCTTTCCATAAATTACCATTTTTACAAACCAAATACCATAAGTCATATCAACTTTGAACATACAAAACCATATATATAAACGTTTGCAAATTCTAATTTATAATTAAGTGACATGACAAAAAAAGTTTGTCATCGGAAATTATTGAAAGACCAAGAAGTTAATCCTTATGAGAAAAGCTTTCAACAAATTTCATTATTTTTATTTAAACAAATCACTTCTCAATACACTTGGCATGCTCCAAAACCTTTTAAGTTTAATGCTGTTTACTCATGCAGCTAACCTGCTTTTAAACTTTAGGATGGGGACAGCGAAGAATTCCTTACTCTCTAAGACTATGATGGCAGAATAATTATGCAGTTCATTCCATTCCATCATTTGAATGCAGGATGTATATTTAGTTTAAGAGGTGTGTTTTGCTATGTCAATAAAACATTATACCTGACCTAAATTGCATTGTTTACAACTTTTACCTTTGCTTTATTATTTTAATTTTTATAACTTTATTACTTGTGAAAAATCAACAGAATTAGAACTTATTCAGGACATTGCCATTTTGAACAATCTAGGGATATTTCCACTTTAATATTCGTAAAAAAAGAAGTTCGTGTTCGTCTAGTTTTATTTGAAAAAAAAATATCATTTACATTGAGAAAAAATAATTTGGAGACAATTTTCTGTAAAAAATAAATATTTGATTATTTTTTTTCTTGTATAAACCAATTTTCTTATCTCTGACAATCTACCATTTTGTTTTATGAATAAACAATTCTTGAACAAAAATAATTTTCCCCAGTTCCTGAAATGAACAATTGCATTGATTTGTGCCAATCACGCCACGGCAAGGGCTATTCTAAATGCCATATCTAACTACCATGGGTTGCTAAGATGTAATCAATATACGGTCCTTGCTTTATGCTATGAGGAAATTATGATACTTGAAAATATGGAAGAAAACTTGAGTGCAATTCAATTCAGTCAAGTCCAACGTGCTGAGCTTATAAGTAGGAAAACGCATCTTTTATCTTAAATGAAAAGTCGATGATAAATTGGACAAAATTCAATTACTGCCATCTGCAGTTAAACAAATTTAATAAAACATATTTAATTTCATATTTTACAAAAACTGTTTTGTTTGGGGGATAACCTGATCCAAGTCCAAAAAAGTTATCTCCCCTTAATGTTGAAAATAGATCTCTGATTAAATTTTGTGTTGAAAGATAAATAACTAAAAAAGAATAATTATATTCTGTCAGTAGACGGAAATGTTATATTTTTGGCATTCTGGATACCTCCAAACATACTTTTTGATAAAGTCATTAAATATCTCGGATTTCTAGATCATTGGTCTGCTACAACAAAAACATGCATGGTCAGTTGATAGCAAATCTGGCCAGAGTAATGCATAGACTGCAAACAATGCCATTAAGCAGTAATCTATACCAGTTAATGACATATCTGAACTTTTCCTATCTATTCACCTATCTTTTAGCTGCATTATATTCAAAGAGGTTTATTTCTGCAAAATAAATTAGGCTTGACTATTCCTTCGAGTTCATTATCACATACTTCTGAACTTTACTTGAAGTGCATAGTTTTGATAAATCTCCGTTCAATAATTTTCAGAAACATACTGATTTGATTTCGGCAAGACTTTTCTAATTATTCTATTCTAGAATTTTGAACACTTTAGATAAATTCCTATCTTTAACCAAGTAGGAAATCTGAACGGCTCAGTTTCCTATTAAATTTGCTAAAATGTCTTTAATTTGCAGAAATCAATGGGCAATTTTGGCTGTTATTAAAGAGAAAACAAGTAAAATTCCAGGGTTTAATTATGACTGTGGCCAATCCAGTTATAAACACAGTGGGACACTAATGGGATACACTATGGACAATAAACACACAAATTGAATGTAGCTGTGTGAGGTTTTAATCACAGTGTACATTTCACTCATCATATTTCACAGTAACATAATAGGTCACCCAAAAATATTGTTGACTCATCAATGGGGAGAAAAAAATATGACAGGACCAAAAATAGTAACCTAGCTGTTTCATATAACATGATTAATATCAATTGAAACCACCCAGTTACAACTTTTACCAGTATAGATTTTCGAAATTTGAAGCTATAATTTTGTACTTTGGCTATTTTTTTTTAAAAGGATGTTTCACCTCAGCCTATTGAAAACTTTTACCAGTTTAAATTTTAGAAATGTAATGCTATGTTTTTGTTTTGTGGCAATTTTTTGGGGAAAAGCTGTTTCACCTCAGCCTGTTGAAAAATTAGTATTTCAAAATAAATGAGTCCATTAAAACAGGTTCTGTACAGAGCTGATGTGAATAATAAATACACTTGATGATGTTTCTACATTAACCTATGAATAATTTTGTTTTCATTCAATCTAAATTTGGGTTTTGTATACATGCAGGTTAAAGACTTTCAATATGTTTCATGTTTTCTTTTTTGAAAAAAAACACAAATAGACATGTTCATTACAAAAAACTTCCATTATCTCCCATGGCAAAGTTCTGTGAGGCCCAACAATCCAACATGTTCATTGTTCTGAATGTTTTACTTCCTTAAGCTAAATGACAATCCTAAAAGCATTCACCTTTCAGGGAAATCAGTCTATATTAATTTCTAGGAAAAAAATAATTTTTATAGGATCCTATACAACACATCACCAAATTTTTAGGTAATGTAAACAAGTGTGTAAAATTCCATGACACTCCAGTTGGAAACAAAAAACATGGAAGCTCCGGTTGGAAACAAACAACAGCTGCTGTTTAAACTTCCATTCGATAAGATATAAAATTTACAAAAAAATACACATAGAAAATAATAAAGAAGTAAATCCATTGCATGAAACTGCAAGTCGGGAGAAAATGTAACTAGCATCATAATAAAATAATACTTATTTTATAGGACAAGAAATAAAATTTTACGAGTTGTCATTTTCATTGACGATAAATCATTCGTTAAAAAACTTTGTTTACCGAAATAATTCAGCCATTAAAAGATGGTGAAATGAAGCATACATTGGAGGGTTGGAAGTAAATCCCTTACGGATGCGGTATAATTAATTCCTCTTGGGCAATTTCAGAACCATTTACCATTGAGTAACAAGCGATGTTAGTTTTCACTTGGGCATTAATTTTATTTTATACACAAACATTTCATTGAATAGCCAACTAAATCCTGCTTTTATGGCGTTGAAAGTGTGCATACTAAAAAAGACGAACTTAACAAAAATCCCTTAACTGGCTTTAAAATGTGTGACTGCCATGAATAACAATGAGGGGATTTAACTTCCATAGCCAAAAGAATTACATTTTCAAATATTTGCTATTTGTCAAAGTTGGATTAAGAATCACAGGGTGGAAGGTTAAAATGTTTTTACATTATTTTCTGATTTGATGACAAAAAGAGATAATATGGCATAAAAATGTCAAACATTAGCAGAAAACAAACAAAAGGCTCATCCACTGAAGACACTTTAATAGTCCAGAAATTAAATTTTCCATTTCTATACATAAATGTGAGATTTTTTAATGTCATGAATGGAGTATTATGAATTGAACATTTTATTCAATATAAAAGTTAAATATTATTAATGTTTTATAGTCCTGTTGGTTTAACAACTGTATAAAGGTGTAAATTTTACTACAAAGCATAGTAATAGTATTAGTTTCCTTCAGACCCAGGAACCAGATGACAGCTGTTTTTGTATGATCAGCATGCATAAATATGCAGACAAAATCATGAATGGAAATTATAAGTTTACTACTGAATACCCCTATTTCTCAATAAGAATTAAGCGTGAGAGAATATACTTTACATAAAGGGACATAGATGTATAGGTGTTACAGCCACAATGGGTGTCTAGGCCTAGATTTTATGCTTGAGGAAAAAATGGGGGGGGGGAGGGGGGTATAACTAACATGTAAATTTCAAGCCCAATATTTTCCGACTACTGTAGATAATTTAAAAGCATCAATGAGACAGCAACTGAGCAAATAAAAACATGTGAAACAAAACATAAATGTGCAAACGTAGGGGTATTTTAATAACATTTGTTTATTACTTTATAGTCATGTATTATTACACTATTTGTAGAAATTAAATGTTTACTGCCTTACAGTTTTATCTTGAGTCTGATAATAGAATAAACCCTGTCCCGTGGGCTAGTGCATGCAAATATTAGCCTTATTATCACATAATCGCTCTTGTTGACAGATATATTTATTTTCTTAGCTATCAAAATATGAAATTATTTGCTGTTATGCATTTAATGCACAATGGATATATCCCCACCCTTAATAACGTAGACAAAAATGGTATTATGATCTTTTTCTTCTACGAAACAATTGGACGGGACTGAAATTCCATTGCTACGGTTACAACTTCAAAGCCAGTAGGAATATGATGACGTTTATCTATGGAAAGGACGATGGAAATCAAAACCTAAAGTAAACACGACAAAAACTCAAAGAAATAACAATCATGTAGTCTTTAATCCTACGGCCGAGAAAAGCGTAATCTAAATATAAATCCATTTAAGCCTTAGAAAAAGATAAAAAGCGCTTTATCATATAAAATGGGCATTTTGACAAACTAAATTTTTGGACTTTCTTAGATGTCTATTACAACCGATTTTGTCAAATCTCTAATCGATTTTAAAGGGAATACAGATCTAAATGACACTTGTGGTATCTCAATACTGGAATTATTCACAGGCTCGCCAAAATTTTGAGTAGTCTAAAGCCTTCGCTGAACAAAGATATATCTCTTATGACAGACCCTGCATATTCTCACAACTTGGGAGGTACAACTTCAAAAAAATTAGACAAAGATTTTTCCGAAAAAGTATAATAATATGGATGGTTATAACCTTAATTGATATAGTTAAACAATTCTGAAGAAATACAATAAGGTTCAGTATGAATGATAAACGACCAACAGACTCCATATTTAATGAACTCTTTTAAATATCTATAAAAGCAAAATACCCTTTTTTTAGCTGGTTCAAGGATAATTTGAAACATAATGGGGTAGAATTAATTGAAGCAAGTTATTTTCATTTAATTCATAAAAGGAATATTAAATTTTTCCGTCACCGAAAAGACCTCGGATCTCTTATTGAGAAATATTCTAATTAATTGAGAACGGTGTTAGGTTCTGGGTCGTGAAATACTTTATTATTTTTTTAGAGATAGATATCAGATAAAGCATAGTACGTAGATGATTACACACGAACAATGTCGCTATACATATAAAGTCAAAAGAAGGATGGGCAGTGTCACCAAAGTAAGGGTCTTCAATTTATGAACCTTTTCAAATATGTAATAGTTAAATAAAGCAAAAAATCGTAGCCTATTCAATCCGATATCATTCATATCTACCCCTGGCTTAACACAGAGGTTTAATAGTCGGCTATTATTAGGATTCTAAACTTGGATTGAAACATGTGCCCCCTGTTATAATACCAAACAAATTAACAAATCTAGATCTTTTCCAAGTGATTTGATTAAAGATATGCCGCCTTCATTATTGCAAAAGAAAAGACAATGTTATTACAATTGTTGAGACGATATTGAACATTTTCTAATCACACGCCAAGAAATCATTATGTTTATTTCCAATCGGCCGATTGTATTAAATAGCACATTTACTTTTTCTCTGCTGTGTTTGCTACTTATTGGTATTCTTCAGCTCACTTCCCCCCGTTAATGTGGACCTGCAGCTTACATTTCCGCCTGCCGATCTCAATCTTTATAGATTAAGCATTTACACACAATACCAAATTAGCTTTAATTCGTATAGGACATACTCCAAGCATAAGGAGGTACCGTCAATAATGCTATGTGGTCAGTCTTCCAGAAAACATCGGAACAAAAAAACACAATTTGCGGACTAACTGGACCGATAAAGACATTAACCAAGTCAATGTAAAAAAATATCCATGACAAATTTCTGTGTTTGGCGAAAGGAAAATTAAGTTGTAATACACCAATTTGAAAGTAATCGTCATAAACGGTTGCTGTAGTAAGAATATGTTGTAATAGAAACAATTGTTACCAGTAGGGGATAGAGAAATCGCTATTCTGTAACCATTCATTGGAAACGTCTATTGAATTTCTTATATTCACTAAACAGTATTGTAATATAGAAAGTCTAATTTCAAAGAACTAGGGAGTTAAATGAGAAAATTAAATCACTGAGTGGTGAAATAAAATTAGAACTAACAATGGCTATTGTTATCGTCTAATATGTAAAAAGCTAATATTGAAGATCAATGTCAACAGCTTACAGACAAAATTTAATTAGCTCCTGGATTAATTCCTCTCTAATTATCTCTTAAGAAATTATGTTCTAACCCGGCAAACTCATTTGGAAAATCTCGGCACAATCAATGAATTCTATACCCTTTTCTGGGGGTTAATGACACAATTTCCTTATGTCGATACCAGATTGCAGTTGTATCAGACTAACGGGTCACTTGTTCATAGATTGGATAGATATTACGAAGAAAAGAAAAAAACAACCGGAAGTTGAAACTCAGAAGAAAAACTTTTCATTTCTTTGAAATTGGATTCAAAATTTAGGTTTTTACAATTTTACACTGAAAACTCAAAACAGACCACCTTACCCAACCCATTTATTATTTATATGAAAAAATGATCCATTACCGAAAAAATGGAGATGAAATGTTGTGTGTTTCATTTAAAATCCATTGAGAAAATGAGCAAGTAAGACTTTTAACCCAGAATCTTGGGTGGCAAGATGAAATAGAATGCTATCTTTTTCATGTGGGTACATTTAGTAACATATTATATAACATTACTTAGTGAATGTGCACTATATATTACTTGTAAACATGTGAGGCCGATTCAATTTGATCCACATATAAATTGTTTTGAGAGGAAAAGTGCCTCAGTAATACCTATTTCTAGCACCTGTCTACCAACTAAAAGCAGAATTACTATTACCAACTAGATAAAACTAAAGACGGCTGTCACTGAGAGCGTCTTCAATTCTTTCCACGGCCAATTACTATTTACCAATTAAGTTAATGATTTTTTTCTTATTAACTGAGATTATTAAGATTCTGAATTCCTCCCCATTTCATGGCACTGCAAATGTTTTTAGGAAGTTACGAAAATTAATTTCAATATGACCCACTCAAACAGAGTGCAAAGCTATTTGGATATGATGTTCGATTGAGAATGCTAGGCCATTAGTATGATCTGTCAGAACGAAAAACCTAAACAAAACTCGAGGCTGACTTGGTTTTATTAATTAATTAGACTACCAGAATTGCTTAAAACTGCAAACCATACTTCATTTAACACTGATAATTTTAAAACGTTATCAAAATTAAAATATTGAAGCAGTTAAAACACCTCGGCATGATAGATTTTAAAAAAATATTAATCAAGGTCTCAAATTATGTTCTTGCAGGTTCAAATTAAATTTAATAGATGTAAAAATAAATTCAATGTGTTTTAGTAACATGCTACATAGCATGCCAGATGTTTAACCAATCAAAATCAATAGAAACCAATACACAACCTGTCCTAGACAGCAGACATGTATTTTTGTATGATTTAATTATTTTCTATGACCAAATCAAGAACTGTTCCAAACAAAAATGTACTTTTATGAAAATAGTTGAGAGAAGAGTTCCTGTCCATTCAACAAAAAAAACTTCACGTAGCACATGAAAGTTGCTGAAACCGCATAGTAATCTGTTAATGTCTTCCAAGACCTAAAGAGTCCTTTCAGGAAAAATTGTTAATTTAGGGTTTAAAAGTCCTCATTTATAGTTAACATGGAACAACTGGTACCAGGAAAGAATAAAATACATGACAGACATGCGGAGCTTGATGAGTTGAAGAAGTTATATTATAGAATTTCTGGTAGTCCCGAGTATCCAGACCAAATTTCTAACAATTTGTAGGAGGTAGGAAAACATTTGAAGCCCCATTTAAGGGGAGATAACTTAACTCGTTAAGATGAACTTACCTAACTCACTTGTATTATCTGCAATCTGTGAGGAATTTGTATTGGACTGACTAGTGGTTATGGGCGTGTCACCCGACCGTGAGGACTGGGTATCATCTGTTTGGTTAAACATATTCGTTGAGGGAGGTCGCTGTAACAGAAATAAAAAAATATCTATGAAAATATCAATTAGAAAAATGCATTCAAAATGAAGGTCGTTAATCAATTAAGTTCATGAAGCGTGGTTTTATGTTCATCATATCAGGTTGAAATCCATATTCAATAATTTTTTCTTGATTTCTCTCAGTTATAGCACAGATGAATCACGTAGTTGCTTGAACAAAAAAGATATGCATAAAAAAATAATCAGAAACTATCATATTCTCGTTAAAGTTGATGTAATGATGCAAATTATAATTCTGATAATTTTTTACGTAGACTTTTTCAACCTTGCACATCCAGGCATTTTAGCTGTCATAAATTCTACGACTTATTTGCCTCTAACAGACTTTTATGCTCAATTGTCGGTTATAATGAAATAAAATTGACTATCAATGTTTGTTTAATGTAAATATTTTAAAAAGTCCTATCATTTTATTAAAATGTGTGAGGTGAGCCAGGACTCTAACATTTTAATATGTAGTTTGATTTAAACAGTTTAGGGCCCTCAGGTTTTCACAACCTATTCATGGCCTATTAATAACATCTTATATTAAACTAAAATAAAAATAAAACCAGCACAGCGAAGATAATGAGGGGGGTTGTGCCTGTTAGACCTGGGATCAATGAACAAATTTATACCAACAAGTGTTAAGAATGCATATAAATATAAGGTATTCATGTGTAGTGTGCCGTTGGATGAATAGCCGGATTTGAAGTTTTCTTCTGTCAACAGATTTTGTAAGGGATACTCTTAAATGTTTGTGATTTGCAATTCAAAAAGTCGCTAATGTTTTCAGATTAATTCTTCTTTCTGGTAAAGTACCAAGTCTTCGCTATTGTAACGATAAATTCATTAGCATTTACTCACGGCCAATATTTGCAGACTGTGCATACTTCGTATATACACAATTGTACCTGTGAATTTCACAGTCACAGATAAATTGAAAAATATCTCCCATCAAGAAAAGACGAATAAATAGAAACTTTTTTTTTTAAACGGCAGCTGTGAGATCTTCAAGTATACTAAAAACTCTTACAAATGCCTTCTTCTGGTATAATGACCCCCGAGTTGGATACTTGATGAAATATTCATATTTCATAACATGTGCTCCAAAAATATAAAAATAAAAACTTGATACCAGGTGCAATCATTTGAATTTCTATAGTGTTTTCAATTATCATATTCGTGTAAACCAAAATGGTGTATAAAAACAAGTACCCCTCATTCTATTATACAATAGAGTGTATCATTATTACATAAAGAGTAATGAAACTGCTAAAATTTGTGTTCTTGACCCCTTTTTAATGGGAACATGTGCTATTAGTACTTCCATGTGGTAGCACTAACATTTTCATGGAAAAAATTGATACAGTTTTGTCTATAAAAAAATATTCTATTATCTAAATCATGCTTCTTGGGCATGCTTTAAAATTGACAATGAAATGGTTAGATTGTTTTCAGAGGGCAGACAACTTGTACAAAGAATTGACACTAAGGTGGCAACTAAGGTGGTTTATAATAATAATAATAAACACTTGGGGTGTCTTTTGGTTAGGGGAAAGAAATTCTATTTTTAACTTTCACATGTCTCATAAATAACTTCCATGTGTCTAAAACTTGAGTTCCGTATAATCTCTCGATTTAAATTAGATAAATATTAAAGTACATTTTCAACTGGTCATAATCAAAGGTCTAATAACTTAATCAAAACAAATCTGATTTCCCATTACGTGTTAAAATTCATCTCCTTTGACTTATTGTAGAAACTATAGATGACTTGGGTGTATTGGGTTCGACTTAATTACCTACAATGGTGAAATATGGTCAGAAAACTAACAGACCTTCTCTAACAAATCAGCAACTTTTTGAATGGTGTAAAACATGAATTAACTTTGGGGACATGAATCCTGTCATGTCAACGAGCACTCAGCCCAAATTACCTCGCCATAATGCCAAATTACTCAAACATGAAACTTAATATTTCTGCCTCAATTCTTAACAAGAATTGTTCATTGTAAAAGTGCGGTTCTACATAGAGGAAAATCCTCAACAGACAGGTTTTTATTTTTGTTTAGATATAGATCATTAAACAATAAAATTAGGGTACCGTGTGTATTATTACGGATATCCTCCCAAAAATTCTATCATGGAGAAGATCCTAATTGAAAAATTATGTAAATTAAATCAAGTAAAATTTTTAAATGTTTTTATTTTTTCTGTAACGATTTTTAATTGATTTAAGATTGTCTTATTCTATATTTCTGGTGTTTTACAATCAAAAAGGAAGGCAATCAGATTAAAATTAATTTACAAAGACAAAATCCTGCTGATTTGTTATAAATACTATAAATTAACAGTGGGAGGTCAGACAAAATCTTATCATTTTCTTTAAATTCAAGATTATTTTAAGAGGATCAATACTTATATTCGGTCTAAATGTTAAATTCTTAGTACCTCTCCATTAACTGTGCAGTGAAATGGCAAAAGTTTTTAGATCTATTAAAATTAGAGTTAATACGAACTTTCTTCGTGTCACGAACTAAGAGCTTTTACAATGTATAAAGATAACGGCAAAAATAGAAAATAGCTTCGGAAAATTTAAGAAATGCCGTGTAATCAAACTAAGATGTATAGATTATTCCCGTTACATCCAGTCTGGTTAAACATAAATAATTAAACAAGTTTCTTTACACCCTGGTAATCATATATGTTACTGTTTCTTCAAAATTAATGGTGAAATAAAAACCAGCAAATATTTTTTTTTATTTTCAAATAATGATTTGTTTTTCTTGTGAATCAATAAAGAACCCAATCAACTCTTAGAAGAATTGCTTCTACTCAGGACATGAAGGATATTTCCAGTAATGTCTATTAGTATAAGGTTACATTCATTTTGTTCTTTCCCAAGCTCCTATGGCTGTGGGTCTTATCAGAAGAATTGTGGTACCACAGACCAAATGTATTACTAAACACCTTTGAAAGTCCACAGGTGTATTGTTGTGTGTATGGTGACCTCTGAATGTCATTTTGGTCTTGTTCTGTTGACAAGTTGCTGTCTCAGTTTTGAAAATCATGCATCTCCTTTTTTTTGTACATGTATAAAAGGTTATCACTATACAAATCAAATCTTCAGTTTATCTTTGAATCATCCTCAAGACATCACATAACAATACAGCTTATTATGATGAAGAGCAGCAACTTAAGCACCCTTTTTTAAAAATACTTTATCTTATTTTGTGCATGTACATCACATGAAGGTTGTATTTAGTCTGATCATGTTCATTTTATAACATGGAGTTCACTTGATTCTAGTCATCTTTGGTGTTCTGAGAAAAGCAGAAATGCCAAGAATGTTCATGTAGGTTATCAGTGAACTTGTTAAAGGAGTTTTACTTAGTAATCATCTCTACCATGTTGAAACATTGGAGTTCCTTTGCTCATTGTAACTGTCATGATTTTAACTGATTGATTGATTGATGGCCATTTAATGTCCAGTGACATGTATTACATGCATATTCATGATGATAACATGCTAATGAAATATACATAAACTCTCTAATGAAATATACATAAACTCTGTGTTCTATTTTCATGACAGATAGGTCAGCTATTTCACCCTACACAGAAACATGATTCCGACTCCCACCATACCAGTCAATGTGCTCTTGTTTTCGAATCATTAATGACCATGTGCTTGGGGGACAAAGAATTAATGAAGCAGGAAATACCACTGTTTAAGTTTTGGGGTATCAAACTCCAAAGCGACCTGTCGTTAAATGCTCTTTTGTCATTTACTTAGTCAATTAATTTGCAACCAGAAATATGTCATCTTTTGATAAATTTTTTTTTTTTTATGATAAGTTTCACTCCTTTCACTAAACTGGGACAAACCTCCTAAAAAAAATATTGTGATAAAATTCCCTGAACCAAGTGATTAATATCTTAAAACAGGGGTCTACGACGGCTAGAAACTGTAACAAAATAGCAGTTTCGTCATGGGATTTGCTACATAGTAATTTCATAATTGATTTGTGGAGTCATTGATTTAACCAAGAAAGAAGTCTGAGACTCAACTACTTCATAAACGTGCAGGACAACATCTGAAACTGTGATGCACCGATACATGTATATATCTCACAGTAAAACGGTCTAATTGTAAAGTTCATGGTACATGTACATGTATGATGGATTGAGCAGAGAAATAGACCTTGTAAGAAATGTTCTCACATTGCCTAAGGACATTCTTAGACCTTGTAATGATGGAATCTCCATGACAAATCAAACAAAATTCCTCCAATTAGTACTTAACCTATTCCTGTATTTCCTAGGCTATAAATAGCTTGACGTAAGATTTTTGTCAATTTATGTTTTTTTTTTGTCATCTGTTACTGGTTGATTTTTTGGGTTTTTCTTTACTTGTGTTTTTTTTTAGGTATGTCCACTTGTTCCGCCAATCTTTTTCTTTTGGGATATCTTGTCAAAACAGATTAGTAAAATTTTAACCCAATATCACATGACCTTGATGGAAAACTGACCTTCGAATAATTTCCATATATATACAAGCTCTGGTATGTTTCTGATTGAACAAAGAAATAATACTTTATAATTACTATCTTGTCCTTAACGAACACTTTACGTGGCAGAAGATGTGACTTGCATTTAATCTTCATAGCGTACAATGAATAAACACAGAATTCATGAATACTTAAGCATGAATTCGTACAAAAATATTTGTAGGTAATTTTTAAAGACGTTCTCTAAGGTGTTTGTTGGTAGATCGAGTTAAGATATGTGTCTACATACTTGATTTTAACTAATCGATTAATAAGAAGGTAAATCTTTACCCATCAAAAATACTATCGGGAAACGATCTTGATCTTTCATACAGCTATTATTTTATACGCCAGATATAAATCCCATTTTGAAAAAGAGGATCATTTAAAACTTGAAGAATATTCATGTTTATTGTGATCTATCGTCACGATAATTTGACAATATTTGATCTGATTATCAGGCGATTTTCTGATAATCAGAGAACTGGGACAGGTTGATTGTCGAGGTGTACAACTATCTCATGTCCAACTCTAAACGATCAGGCGATAATGTAAGTTCTTGTCAACGTATCTAATTTGGCAATAATACAACTATGGGGAAAGATCTTTAACTATCTTCTATTAAATACTTAATTGATCTTAATCTAACCATATTTGCTGATTAAGAGGAACAAAAACAATCCAACATAAGAATTCATTCAGTCATAATAATATACAAGCCCCATGCACACTGTGCCAATTAAACAAACTGATCTAATTTATAATTCAACGTTTAATAATTAGAGTATGCCTAATTTTTATACTGTCCGAAAAACTGATATACTATTTATACTTATCATTGCTCGCTGACGAGGCTAATATTGCTTAGTTTCAAACTGAATGCCCCTAACCTTAAACAAAAGTTGTCAACCTTCAAATTTTACAACTGAACAAGATCCCTAATTTGCTGATTAGTAAACTTTCCCAAACATTCTTCAAGCAAACTTACTCCCCCAATTTCAATAACTATATTTTGTCTATTCGTCTAAACCACAAGCAACTTAAAACATAATCCAGTATTTAAACCTCGATTTTTTAAAACTGTCAGTACAGAATTCCAAAACTGGTGAGCACATTCATCTAAGCAAACAACCGCATACTATCATATACATCTAAGCAAACTAACTCCCCCAGTTTAAAAAAGTTTTCTTCATAAGTCAAAACGAACTTTCGTACACCACATCAAAGCAACCTAAAAATATTCTTCAATGTTTCATAGATAGACCAACATGGTAGAAAAGCAGATAAGTATTTAATAGTCATTATGCGATTAAGATTACGATCCTAGTCATAACTACTGGTCCTACGTAGATTTATAGCCATGTGATATTAAAGCCCTGTCGAAGCTGTGGAAGATGGCACTGGAAGAGCTTGTGAATCACAATTATTGACAAACTCTATACCCTGGACAATACATCACACAATATCAATCTGGACGTTTTCCAATATTTAATATAACTGATGTAAAAATGGCATCATATGTATATACAACTAGGCGAAACTGAACTCGATTAATACTCTTAGTGCTATATATTTCAATATAACGATATAGAATAGTTGTTTTTTCCCCTGTACTGTTATTAATGAGATAGTATATCTTAGAAACAAGTTTTTTTAAGATGACAAGGGAATATATAAATTTCATTCACAGAAATTATACCGATATTGCTTGAATAAATATTGACTTTAATTAATAAATTAACCTTTTTTAGTAATTTACAACTCAAGTGTTTATTTTTTTACTATACAATTCATGTACATGTATGTGAACTACATCATAAGTTAAAGATAATGGAAACCCCATTGATTGATTGGTGTTTGCTTAATTTCCAGTGGCAAATATTTCATCCAAAATTTTCAGTTGCAAGTGTTTCATAAATATTAAAAAAACAGATATGACATTACTGAAAAGAAAACAAGTTAAGAAGTTCTTATATCTTAAAATCTGCTATTTCACTGTTCATTCATTCCAAAGTCAATATTGTACTGAGCAGAAATGTTGGAATGTTACTGTATTGAACGGACTGACATTGCCTAAACTCTATCATTAATCTGTTTACATTTGGTGCAATATCTTTCTCATTTTCTATTTCCGTCCAAAATAAACCCCCAAAACAAACAATATGACATTTTATCACTTTTTTTTCATCTCTTCAATAAATGCACAAATCTGTCTGCAATACAGTAGAAATTTTGAATATTGACCACTCGAAACCCCTTATTGGGCCTTGATAAAGCAGGAGAATGGCTATCTAAAGTTTTGAATTTTGACCACTTCAAACCCTAATTGAGCCTCGATAAGCAGGAGAATGGCTATCTAAAGTTTGAATTTTGACCACTCAAATCCCTTATTGAGCCTGGATGAAGTAGGAGAATGGCTATCTAAAGTTTTGAATTTTGACCACATCAACCCCTTATTGTGCCTCAATGAAGCAGGAGAATGGCTATCTAAAGTGCAGACAGTAAAAGGCTGAGAGACCTCAGCTCTCTCAGATAACATTTGATCAGCCTATGTTTGATATAATTATGCTACATAAGTGGTTTTATATCGCATAATTTCATCAAAAAAGAATTCAATTTTAGCTAATGTCCTAGCAATGCCTCCATTTCTATATAGTTTATCCATTTGCGATAACAGTTCACTTGCAAAGAACTAACATTCAAGAGTAAAATGTTTCTATACAATTAATGCAAATATACCAAAATGGAAAATTGAATTTATCTCCGATTCAATCTAAATATTGAAATTGTCAATCTCTCGAAAAGCCTTTGCTTTCATATTCTAATACAATATCTATGAAAAGCGATATCTTTGAATGTTTGGGAAACAACTAATTCAAAACATCCAGAAAACCCAATATGTCACATTGTGACTCGACTCTCCTATTATATTTAAAAAAATCAACGTTATCCAACTACCGAAAATCAATATGTTGTCCAGATTACACAACACTCGACTGCAAATGCTCCGAATTCATAATGGTCGATGGCAAGGAGTCTAACTCTAAATTAACTTGACCTCCGTTAGAACAACTGATCCGCAGCAATAATAACATTTTCATTAAAGCATACAAACAATAAGACGATAGAAATCTGAGGGCAAAATAATAATTGTGTTTGTAATGCGGAACTTTCCTCTCCGTCTTATCAGAAAAACATGATGGATGGGTCCGGTAAAAATTGCAAATACCAAGCTAAATCAGTTTGGCATTTCTATATCGAATATATGAAACATAAAATTAGGTTATGGTCATTAAATTTATGGACATTATATCACAATAACATTTTTTCATGTTGTGAATAAGAATTCGTGTCAGCTTTTAAAAATCATTGCTTTTTTAACAAATTTTATCAATTTGTTCAATTTTTTTGACATTTTTAGAGCATTAAATGGCCTTGTTAACATAACAAAGACCGACCACCCAATCTATTTGTAGTCAAAGAATGAAAAGTGACCAAGGCTTTAACCCTTAATCCAAGTAACATCTGGGACACATTGTATTAAAGAGATTTTAAAAAAGAAAACATCTTCGTCTATTGTAAGAAAAACTAACAAAACAAGGAGCGATTTTGTATCCTCTGACTATTATATTCCGGGAGAAGTTTATAGCGGCTATACACACCAGCTGCCGAACTCATAATCAAACACATCTGTACAGTGTTTTTTTTGCAAGATCATTGTATACATAATTATCATCCTTTTTCAGTTTTAAGTTTTGTTTCATACCTGCATTAGACACTTAAAAGAATTATTCGTAAAATCCACAAACAATAAAAAGTGTGCATTAAATGTTATAATTCTAGTTAAATGTTTTGAGGAGAAGCAGTTTCGGTTTATTGACAGTGAATAGCTGATATTCACCACAAGGCAAATGAAATTAACGTGGTGTAAGGTTTACTACCTAGGTTTATTGCCCCTGCTATTTTATGTTTCACTTCTTTTTTTAGTTAACAATCCTATGTCAGATACTTATTTCCCCATCTGTATTATATGTCTTCACATAAAAGTGCCAAGTTGGCAATGCATGTATTAAGATCTGTGGTTAATACACATAACTTTTAATTTTACTACTAGAGCCTCTATAACATGTAAACTTGGTACTTAAAGCTACAATTAACTTGCCTGTGAATGTGTCATTTTTATTTAACAATTATTATTATAGCTTTTAGAGGCTTATGTAAATTGAAAACGTTAATCGGTAAGACCTGTCTTAACCTAAAACGGACATTTAAATAGAATGTCTTCTCTTTAGGCTCAAAGGTCAAACTTAAAGATCCTAAAAAAACTTGGTAACTCTTTTTTCATCTTGAGTCAGTTATTACTCTCAAATGTTTAAAGTGGTGATATTCTCAAAACTTTCTCTATGATTCATGTTTTCGTGTTTACAAATTGACTTGTGTGGTTTTACACCATAGCTTTGCCATTATATATACCAATGTGAAAGACGATACTACACAAAAATATACCCAGTCAATGGCTAGAGGCATTCTAAATACCACTGAAATTTATGTTTATATCCATCAAAATTATACCATTGACAAATTGTGGATAAAAATCCATACAAATTTGTATGACAGCTTTGATTTAGTATTAGAAAAGTAAACAAAAGTACTTGTCCACAAAAATAAACTTATTTGTGTCTGTAAAATATTATGCCACTTATATCATTAAAAAAAAATATGGTTTTTAACAATGATTAGATTTATTCTTTACTTCATGATACATATATAACAGAGTCATTATAATAATGATATACAAAATTTTACAACATAACAAAATCCTAAAATATTCTGACCAAACCAAGTCTTCATCTCAATTTCAGAAGTTTAAAAAAATATTATTTTGTTGGATTGCTGTCTAACAGATTGTTACATTCATATTTCCTTGCATTCATATAGTAAAATAAATAAGATTTGAAAATAAAAACAAAAAAAAAGTTTTCAATTTACCCGATTCATGCTTTCAATTTGGGTTCGACCGAAATTTTCAAGGATCAAAACTTGGTTTGGTCTATTCAATATGGCACAATGTTAAATGTCTGATTACACAGACTTTAGTCCAAATACACCCAGTTTGCTTAGAGATTTCATAATTCTACAATGCAATGATCAGACAATTAAAATGTATGGCACATGTAAAGTAAGCATTAAAATTATTCTTAACTATGGATTTCAATTTATTTTATAGCACTTTAGGTCTAAATGGAATTCTCTCCCCTTTAGAAAAAATATAAATATCAGCAAAGAAAAAAAAAAGTTTTTACTTCATAAATTTTCATAATTTTATCATTATCAATGATTCATTGGTCGATTAATGAAAATAAGTGAATATGTTCTTGGATTGTTGTGTCCTTAAAACTTATCTAAGCTACAAACATTTTTTTTAAATATAGGGAATTATCATAAAATAATCATAATTCTCCCTACTTTACTTATCTATTACCTCTCAAATTTTGAAAAGCTTAACAAAATTATTTAAAACTGAATGAATCAATTAATATAATAAATGAGAAAATGAAATATTCATATGACGTTTAAATAACTGGTCCACACGAATCTGATCATTGATAACAAGAACTTTGAAAGTTCTGACATAAAATACAATCATCTGATGAGGCAAGACAAAATAAAATATATATTTACATGTAATAAACAAATACCGCCAGTACTTGTACTACATGGAGGGAATGTACCGCAACAGTTTCTCGTCAACTTGGTCCTAGGCCACAAGATAAAATGTTTGTGAGTACTGGCTTCTCATGAAAAACTCTAAATGCCACAGCAGAAGTCTTAAAAGTGAACCAGTTAGCTTGAACTGGCTTTTCATTTTCCATTTTTAGATACCAGGATATTTAGAATTTAAAATGTGGACAGTCATTTGTACAATAATTTATCTGCCATTATATCAAAATGTTAAACTTGTCATACCAAAATTTGAAATTTTCCAAAACAAAATATTGAATGTGTCTTTGTCTTTCTGAAATATCAAATTTGCCAAAACGAAAAAAGCATAAAATTTGCCATATACCAGAAACATTTTTTCTTGGGCTGACTAACATTTATATAAATAGCACCTATAACCAAAAGCATTTTCATGCAAAACCTACATATAGATATTGTAACTAACAAAACTTATTTAATAAAATTAAGACATACAAATAAGAAAACACGCACATAAGAAAATTATAAATTTTTTTTAATTTTGTTCACGGAATATTTGATCAATTTTCATTACTAAAAGATTCAAATGACTAGAAAGGAAGCAAAAAATTTCAGATTGAGAAATCAAATTTCATTTATTTATCACGGAAACTTCACCCTTAAAGTTACACGAAAAATAGATTTCTATACCTGGGCCATTAAACCAATGGTGTTACGAAAATAACCCTTACCTTTATTGATAATATTTATAAGGATAAATGAACTCTTTACAAATAAAAATAATGCATAACTGCAATATTTCCATGTGACAATCGGCAACAATCAATTGCAGACCAAGGGCTGCAATAACTCGACTTGATGTCAGATTCTATACATGAAGACTATCGTCTTGGCAAGATAATAGGAAATCTAGGTGATAAATTGAAACAATCTTCTTCGACTAGTTTCTATATTAAATTTGGATCTCATCTAACCGAAGGTGTGTGCCTCATGTTAATTTAATAAAAGATAAACAGGCTCGGTTTGAAAACAAAATTGTTCCAGTAATTAAAATTAATCTATATTAATGATAGTCGTTGCGTCAAATGACATAATAGCGAAATGTGGCGCAGACTTAAATTAGGAAAAAAATACAATTTTACGGATTAAATTTGAAAAAAAAAAAATCTTTTTTCAACATCATAAAAAAAAACATCATGTAAATTAATGTTCAATTCATTAACATTTCACAGAACAACGAAATAATGAGATTCTGTCAATTTAAAGTCCACCAAGAGTTGTCTTCTCCTTAACTGGTGTCTGTATCACAGGGTCCAGCATCCTCTACTGCGTATTGTGTAGACTAGGCACCATAGTAAACTTGCATAAGTCTGGATAGTCCCCCTTCCTGGACTGTTCTGTTATGCACGGCATCCCCATGAGTTAGACATCGAGGAAAACATTTGGCCCTGTCAACAGAGAAAACCAGAGCAGGGATGAGATTACGCTAACAAAAGTTTGTAAATTTGTCGTTTTTTGACAACTTGATATACTTTTACAAAAAAATTTAATTATAAAAAGCCAAATTGAAAAAAAAACAAAAAACAATTCTATTGACTGTATAAATATAACGTATATATAGACGCGGTATGGACAAAAAAAAAGCCATATATATGATAAAAGCTAAGGGAACTTGAAGCGGAAAACATATATATATAAAATTCCTGCTTTGGTTTTCTCTCGGAATTCCTTTCTAGGGAACCAATAAATGCAAATCTACGGTACACAAGCTTAAGGAGGTTAACACTGCCACCAAAAAAAAACAAAAAATAACACACAACAAAAAGGGTTAATCAAAAGATTTGGTTAATGTTCCTGAAATCACAATACAGTCAAGAAAATTGTATTTTTAGAAACAAAATTATTATGACAAATCTAACCTCGCTTTCCCGTTGCATTCCTATGTAAATAAACATAGTATGTCAGTGAGGATGAGCGAGATAACAGAAACACTGTACTTTATATAACATTCAACTTAATATTACAAAAAATTTACAAGTCAGTATTTTTCTACTGATAACAATACAAAAAAAATTAAGTGGCATAATTTCTTCTTGATAAAAAAAACCGTACAAAGTATTTATGTGGCATATCATTTTACAGACAAAAATAAAAACAGTATGTATATGTTAAAAACTTGACCCAATTTTGTGTTTAACAACATACTTTTGCACAGCAAAAAATAAAACAACAGTTGTATTAAAAACTTGACTTAATTTCCTGTTGTAAGAAATGGCAAACTGGTGGCATTTCCTTCCCTCGAAAAAATGTATGAAATTAAAATTGAATAACAGAATCTTTTATTTAAAGGTCTTTATGTTTTAGATTCAAGTTCCAATAGCTTATGTCATATATTCGTATTGTCACTTTCTAATACACTACAATAGTATTCAAGTGGCTAACATCCGTACACTACTTCAGAGCTGAAGAAATTATTTCCTATATTCACAAGTACTTTTAATTTCATTTTCTGAGTACATCTATAGTAATACCGCAACTTCTTGGTAATTTTGATATTTTTTCGTTCGTCAAATCCTTCTAATCCATTTAACTCTTTACAAAAGAGATGGAGGATTTCAAAATAAACATTATGCTGCCAAAAAATTGAGCAGTCCTATAAACTTGGTTAAGTTGCTAAAGTCTTGTGCAAATGAAACTTTTTCTGTGATATCGATTGGTGTATTTCCACGGTCTTTTGAAGTTTTGTAGGTGGTTAAATCACTACTTCACACACAAGTCTTAAAATTTTACCGTAAAGTAGTATGCCTAGAGTGAAACAACCCACAGAACAATGTCATACCCGAAATTACACAGAAAAGATGACCTTTGTGGCCCTTATTCTGGTTGTAGGGGGTAAAAATAGGAATAAAATCTGCATATTAGCTTTAATGTTTAATCTTAGTTTAATCCCACACAAATAAGGGCAACCTCGATCAGGATGTGATGACAGTGCATTATCTATTGCACACAGTGGTCAACATTTTTTTTAAACAATGACGCAAATGATAAGATTTACATGCAAAACAAGCAATAAGGAAAGAAAATATTTCTTACGGGCAATTTTAATTGTCCTCTTGACAAGGAATTCATTTTTCTAACAAGGAAACAAACACACGTTTTAAAGATAGACAGATTAAAGAGGCAAACGTCAAACATATTGTTTAAAATCGTCAATCCTAACAAAAACAACAATTACTACAAAATAGACGTCTTCAATTGCACTTAGTATTGTGTATGGCAATTTGTTGTAAAAATTAATGAATTTGACTAATGAATACTCAATTACATTTATTACAATTGTTGTGGAACCAATGGTACTCCATATAAAATAGAATTACACAGCCAACAAATAAACCATAAAAATCACAATGAAATCTGTCCCCAGGGTTACGATGTCATAGCTCTATTGTTATCGTTAGCGACACACAAAAAGACATTCTCGTCTCCTCTAATCACATCTTATACACCCAGGGAGCACGCTGCGAAAGTACGCCTAAAATTAGCCTTTTTGGGTTTAGTCCCTTAATCAGCATATGTTTCTAATTTCTATGGTAATCTCATGCTTTCTAGCTTTTAATTTTAAAAAGAAAATGTCAGCAAAACAAATGTACTCAAGCAGAAAAGCTAGTTATATGCAGCTTAGGCAATTAGTCATGGTAAAAGCTAAAGCAAAAATAAATACAACATGCAGGAAATAAATAAAAACGAGAGAAAGAAAATACAATAGCTTTGGTGTAAAGCATATAAAAGTCGACCCATTATAATCAACTCAAAAAATAAAGAATTGAATGTAATTGCAAATCTAATTTTTTGGCAAGAATGTCTGTTCATTATAAAGCTGATATTAAATAAATTTACATTGAAAAAAGGCAAACACTTTAGAAGGAAGTGAAAAAGGTAGAAGATTATTGGATTTAGTATTCAAGGGAAGGAGAAATTAAGACTTTTACTTTCACGTATCACAACTGATTTAACTCAAGCTTAATAAGATTATTATGGAATAGAAAGTGTTGATTTTATCCTACTAAATCTATAACTCGCCCATTATTTGATTTAAGTATTATCGTTCCAAGTGGTCATTGGAGAACTTCCTTTCTGTGCTTACACTTTACGGTCCCGTACAATACGTTTTTTCATTGCTCTATTCACCAGTATGCCATCTACATTCAAACTCTCCATTAACTTCAAGTACAGGAGAATCTAAATTAGATTTTCTTCACCAACCAGGACAATCTTTCCACGTTAAAGAAGAAAAGATCTTTTTTCTTTGAAACCAATACAATATTTAGTTGCCATTGGTAATTACCACGCACAGAAAACGGTGCATGAGGGACTAAAGAAATGAAATTTGCAATATTAAAGATTCAATCTCCCTAGCAACCGAGCATTTGGTTCTGACATTTTCATCCTTTTGCGTTAACTTGACAAGAGAAAAGGCTAATCATACTCATTTATACAATTCAACGCAAAAAAACAACCATATTTGTAAAATTCCCGATCTGATGCTTTTTCACTTAAATTATGACACTTCCTTTTAATCAATTCATCAATCAAATCAAAACACCTCGCACTAAACAATAGGGAGAAAAAAACTTCAATTCATGCAAAAATTGATTAAAGAAAAATCTGTAGTCATGATATAATGGTATTGGAAATTTGTGAAAAAATAAATATTGTGTCTGGAATCAACTTTCAAGAGAATTCTCTGACAAGGAAACAGACTTAATTAAAATTCAATTATCTCCCTTATTTGAAATTTATATCTTTTAATATTTGTGTTTTCAAAGCATCGAAATGTATTTGAGATTTTTTTCGAAAATTTTATGTTAAATTTTAACCACAAGTTTAAGATGACCAAACGAAAATTGAAAATGATGGCAGTGTCACTTTGACCTATTGACTCTGGCCCATGATGAAACTTAAGTGATATGTTTGCACATATATTCTCTCCTAATCTAAAGTCATTAATGCCATCTCTCAGTAGAGCGGAGCCTACATCCATAAAAAACTTTACACCTGCCGCTTTCACATCACTATCAAAACCTTAGTAACACGAAACCCAAACAAATCTATTATCTAAATCTAATATCAAAATTACCTGCCAATTTATTCTTTTTTAAATTAATTATTGCTATTTAATGATGTGAATTAAAAATGATACCTTTTTGGAAAATTGAAATAAATATTTTATATTTGGATAGGATGTAGAGCTATATCATGAATTGATTTCTATTTTTAATTTGTTAACATGGAAAGTGATAAGTTTGAAAATGGATGAAATACGAAACTTTTAATTAATTATATAGTTGTAGAAATTACAACAATCAAGAAAATTGCAAATGGGAATATTTTAACACAAGATTATTATGATTTAACAATGAAAATTACCATTTTTATTGTTACTGTTAACACATAACATCTCTAATAAAAAATTGTAAAACACACCAAATTTAATGAGAAAAATTAAAATCAATTAAGCATCTGGGGTTATTCAATATTTAAAATAAGATAAATAAAATTGTTTACAAAGTTACAATTTTGCTACAAGGGGAGAAATATCTCTTCGGATTTATTTGTTTTTCAGTAATTGCATATTCTGGCAATTTTATGAACAGGAAACTTGATTTTATCTTTCCCTATGGTCATTTCAATGAGATGACCATAAAAGAATTTGTACCTTTAGGGATCGTAATGACATTTGACACTTTAATCCACAAATATAATTCAACTTATAACAAGATATTTTAAATTCTCCTTACTATTAATTTTCCCCATGAATATCCCCCCTTATCTAAAGTCACAATCAACTGAGAAAGTTAAAATGACCACTCCATAATGTGATTTTGATGAGGCCACTTCTGTTTTCAATTCAAATCACAACTTTTAACCACTAGTCTATTTCCTGTTGACCTTCAGAGCACATATCAAAATAATAAAGCCCAAAAATTTCCATCAAAAGAGCAGTTACATACTTTTAAAAAAATAATTTGCAAAATAGACGGAAAATAAAGAGATTATAACAACTCTCGCTTTTTCTGTTTGATTTTTTGTTAAAACATTGAAAACATCCCACAGTTGTTTTGATCATGTTTATTATATTTTGGAGTTTTTTCCTATTTTATAAATGGATTATTGATTTCAAAATAAAATTTAGAATGTTTACAAATTTAGCAGAAATCTCTGCATTTAATATTTTTTTGATTATTTTTAAATCATTTCTTTTATATTGAAAAGAGTTTTATTATTAACTAAATCACCACTTCATTGTAATAAATGTAATATTATTAGTCAAAATTAAATTACACATTGTGTTTACAAATGATACACAATGTTATAAATTGTAAATCTTTTATTTCTTTGTTTTAAAATATCAGTATTTTGTACTGAAATATTACAATGTTTGAATAGTCCTGAGTTTTGGAAAGGGGTATAATCTTTTATATTTTGGAAAGGGGGCATGGGTGCAGGGATAATGGTTCTACCAAATCACTTACGGTATAGTTGTGTATTAGTTAGTAAGGGTAATAAATATTATTCTGTCTGGGACGGGGATGGAAAGAGGAGCTGTAGGGTTGATATCTTCTTGCCGATTTCTGATGTTTAATAAAATTATTTGGTCTTACCTGATCGACAACTGGGTCTGATGGGTCCGTAGGATCCGAACTAGATTTTGAAGTAGTACTTCCACCTTCCCGATCATCTATAACCAAGTCTATTGGCATTTTTCCTTTTAAACAACTAATATATCTATGGCAAAAATTGTCACATAGTTCATGCACCTGAAAATGAAAAAAAAAATCAACAATTATATAATTTTGTTAATATTTGTCCTGAACTAATTTACGATTTTTATCAGTAAAGGAAATGTCTAATAAACTTTATTTACATTCATTTGTTAAATATTGACATTGAAGAAAGGAGATTTAGAACTTATCTCTGCTTTTTACCGAGGTTAAAGATAGGGTCAGATTGTGTCCCACATTCCATATTATCTAGGCTTGCTAACATGTTCTCTCTGATAAGTTTATTTTTGGTCCTTATTCATCAAATTTCTTTACAAATAAATAATACAGTTAAAAATGGTCAAGTAGATATATATAATCGTACGCTTACCTTTTCTAATTCCAGTAAGTGAAATCGCAAAACTTGAATGGCCTGAATCATCTGAAATGTTAGACAAAAAAATTAAGATTTAAAAAAAGAAATCTTTTATTCGAAAAAATATCCTAGTAGTTATTAAGTGGAATCAAAGTCCATTTAAATGTGTTTAAAAATAAGATTGAATATACTTAGAAATTTAAATTATAATTTTTCTTAGTAGAATTGGATATTTTAGTATAAACAATTATTTCCTGATAAAAGGAAATTCCAAACTGATAGAGAAAATTACTGACAATAATTCTGTAAACATACTTAGTGAAACTTTTAATCAAGTTTAGCAAGAAAAATATACATAGTTCTGTTTTTTACCAGCTGGGCAATTTTTCAACAAAAATTGTTCAGAGGCCATGTGTTGAAACAGTGTTGTTAATTTCTTCCAAGGATCATGGCTCATTACAGAATTTTCTAAAGAGGCACAGGTATAGTGTAAAAAAGTTCAAAAAGTATTAATCATGTTAATAGGAAAGATATAAAGAATTTTATAATGATGAAAATATTGTATATACACTCACCACACTATCAAGTTCATGATTTGCTGAGAACAGTGGTTTTTCTGACCGTGCCTAGAGTAAATTAATAATACAATCAATTCCAATATTCTTAAGTTTTTAAATTAACAAATTAAAAATGTTGAAAGTGATATTTCAAATTATTATTTCAAATTATGTGACTTTGTTTGTGGACTTTTCTCTACTTTCGTTTTACTTTTTCAATTACTGTGTATTTCTATTATTGTTTTACTTTCATAATTTACATTTGCTAAATTTGTTGAATAATAAATTCGTGTCAAACAAAATATAATCTTTATGTCAACTCATTTCAAAACTATTTTTTACAATTGTTTAAGTAATTTAAATGCCTTTTTATCAGCGGTATTTATCTATAATTTTGAATACGGCAAAAACTTACTAAAACTTGTTTACTAAAAACGGCTATATCTTCGTTGAATGATTCTGACGAACAAACGTCCCCACCGGCTACGCCAGGTTCCCGAGGTGTACATGTTGCTAGTTCACATTTTTCAAATATAAGTGCCAACAATGGGAATAGGGGGTGCCTGAAAACAGAGAGAAGTTATCTATGTAAACAACCGGCGGCCATATTGTGTATTAGAATTACTCTTCTAATAATGATAATAAACAAAATAGTCGGCCTCTGATTGATTTACCAAGAACTTTAATATAAATTATAATCAACATTACTTACTTGTATTGTGGAAATGTCAATAAAAATTATCCTCAAAGTAAAATAAATAATAATCACACTTTTATATATTGAGTGAAATAAATCCCAATACACAGATGCACGTGGTAAATTACGTACCCGTATATAGAGTCTTTGTCTCTTTTTAATTGACTGTCCTGTGAGGAACTAACAGGCATTGAGCTATTTGTTGAATAGGGAGGATAAGACTGATGCCCCATTCCGGGGGGTGACTGATGGATATTTGGTAATCGGTGTGGTTCGTACATACTATCCGGCATTCCAGTAATACTTGGTCCATAATGTGACGGCATGTCATTTTCGTACTGAAAAATAAAAAAAAGAAGTTTCAAGTTAACAAAAACCCATTTGAAATACTTCCTGTATACGTGATAAATTTGACACAGGTACCCGCGTAAAAAATCCGACATGAAATTAAAGATAGTATAGATACGTACCACTCGGTTAGCCATGGACGAGGTTAAACCTTCCGTCCGAAGGCCTTGATAAGTCCGTTTGTTTTATCAATGCTGTATAACGTAGATTCTGTGTACAGTCCCACCGGCATAAACAAATCCAATGACCTGTCAAAGAAACACTAAACTGTCAAACATAGTACACTTTTCTTCCCGTCAACACTACCCTAGTTTAGCGAGTATAACTGTCTTAACTCGTGGCTACCACTACTTCAACTGTCAATCAAATCAGTGTTACTACAGTACAGTGTAATGGATGAGCTGTCAAATAGAGCCCTGCCTTGGGCGAGCTAACTATAGTTGATGGGGGATTTTAAATTATTTTTTAATAATTATATCAAAATGAAAAATATGAAATGAAAATAAATAAGTTGATTGATAACAATGTTTAAATGTTTTATAATCCGTTTTAAAAAGTTAGAAAATTAACATAAATCCGTCCCATCAAACTGTATACAAACTATTTGTTTTGGTATAGTAATTCTACTGTACCTTTCGATTTAACTATGCTTCAATTTGATGAATGATGAAGTTTTAGGGGAAAATAGGAGGCTAAGAAAGCAAACATCATTAATTTAAAGAAACGTTTTAAATCATATCCCGTCGAATGCAGTTTAAAACCTGATAA
This sequence comes from Mytilus trossulus, assembly GCF_036588685.1. Classification (NCBI taxonomy): domain Eukaryota; kingdom Metazoa; phylum Mollusca; class Bivalvia; order Mytilida; family Mytilidae; genus Mytilus; species Mytilus trossulus. The sequence goes on along the minus strand of NC_086375.1, from coordinate 27,341,497 downwards.
ATTTAAGATAATTGATGATTTTCAAAGTGTGCATGTTTTCTACAAATGCATGGTCCATAAACGTTAGGTCTGGCAATTACCTTTTTTTTCTTGAACTTTTAAAAACTAAAACCACAGATGCGAGAACTTGCCGACAACTTCCAGATAACTAAACTAAGATTAACGCCTGATGTCTGTAGTAAAACACTCCAACCTGTCCGAGGACTGACAAAATATCAATATATATCAAATGTTTGTTTAAATCCACTAAATGTTACTTATTGAAATCTGTCTGTCCTACTATGATAGTAAATTCGGTATATTTTGTGTAAAATAATTGTTTATGTGTTCAATCACTATTTTGACCCATGTAATATACAATTCATTCAACTGACAATGGACCCGTCTGGCCCGCCCCTTTCCCGCCTCCAACCAAATCGATCTTATTCACAAATCGTATTTCTGTACTTCTCAGCCAATCAAATAATCAAACAGATAGTTTCGTCTGCAATTCAAGAACAAGTTTATTTTGTAAATGATTCCTTTTTTTTGCCTTTAGCCAAATTTTACTGTCAACATTTAACTTTGCCATCATCAAACCAGTTATATTTTGCTTCAAATTAACTATTTAAGATGCCAAATATAGGCCCTTAGGAATCGTACTGTGGAAATGACAATATTAAAGAATTATCCAAATAAACTGGATATTTACTCAAAATTTAAGTAAATAATTATATTATTGAGGGTCATTATTATTATTGCCGATTAAAGTAAATTAAACCAACAATGAAATTTAAGTACACTCAATACGCTAAAATGATATTCGTATGTTGAAGCATTATGTAAAGTTACTAAATGTTAGAAACCTCTTTACCGAAATTTATTTGAAGTTTTAGAAAATAAAAGAGAAGCTTTTATCTGTAGCTTGAAAGGAAAGAGATTTTGTTAAAAGAAATTATAATTTAGTTTCCTCATATTTAATTAAGATAGAAATTCAACATTCGCAAAGACGTAATATATATGATGAAAACAAAAATACGAACAAAGGCAAAATAAGTCTACGTGGTAATATGCACGGGAATATAAATAGTTTAGTAAATACGTCGTTAGGATTATATCAACATTCATTAATTCAGTTATTAAAAGGAAACTTCTGTCTTGAAATTTTAATAATTCTGTATGTAAAGTTGTTTGTTTCATATAATTTTGAGAAATCTGGGACTTATGCATTGCATTTCTATTAGTCATAGGAAATATATAACTTTGGCCAGTTCATTGTATTCATATTTTTCTTTTATCACAACTTCGCAACAATTGTTTCCTTCTGTATAAAAAAAGAACATTTTATCTCTCTCAATTATATGACTCTGTTTCAAGTAAGAATAATATTTAAATATCATTTCAAACATAGTCTCACAATTTATTTTATTCATTTACAAACCTTTTGTTATCAGTTATAGCTTCTTCGAGTAAAACACTTCCATATTTAATATTTTCTAAACAATATGGGAAATTCAAGACGGAAATTAAATAAAAAATTGACTAGGAAACTCAGCAGAACCTTAGCATTCTATAAATTACTTTCCAGGATGCAATAATGACCAAGTTAGGTATTGGATAATTAAATATAACAGTCCTTTTACCCAAAGTTCCATTCAAAAATTGATGCAGGTCATCTTATTGTTTAACCTCTTAGAAAAACAATAACGGTTGAGCAACATCACCAGAGACGGACTCTGTAACTGTAAAAATATCAATTTTTGAAAGAAAAGAAGCCTTTAATGACGGTGTAATTGGATATTCTGCATATTTCATTTTCCTAATTAATGTCAAATTCATCAAAATCCAGTCACTGAAACTATTGACAGTTATATTCTATAACTTTCATTAATTCCGACAAATTTCTGGCAAATTCAATTAGCACTAAAAACCGATAAAAACCCACAAAACTCGAACGGGCATAAACAGTTCTACCAATTCCGAAATATATGAATGCGAGAGACCGTTTGAAATGGATCAGTTTGGTATTATCTGTAAAATCCGATTACAAATGACCGCAGTGTTTGTAAATCAGATTTGTATAATTGAAATTATATAGACCCAGTTTTTAAGGTCATCTCGGGTGAAACGTTTTGTTCTGAAAGTGTTTTACAATAATGAACAATCTAGTGGTCAAATTGACAAGATTTGGACCCCCTCGTTGTTAAATTGTCCACATTTTAAGGATCATAATAAATTACAAAAGACTATGTATCCGTGTCTATAGGTTATGTAAATATAATTTTAAAGAAAAACAAAATACAGTTTGAAATATGCAAAGACTGAATTTCTTCGATAGATTTTCCAGTTCTCGTTATTTTCAGAATTATTAAACAATAATTCTTCCACAAAATAGAACAGACAAGACAATAGCCTAACACTGGTAAAAAAGTTCTGATTAAAAAAGTAACAATATAGATATTGTACAACTGTTGCTTCTGCAACAGAGATTTATCCCACTAGGCGTCAAGCTGGCGGCAATTGTAATGCTTTCGCAGATGAAAATATGATCTATCCGTATAATCTGTAAAATTCATTATTCACCAATCTGACAAGTATCTTTTCCAAACACCTAAGAATTATACTATCTTAAGATTTCAATACGAAAATACTTTCTTGTTAAAACTAGAATGACAACTAGGCAACGAGGAGTTAGTCTGAGAAAACGTGCCATTTTTTTTATTTCCGAAACGAGACATTGAAACTCTTGCTTCTCTTAATAAGACTAAGTATATGTTTAATTATATTTAATTTTAGTATAGGGCCCATACATTACCATGGCAAATTTAATACTTTTGGAGACAGCTTTAATCTGACCATATTTAATGGGCAGGAATAAAATTGCCGTATTATGCACAAAGGCATAAACTACCGAAAGATTATCAATGAAGAAGCCAAAGCTCCGATCGCGGATCCATCATCTAATACATTAAGAACGAAGAGATTACGACCAGCCCTGTTGTAAAAATTTCATAAAACTCTAATATGATAGCAATAAAATCGAGTTTGGGTTGTTAGTTGTGCACATTGTATATTTTCTAAGACATAAAAATGAATCCCATAAGACCGTGAATGTATAAGAATCTAGTTTTATTGTTCTGGAAGTTAGTTCTATGTTCATATAGTTGAATTATTATTTGTCCCGTTCTCTGTAGTAATAAATATCTTAATTTCTCCCAAGACATAAAACTTGCATTTCTATAAAATTACTTCTTGGTAGTCGGAATTGGTTATATTTTTTTGGCAGATTGTTAATTTTTTTTCTAAAGAGACCGATATGTACATGAATTCAAAGTCAAACTAGCGAGACATATGATATTAAATTTCCCCAGTACACACAAAAAAAATCGAGGTCAAACCGAATAACAACAATTATATCAAACCGTTATTCATTTAAACTTATTTCACGTTTGATAATATTTTATTTTATCAGTTTCGTATCAACAGTTGTATTCAAATAGCCAAATAGATTTTATGTAGTTTGGTTTCGTGGATACAGGACACTTTTCACATGTCTTATCTTACATACCTTCTAGCGAGCCCACTTAATATCCTTTTTAATAAAATATTTCACCCGTCTGTAGTTTTTCACCTGGAATTTAAATAAAAATATGTAACGGTAACGGTCCTACCACATTTTCATTAAAGTATAAATACACAAATATAAAACAGACAATTTTCAAGTTTGAACTATCCATCAACGACAACCAATAGATCAACTCCAAATATTAGATTTTTCAAAAATCTGGAAGCTTAAGTTGATGTGTCAATCTATTCGTCAATCTCCTCCCCACCCATTCATGCAGTTTTGGTCAGTGTTGCAAAAATTTTCAAATCATGTCAAGAAACGCATGTTTATTTAATATAATGTCTAATATAATGTAGCATGAAATTTAATATTTACTTTTCTTTTTTGAATATTAATTTAGCTATATCAGTGGATCTTAAGTTTTTTTTAAGTCGTAAATAAATTGTTAATAAAATACCACTCAGAAAATCTTCTGTCCCTTGATGGACGTATTTCTGACAAAATCTATTTAGAAGACATACATAATAATTTTTTTATTTCCTTCATTTGTCGATTATCTAGTATTTATATTCCTGGCACAATCGGAGTCAAAACATCAATTTCGCCTTGTTAGCACGATATTACGGCTATGGATAACAACCTTTTCGCTAAAAGAAATTCCCAGGCGAAACGTAAGCGCCAACAGACGCGCGTCCATCAAATACAAATATATGTGCACATTGATAGAACTTGAATTTATAACGAAAATATTTGTTAATAGTTGAGATCTGTATCTTGTCCAGAACGCTCCGCCTTCCGTATTAATCAAACTGATAGATATCGAAATCCCTCTATTATTATGATATTTGTCCAAATGTGTCCGACTTGACATATAACCACGTGTAAACAACACTCAAACTGTCATTTCATTATCTAATGATTTTTAAATTTGTTAATTCATAGTTACATTTTTCATGCTTTACCCATTGTATTGGAAAATGTTTCTTTTCAGAGTTTTTCAAAGAAAGATGTATTAATCTTCAAAACATTCAAGATGAAAGGCCAGATTTTACATGTAAATCCTCCGGATTTATGCACTAGGAGGCTTGTTGATTGTTTGGAAATCAACACAATTGAACAAAATGTTCATTAATATTAAAATTATCAAACATTTTTTTATACTGATATTCAACGGAAAAATGTGTCGAGTTCAATTTTTTATTTTTTAAAACTACATATGTAGTTTTCGGACATTTAAAACGTTTTGACGTCTGCTACATAGTCGCTTCTTCTGGATTGTCGCCTCCTTTATTTTTTGCCCCTTTCTATCCTTTATCCATTCCCCGACATTCTTCAAAATTAGTCTCCCCAAGAGTCAATATATGATGTTTCAACATTCGCATTAAAAGTATATAATGTGCATACAGTATAACCGACTGACCACTTAAAAACAGTGTGTCATCTGTAAATATTTACAATGGCCATTAATCTTCTGGACTCCATCTTTCAGCAAGCTTAAATTTGGCAATTATAATGGAGATCGACGCTCAGAACTTGACCCCACATTTGTTTATAATTGGCCAGTCACCTCTTGGCATTTCGCTGCAAGAAATGTTACACAAGTTATTTGAAAACTTACACCTGGTTTAAATACAGGCTGACCGATACTTATTATATAAGTCTCAGACGCCAGACCGCTCTCGTGACTTTCTCGTTTGAATCTCGTGTGAAATTTTGCAGTGTTTTTGGTGTCTTTGAGAAAAGCAAATCATTTACAGTTAACGCCAAAGTTATATTTTTGTTTCTATCCACTTTCTGTTTGGTTTTCAGTGGTATGAGTAAAAAAATAACGAACTAAAAAAAATAATTTAAGAACGTCTAGATCACAAGTCAAAACATGGTGATTTTTACGGAGATGTTTGAACTAAGTGATATGTTTGTTATAAATAACTGGTTATTTGATTCAAAATGAAAACATTCATTTAGCATGTGTAATTTGTAGCATAAAATTATTTAACCAGATTGATTTTGATGCTAAAAAATCGTGTCAAACTTGTGATATTATATTTGTATGCGGTTTTTTCCTTCACGATTGGTCTGTAAATTTTGAAAATTTGACTAGACACGCAACACGTGTATTGTCATTGAATAGGTTGTTTTTATTTTGGTACTGTTTTCTGTTGTTTCTCTAACTCTGTCTAGCCATTCAACTGAATAGCATCTCGACTTTTTTCGTGTTAATCATATATACCCCAAAAACCTGTTTAACTTTCATATCAGCTACCTGTGTCGTCAATGGTCAACTTTGATGGAAATCCACAAAAAATAAAACAAAAGACTGATTCTAAAATCTTACTATTCTTTGAAAGTTAAATTACCCTAATACACAAAAAAGCCCTGATTAAAATAAAATGTACATAAGAAAATTGGAGTATCCTTGCTTAGACGGAGTAGCCGTTGTGTTTGCTGTTTTGTTTTCGTAGTGTTTTCTAAAAGTTGCTTTCGATCAAGCATTGTCATGTTGTATCAAGTCATATTTTACTTTAATCTTTTACTTAGGCTATTCTAAAGTTAAGACATCCGTTTACAATACTTGTAGGTTTTTTTCAAAATTCGGACTCTTGATTTATTTTAAAAACCTTGTCCTAACGTCATGTATGTTTATTTTTTCTCTTATCAATTTGAAAATAAATATAGAATGGACAATCTGGTTATTCCGAAACAGCACGCGGGTGAATGTTCACTGCCAACTGTTCTTACTGAAATATGCATAGAAAAAATATCATGGTGAACTATAACTATACACTCAACCACACCATACTATCCTATTATATATCCGTACGCGAACATATTTTAGATGAAGAAGATGTGGTATGAGTGCCAATGAGACAACTCTCCATCGAAGTCACAATTTGTAAAAGTAAATCATTTTAGGACAAAGTACGGTCTTCAACATTGAGCCTTGTTGTTTGTTCACATCAAAGAGGGCATAACGAACAATTTTGATTTTCAATTTACAATATATTTTCTTAAAGAGGAATCGGATAACGGCTGTGACAACGAACGATTCTGACCAAAACGAGTCACGCAAAGAGGTAAAGTGACAATTTCCCTACCAATTGGACATTTTCAAGGAGTCATTCACTCTTAAATGAAAGTTTACAGAGTTATAGATCCATGTTTGTCACTTGAGGCGGTACCAATATAATGTCGTAATTTGGATATGTATGCCTCAATATGGTTTAAATGTGGATTATAATATTAATAGCAATTTTGAAATCTAGTTTGACCATTTAGTGAGTGAAAAAAAGACGAAGAAAGACAAAACTAAACCATTATAACATTAAATTTCAAGTACTAATGGTTTTTTTCTTCAAATAAAGTTAATGTAAAACTTCGAGAAAAAATTGTCAAAAATAGTTAAAATTTACAATATTGTATCGATATGGTCTTCAACAGTAGTGCCCAGGGCTGAATAACATTACGATTTAATAAATCAATTTTAAAATAAATAGGGGAATTCCAAAAACATATTTAAAAAGTGCACTTTAAGCTGATTTATATTGCAACTTTTGAATTTCCCCCCGTGAGTGAAACAAATTCCAGTAAATCGGACACCTTTCTTATTCGTAAGCCAATATTTTCAAAGTATGACTTATTACATGCACAGTGCACTTATGACTGCATTACATGTATTCATTAGTAACTTATGAAGGTGTGCTCGTTGTACTTTAAATGCATGCATTTAATAGTGTTTTTTCTAAAGCTCGAGTCACGGACTTTATATAAAGATTGTTTATTTTAATTGGAAAATGTTGTAATGGTTATGACTGCAGTAACAAATATGACATTTTGACCAACATAGCATCTCTTTAGTTAGGTCAGTCAGTGTAATTTCATACTAAACTGCAAACACACCTGTGACTCGTAGGGAAATTAGTGCCTAAAGCCTTTACAGTACAACATACAACTCCGGGCTATGACCGAATATGTGTATAACAAAATTTACTACTCCGTTCAAAAAATGACATCCTTATAAATTTCAGCTATAAAATGAATTAACTGTCACTATTTAACGAGCTCGTATTTGACAAGACGAAGTCAATTTTCCACCTGTTTTCCATATAATGTACCTTTGTTCTTTGTTCCTTAAAAATTAAAACATTCGCATTTTTAAATGGTGACGAAACAAGAAATTCTTAAGGACAACATTATTATTTTTGTTTATTTCAAATTTATGAAGTTCATTTGACCAATGATTGAAACATACCAATTAACTGTTATTTAAAAAGGGTTACTACATGTGATATCTGAACTTACATAAGTATTTGATAAAAAATATTTGGTAATAAAAAAAAACTTTATTCATGCGACTGCATGTTTCTTCTCCCCTTCCCACGCATTAGTGTTCATGCCTACTAAAAAAAAAAAAGAAGCAAACGAGAAACTGGACAGAAAAGGGGAGAGAACTCACGTCGTGCTGAGCGGCAAAACCGGTCCAGGCTTTTTGATATGGTAATCCTGCAGTTTCCAAATTGTCAATAACTCCATTTTGATCTACATTGAGTTGTCATAGAAATAAAATTGGAAAATGTTGTACATCATAAGAAAAAGAATTCCAAACATTATGATGTCAGATGGATGATTGGGGGTAAGTTCGGAGGACAACGGCATATGGCATATTATCCTCTCCCCAAGGATAACATTTCGAGAATATTTTATTTTCAAATCATTAAGCAGTTATTCTCAAACAATCTTTTGGAAATTTAGAAACAAGAAAACGCAACACCATAGTCTAAAGGAACACAAACGAAGAAACAAACAATAATAACAAATCATCAATTACACGAATAATTGAAGATTGAGCAACACGCTAAATCGGAAAGGAATTTGAATTGAGGTGATCATTAAATTTTCGTTTCATGGTCCGAATTTACTTTATCAAACGTTTGAGGACTGGACACTCCGATTGGCAATTCCTGCAGTAAGCATACCAATACATGGGTATTAGATTTCTTTTGGTTGTGTTGGTTCCTAGTTTGTTTGGACTGTGGTGATGCAAAATATATAGATACATGTCAAAACTACTCTAGAGTTCTTAGAGTAATATACACATACGCTCGGACCTAAATCATAAATACACCCAGTTCGATAAGATTTAAACAAAAACAAATACCAAAAGATGACGACAACTAATGTGCTCAGTAGCTGGTATATATGTAATAGTTTGTATTCCCTGGATAGAATATATTCATTCTTTTATGAATTCATTTACTGAATATTCAGTCATACGGATCATGAACAATGCATTTTCGTTATTTTTATTATTATTATCACCTTTTTTGCGTCATAAAATTGTGATCTGAACTGGCCAAATATGGCTAAATGTATGTTTGTGTTTATATGTTTTAAGAAGAGATGGTACATGTAGCTTGCACATCAAATATTGTTTTGGAGTGATCATTCGATATTCTGAATGGCTTTGGGTATGAATATTTTGAAAAAAGTATTGTATGGCCTTATACGCTGGTCAAAAGTTAGCCAGAAAATAAATAGGTAAACATAGATATTCCCGCCCCAAAACAAACCCCATGATGAATATCTCATGCTACAAATCTTTCTGTGTTGCTGTCCGTTTACTATACGGAGGAATGCACACTAAACCTGATCCTTTAAGATATATTCTGTACAGTTTTTCATTGGTCTTTGACTGAATGGTAGTTCGTGCAGTTTTAAGAGGCAAAACACAATATTTGTTTCGTCCGAATAAGTGATTGCAAAATACTATTTTATAAATTTATAAATAGCAAACTATTTGCTTTATGAACTTGGTACTAGTATATGTAAATAGATATGACGTAAGAGATCTTACTTATTAAACTCCTCACTTTTATTATGTATTTATAAATTATCACAAGACAAGTTTTGAAGTTTGAAACATGATTAAGTAATTTTGTACTTATATACATCATAAATTAAAGTGCAGTGTTTCTTTAAAAACAAAATGCTTACAAGTAGTATGTCCATAATATGGAGTTTTAAGAGAATAAGTTGGGTCTTTTTAAAAACCTTCATTTGATGCACGTGCGTCGACCGGCCGACTCATTTGATGCACGTGCGTCCGAGTAAAGCGAAAAGAATATACTTTTGCAATTTTCAATAAAAGTTAATACGGCATATGTAATATGGATTCGGAAGATAGTTTCAAAAACAGTATTAGAAAACTTGGTTCTGTAAAATATATCTAAACGGACTAATATGACAGACGCAACCAGGGTTAAGAAATAATCAAATACTATTTTTTCTCTTACCGTGAGACAGTTCACAGACAGAGTTGTATACTAGTATTACAATAATACGCAGATACCAATTTTATATGTACACTTATTCCGCCAAGGTCCATTCTAATTTTTACTTTCATTCAAGGTTCCTTTTAATAATGCTAATTCAAATTTGATTCAACTTTATATCAATAATTATTTAGATCGTTCACATAAATTCTTTTTAATTTTAAATCGGAAATATTAAGTTTGGTAAAATATGGTTGCACATTATAAAGTCGCTGATTTGGCCATGGCCGTCATTGTATGATATTGGTAATTTAAAAGTTATGACGCAAATGATTTTATAAGTTCTATCGATGCAAATTGGAATTTCAAAAATTGCATAACTGAATTTGTAATTTCTATATCTACAAAAATAATGCAATATATGAATAATTAAGAATAATTTTAAAGAGAATATATTCCCATGTGGCGCAACATGATCATTCATAGTTCCAAAAAAGTTAACATACAACAGATAAAATATTGCATATTTTTCGAAACTGTTACTATGAAGTAGATATTTTCCCCGACAGATTTGTGTAAATGAAAATTACACTTAAAAAAATGTGTGCTCCCGAAGTTCGTTTCTGGATATACAATCACCAGGAAATAAGTCACATCTAAACAATGTTGAAAGTTAGGAGTGTTAAAATACATAGAACATTCTATATTTTCGAAGAAATGAACTCTGCTTTCATAATAATAATAATAATAATAATAATAATAATAATAATAATAATAATAATAATAATAATAATAATAATAATAATAATAATAACCAAATTATTAAGAAAAAAATAATAAAACAATTATGAATATTAATAATATGATAGTAATCTTATATTATGTTATGTTTATTCAGTTCAAATGGAAAATCATTTAACAGCGTTAGAAAATCGAAAAATATCAATTATGTTGTTACATGAATGCGTAAAAACATATTTAGTTTTGACATATTGCGATGTTAACCATGAGTAACCCCAAATTGATATGGAACACAAAATTATACGAATAGATAAAGGTGTTTGCGTGTTGTGTTTTCTATCCAAATAGATAGGTTTACAGACACACCGTAGAGTTTACTTTCCTATGCATAACTTCTCTCCTATAAAACCCAAATAAAATACATCTGCTTTAAATATTAATAAGATAACAGACAATTATGACAAATAAAAGCACAACAAAAATCCTGCTAATTAATTATAAGTCCAGACACACTGCAACGTACAATAAAGTTTCCCAAAATAGTCGGAGTTATATAGAATGCACTAATTAAATTTGTAAATGAAACAATTCCATTTAAACTTGATCACAGTTCTTAAAGTTCCTTCTTTCCTTAGCTCCACACAACGTAAAAGTTACTTTTGTAATTGTTCGGTGATCAGTTTTGACAATTTGTAAACAACCATAAATAATCGTGTGCTAATAGATATTTCTTTTATCAATGATGTGTATAAAAATTGATGGGCAGTGGATTTTGAATGAATTGCGGACAGGTTGGGGAGGGGCATGTTGTCAAAATGTGACGAGGCAATCAACTGTGTAATGCTTTCTGCCAGGTCCGCTTTAATCGATGACCAGTCAACCTGAATATTATGTCATGTATAACAAAGTAACATGTTACAAAAATGAAAACTAATCAGTAATAATTTGCGTGATTCTTTACCACAAATTAATTATATCTGAAGATATTCTCTACTAAAGTGTTGATCAAATGATTCTTACCTTGTGTGCGACAGTGAGTTTTATAATCCCTTGATTAAGATAGCCAGGACTGGATTACAACCCATATGTCAATATTTTAGTCAAATACTTGTGTGAAAACACGACTTCCTTAGACAGATTCTAATATTTTATGAGTCCGTGTTTTAGCTTGTAATGACATTGATGGGTGAAATGCTCTCATACAATAGTAACGAACACCTCCAAACACCATTATTCAAAGGTGGGTGGGAGCTATGTCAAAACTTTCCTTATAATAATTGTGGATATCGTATATATAAAATTATCATATTCTCTCCCCGAGTTGTCAATCGACCAGTTAAAGACGAATCGTAAGGCAACAAAATTTCTCACTACCGTTTACTTCAGCAGTTTTGCTAATGAGATAAAATGATTCTAAGGATTTTTTTCTCATCAGATTGTAGTTCTTTCATATTCAGTGATAAACATTTTGAAATATAACTCCTATTGTGTTGATTATTTTTGAAGATATTATTGGTGTCTTTATTAGCAGAAATCTGCATCTTTATTATTATAAAAACGTCCTTTTTATTCAGATGTAAAACTGTGTATTTAAAATAGTTTTTTTTTCGTAGTTATTAAATACTAATGAAATATATTTATGGACTTTTTATGGAGAAATTTGAACACGCACGTTCCGTTATTAATTTAATACTTAATTATTGACTGAATAAATTGTTTTTTAAAGCTCAGCTGAGGAAATTAAATTCTAGCCCCTCAGCCGACTCCAAGTGTAGATAATGACTCCCTTTTCAAATGACAGCAACACCTATATTTTGCGGGATGTATAAATTAGCGCGAACGTGCGGCTGTGGACGTTTAAGTTTTACAAGACTGCCTACAACTCGATAGGTTAATCTGTTGTTAACTCATTGTTGAACGCAGGCCGGTGACCTAAAGTTTGATTTTTGTGTCATTTGGTCTCTTTTGGAGAGTTGTTTCATTGGCAATCAAACCACATCTTCTTTTGTTTATATTAACTGATATAGTTGTAATGAAGAGGCACAAAACATTTGACATTGGATGCAAGACAAGCAGTAATCAATCTGTTTTCAAACCAAACAAATCGAGAATATTTTTTAGTGTTTCATACATAAAAATGTTAATAAAATTATCAAGAGTGCATCGTTTTTGGTTACAAATACTAGTCCCAACTCTATCAGTGCTTTGAGTTCAAATCAATTTTGGTTTGACTGTTACCAAATTATTTAGTATGCCAGACGCGCGTTTCGTCTACATAAGACTCATCAGTGACGCTCATATGAAAATAATTATAAAGCTAAACAAGTACAAAGTTCCAAATTCAAATAGATTTAGAAAATTCAGCTTCTCCATTCCAACAATAAAACCGGCGATGTTGAAGGGACTGGTGTTTGTATGGACTTGCGATATGTATAATTCAAATGTTTAAATTCTCTTCACGAAAAATTGCATCTATGCCTGTTTGATTTGTCCCTGGGAATCCAACTTTCCCATTCTCTAATCTAATCGACCCACCCGTGCTTACCCAGGATTTTAAAAATGGGAGACATGCAAGCCAACGTTTGGTGCGATGCTTTTAAATATAATTCATCATATATTAAACTCCATACGGGGAGGGGTAAATCCACTTCTGCCCTATATTTAGTATAGACCTTTATTTTTTATTTTATTATTTGTTTACTTTGTACACTTCTCGTTCTGAAAATGAATTTTATATATTTTTCACTGGACTTTCAGCAACCATCAAATATCATAAAATCTAAAAACAAAACCAAGAGACATGACATCTTAATCTCCCTGGAGATTGATTGAGACATACATACACCAGTCCATAGCAACCACGAAATAGATGACGACCAACGTGTGAATTATTATTTTCAACTCATGCAAATAGTATCTTTTCTCATCATGACGAAGTTGTTTGTTTCATGTATATTTTTGTCATACACGTTCACCCAGTACGCCAAAATCTTTTTATCTACTTCAGTGGAGTAAATTTCGACAACGATAGTCGAGTGACATGTTAGGCAAGGACAGCTAGTTGGAATATTTGGTAGTGTTATGACCCTTTTTTGTCGCAAATAAAACAGGTTTAATTTTGGTGCATTATAAAAACTTGTCACACTTAAAATCATTTTCAAATTATTAATATGTTGCTTTACTTTCCCATTAAAGACACTAAAATTGAACAATACCAACATGGATAAGGGGTTCTTTATTTTCAAACAGGGTCAACTCTCCTATCCAAACAGTTGGATAGTTGCTAAGCGAAATTCAACGAGTACTAACATTTTCCCGCTTTGAGTGCATAAGGCGGACGTGACCGACAGCGCATGTATACTTTTCACACTAACAAACTCGACGCTCACTTTAGCCTCGTACTGAAGAATTAACGTCTCTTTTTTTCTTCCTCATGATACCCTTTGTCTGAACCTTGTTTGAAATCAGACATTTCATCAGCGTGGAGTTCTTTGCAGATAAATGGTTGTCTGCTCCTTCAAGTCAACTTAATAGAGTGATATTTCCAACATTCAACAGTTTTTCCTTCCATATTTTGGACATCTACGGCCCATATTCTAGTTCTAAATTGTCAACGTTGAGACCATGTATGTACTATAGTATATACTTTTAACGTTGCATAATTTCGAAATGACAAAAACTGTTTATAGATATTTAAAAGACAACCACTATCAAGATTCTGCATTTGGAACTGGCACACATTTTTGGTGGGCTTCGTGTTGCTCAGTCTTTAGTTTCGTGTTTAGCCATGGCGTTGTCAGTTTATTTTCGATTTACCAGTATGAGTTTGACTGTTCCTCTGGTATCTTTCGCCCCTCTTTTTTGCCTGGGTTTAACTGGTGTTTCTCTATTTTGTTTCTCGTTATTATGAGATATTATCCCAGGCATAGATTACCTTATGTATTTTGCACAACTTTTTGGAATTTTGGATCCTCAACTTTGTACTTGTTTGGGTTTATAAATATTTTTGATATGAGCGTCACTGATGAGTCTTATGTAGACGAAACGAGCGTCTGAAGTACTAAATTATAATTCTGGTACCTTTGATAACTATATAGCTTACCCAACGGTTACCACACCATCAATATGAAGTGCACGCATGGTTGCCAAACCTACCAGAAACTGCCACCTTATATTTCATGCGCTACAAAAACAAGTTTCAACCTATCGCTTTAAGTCGAAAAGTGTCAGGCCAGCGTCAGAATTAGTTAATAGTCTATCGCCTGTTGTTGTCATGAACTAAGGCGTGTTTGAAGTAATCTTCCAAAACTAGCAATTATAAGTTGAGTCAAGTTTAAGACATGACATCCCCTGTTTGAACATTTGGACATATTGGATGTACACGAAGCACCAATGTAATGACTTTGAATTCATAGATATAAAAAACGAAAATCTGTGAACTCGTCTGTGAAATTATGGTTGTTTTCTATTCCGAAACAATAGAGCATCACAGTTTTGTTAAGGTCTGAATCAGTATAGGGTGTCTCGCTCTCTCGTGATATTTGAAATTCTGCAAAAAATTAGACAAAGTCCAAAAAAGGCAAGATGTATATTCATAGCGCATATATTCGATATGCTTTTACTTAATAGTATCAATAATAGTATCAATGGATTCTTTAAATTCCAATCCATGCAAGTTCAAAGCAATAGTGGGTTTTGATTACATAGAATTTGGTTAAACCTAACCACAATGCGAAGATACATACACAGTTTGTAACAATATCACCCAAAGCTGGCTAAATATAAAACAAACGAGTGTCATGTTGATAAGTTAACATTATAATGTTGCTCTAGATTTAACCTTGACAGTGAGTACCACTTTAAACAGTCATGATTTTGTTTATATAGTATACATACATGTATCACTAACTTTTTATATACGAATGATGTGTATATGTCTGTTGAAAGCAAGACTTGACCGGCCTGATTCAATAGATTGACCACCGTCTGTGCAAACAAAGAAATACATGTCGAAAGAGTGTCAAACTCTTTGTGAGCTTTAGAGTTTTGGAATAAAAAAAAATGACTCTTTTCCTTTCCAAAATGTTCCGCTATGTCACAGAAAAAAGAGCCGGATTTCAATCGTTTTGATATTGTTTTGTAAACAGGGATACGGGATGGATATACAAAAAAAAATGACCTTAATGACATATGTCAACGAGAAATGACAATTTTTCATAGGAACATCGCTTTATTGCTGTTTATCATCTTAACAACCACTTTGGTAATTATCAGAATATGGCTGCCGAACGAAGAAGACACCTTGCGATAAGTTTTTCTGTGTTTGTGTACATTTTGTGGAACAAATCGTGCCGATGATGTCGGTATCATGTTTTCAAATGTTCTTTTTTTACTGTGAAATATTTCTTGCATGGCCTTATTCTACCACCGTATAGTGATCCCATTAGACCAGATTGTGTTATTCTTTTTGCTTGTCTTTAATGATTCGGCATTCGAAACATGTCACCGACTCGACACGACAAAACAACAAACTCTTCACCAACAGGACACGTCAAAACAACAAACATGTCATATCCTTTTCAAATGATAACAACAAACATATCATCATCAGAACTAGACAAAACAACAACAAACTCTATCTATAGCTTGTTTCGGCGAAATCTTTGTTACCAACATTGCACTGAAACTCTGTGTATTAAAATTGAAGCTTTTTATTATTATCGAAGGGAAATTAGGGTTTCTTATGTATTGAAGAAAATTCAGTACTTTATGAAGAATATTATCAAATTACATCAAGATCGTTATCGGATGAAAAGATAGAGGTCGTTTCCCCTAGAGAGGTTATACAGCTGATTATTAAATATGCAAATAAAATAATTTTACGCGAGAGTGAGTGATTATCTTGATGTAATTAATGAAATAGTCAATTTTTTTGGTCAATGAATAGTAGCGTGTTATCACTCAAGAAATAAAATTAAAATGTCCTTATACATACACAGATATTAATATTAATTCATATTTATTCATATAGCAAATTATATCATTAAGATTCATATTATGATTTCACAAATGAATTTTGAAATGACCTTTAACCTTGCTTTATGTCATTTTGAGCTCGACATGTAAAGTCATGCGTTCTTCCAGGTTTTTTTTCTCGTCTGTCTGTAATTGAAAGTTTACCCATATTTTGTTAAACCCAAACTAATAAAATGGGATATATGTGACATTCGCATTCCAGAATCGTTGTATCAGGGTCTGTATTATGAAAGAAAGGGAGGTGGATCTTTGTTTTTTGCATTTTTAAACTTATAAGGCATTTTTTTCTCTTTTTCGCTATTTTCCTCAATACTTCATATTTCAGCTCCATATCATTTTCTACCTCCCACTTTTTAATGCCTATATTGAGTTTCTCTCTTTCTTATTTTTGCTTCGTCTATGACTTTTTCTTGACAATTAGTAAATCCCAGCCAGACTCTCGTGTATATCCCAAAGGATATTGATAAACCTTAATACAATTATCGATGGCATATAAGGGATAGTGTTTATCTACACTTGACACAAAATCCCACAACACCATTGACAAGACCCAAATCGCTTTTAATTGCCGTTTCAATTCATAACGTATAACATCTACAATCGGCTTTGATATTGGCCACTGGAAATTATGATGCGTACAAGAAGCTTGTCAATCCCGTTTTTTCTATATGAATCTGAATGATATAATTTGCTTATTAATAAATATGAATTAATATTACTGATAAAGTATTTATCTATCCTTGACACAAAATCCCGAAACGCCCTTGACAAGACCCAAATTGCTTTTAATTGCCGTTTTGATTTATAACATCAACAGTCGCCTGTGATATTGGTCAATGGAAATTATGATGCGGACAAAAAAACATGTCAATATTTGTTTCTATACGAATCTGAATGATATAATTCTCTTATGAATAAATATGAATTAATATTAATAAAGTGTTTACCTACTCATGACCCAAAATCCCTTTACGCCCTTGACAAGACCCAAATCGCTGTTAATTGCCATTTCAATTCATAACATCAACATTCGCCTGTGATATTGGCCACTGAAAATCATGATGCGGATAGGAAGCTGGTCATGCTGATAAATGAACTAGTATGCTGTATTTGGTCAAGTTATTTGTGTACTTTTTAAATTGTCTATTTGTGAGAAAATGATGAAAAGCAATAACAGTTTGTTTTTTTGTCCTTTTATAGTCATACCTTACAGATCTGCTTAAATACTCTGTTTAAAGTTTCACAAAGTTACCAGGTAAGCCATTGCCTCTAAAATTGTAACAAATGTTAGTCTGAAATTGCATGTACCGTTTTTAACTTTGGATCATCGAACGTGTTGTAAAGGCGATGTACACACGAACTATTTCTAATTTTACAATGAACTATTCTGCAGAGCAATGCAATTTTTCACAATGAAATATTCAAAGCAACACATTATATAACGATAAAATATTCAGAGCCACACAATATATTAGAATGAAATATTCAGAACTACATATACCTATAATAGTATACATTACAATGAAATATTGAGAACTACCCAATACATCACAATTTTGATATTTATAACTACACAATACATAACATTTAAACTACAATGAAATATTCTGAACTACCCAATACATTGCAATGAAATATTCAGAACAAAACAATACATTGCAATGAAACATTCAGATCTCCGAATCGGGTATCGTGAAAGAGAGCATAAAAGCTCGAACTGCATCAAATATGTTGTATATGTTACAGATGATACTCAATAATTCGTACACGTTCGTGAAAAGCAAAGTTCAGAACATATCAAGTACCTGTTCTTCTTTATTAACTGATCTGGTTTAGTGGTTTGTACCACGGTATTCTCATTTTTTTCGAGCGTCACTGATGAGACTTTTGAATACGAATTGCATCTGGCGTACACAATTTTAATCTTGGTATTTATGACGAGTTTCTTTAAATAGAATGTGCAAGTTCATCGAAAGATTTATTTGAAATGGTGTTATATGTCTCTTTAGAGAAACAACTAGCTTAAACATCAAATCTGTATATGGAAGGATTATGAAGGAACCTTTACTATGACAATGTAAGGCATATATATGATTGTAATATGGAAGATTGACAGCCATCTGCATTGTAATGATATTAAGACACTCCTCTTAGTCTTAATACAGCATAAATGTATTCATAATCAAAACCACACATTATATAAAATGAAATATTCAGAACCACACCATATTTAACAATAAATATTCAGAACCACTCAATATATCAACTGAAGGACGCCTCCGGATGCGGGAATTTCTCGCTACATTGAAGACCTGTTGGCGACCTTCTGATGTTGTTTTTTTCTATGGTCGGGTTGTTGTCTCTTTGACACATTCCCCATTTCCGTTATCAATTTTATAATTCAAACTTAACGTGAATTTCAAAAACAGGGCTTATATTAAACTGGATAAGTTCCTGGAAGCAAACATAGCAAATTCGTAACTTACATTTTCATGTTATGACTCTTTCTTTCATAGTCAAAACCTACTGAATTGTTTTGGCTAAGATTACTGAAAAATTGCCGATGAGATAAAATGAGATAAAATATTCTTAGTTGTATCTCAGTTATCTTTTGTTCATATATTTCTTTGCATGCAATAGTTTTTTTCTTGAATGATTGATTGACTGCTGCTTGTCCAGCTGCCAATATTACAAACCTATTTAGAACAAAAACGATTTACAACAAATTAACTCACAAGTTGTGAATGAGTAGGACAGAAGATAAGGAATAGAGTAGTTGACGGCCACCTGCAAAGTAATGATATTAAGACAATTTGTCTTAGTCTTTAAAATAAGAGCTGACACAAACCATGGCACATATAGCGCGTAATTGTATTTACAATTCCATCTTTACAGGGGCTCCACACAACTAAACAAATGGTAAAAATGTATAAAGAAAAAGTGGTTGACACCCTCGATCCCTTTAGTTTTTTACATGATATTTTTATGGACAAAAGAATGACGATACCAATAGGACATCAAATACCATAAGTCGAAGAATGACTACATAACCAAAATCAAAAGGCAAAGACGAACCAGTCCACAAATCACCAAAAAAAAACCAATTTATTTCTGGGCAATTTGAAACCAACATCTGGGAATAGCCGTCAGGTGTTCTGGAATGATAAGCATGCAGTTCCGGTTCCGCTTGCTGCACACCTTGTGTCATGCAAAAGTTCTTAAACTTTTTTAATTGATTGTAAAAATGTTACAATATCTTATAAATAGATGAGAAAAAATAATTTAAAAATGAATTATAAATGAAGATTTCTGTAAATTAAATTCAGTTACTGCATGTTATTCTAGGAATATGAATGCCCATTTTGGACAGTATAATCCCAATGATTGTTGGAATTTGTTATTCATGAAATAGGTTATTTTAAAATATACCACAGGAATAAAATAAGTACTTTTCGTACAATTTTTATAACATACCTAGGGGAATACATTTTCCAAAACAAACACAAAATAATGGGGAATTTTAATGCCTACTGCCGTCGAATGTACTTTATACTTACATGCTTTAAAATCTATCAGACGAAAAGATCTTTTGACAAAACTCTTATACCACACAAAGCCACTGACTGTTAGCTCATTCGATGTTTGCGCTTTTAAACTGTATTGATCGCTTCGTATAGCCTTAATTTACTTTAAAAATAAACAAATATCTAACTGATGAATATAAAAGTGTGCAAACTGACTCATGATGTAATCTGGATGTATACATACGCAGACACTCTGATCATGCTGATCGGTGTGGGGACTTTTAACCCGATGTGTCTAGAAGGGAAGGTGACATTCTCTGTTTGTAATGAACACTTTCTTCTATGAAGAATCCGTAGGGTTGTTTTTGCATTACACTTCGGCCCAGCATTTAAAACATCGAAATTTGGCAGTGGCGATCGAAATTCCCGCCATTCGTTCCTGTCAGGCACTTTGAATGACCTATATATCCATTGATTATTTATATATTCTTGTCTTGAATATGCTTGTAATATTTGCTACTGAACGTTAAGTCAAATAATAAATAATTCATAAGATCAAGAGGATCCATAGCCGGCTTAAATATTTAATAATTCGGATCCTAATTAAAATAAACTTTATATCATCATTTCCACAAAATAGATATATAAAGTTTATGTTATACAACTCGTCTAAACATCAACCCAACAATGTTAGATCTGTAAATTTGCTTTCGCAAATTTTTGGTTCTTCCCTCGCCGGGATTCGAACCCATGCTACTGTGATATCGTGACACCAAATCGCCTGCACTGCAGCCGTCCCGCTAGACCACACGACCACCTGGGCTCTCAAAAAAAGAGCTTTCGGTGGCCATATGTTACCTTTCCACGTCAGTTTTAATCTAGCGGCGTACTACAGTACATGATATATAAGGCATGAAGATGTTATTGTTACAGATCAGCTAAATTATCTAAAGTAAAGGATCCTACAAATTAATGTAAGATACAGTCACAGAAAATAATTATATTCATAAGTACGTCTGAGTCAGTGACAACCCTACAACAGATGTATCCATCGGATCGCCATCAATGATGGTGATACATGGCTGTGTACATAATGTATATACAACTCGTCTAAACATCAACCCAACAATGTTAGATCTGTAAATTTGCTTTCGCAAATTTTTGGTTCTTCCCTCGCCGGGATTCGAACCCATGCTACTGTGATATCGTGACACCAAATCGCCTGCACTGCAGCCGTCCCGCTAGACCACACGACCACCTGGGCTCTCAAAAAAAGAGCTTTCGGTGGCCATATGTTACCTTTCCACGTCAGTTTTAATCTAGCGGCGTACTACAGTACATGATATATAAGGCATGAAGATGTTATTGTTACAGATGAGCTAAATTATCTATAGTAAAGGATCCTACAAATTAATGTAAGATACAGTCACAGAAAATAATTATATTCATAAGTACGTCTGAGTCAGTGACAACCCTACAACAGATGTATCCATCGGATCGCCATCAATGATGGTGATACATGGCTGTGTACATAATGTATATACAACTCGTCTAAACATCAACCCAACAATGTTAGATCTGTAAATTTGCTTTCGCAAATTTTTGGTTCTTCCCTCGCCGGGATTCGAACCCATGCTACTGTGATATCGTGACACCAAATCGCCTGCACTGCAGCCGTCCCGCTAGACCACACGACCACCTGGGCTCTCAAAAAAAGAGCTTTCGGTGGCCATATGTTACCTTTCCACGTCAGTTTTAATCTAGCGGCGTACTACAGTACATGATATATAAGGCATGAAGATGTTATTGTTACAGTTTATGTTATATAGTTTGTGTTTTAAGCTACATGGATTGTGCAAAATTATCCTATTTGTCAGGATCATGCGGGGAAAACGCGCTACCATGTGATCAGATTGTCGAAATAAATTACAAGAAGATGTCTCAAATTAAATACTTAAAGTACTTAGTTCCTGCAGATGATCTAGTTAACGGATTAAGCACCTATACACACAAGTTTACTATACCCTGCAGACAATCTTACAAATGGCCAACTCAAAAATATCTACAAATTTAATTAATCAAACAAACTTTGTAATTTTATATTAAAAAGAGGTAAACAAAAAACAATCGGCTGCAAGCCAGACAGCTTTCGATGAAAGACAAAACCAAAAAACTTTCACTCAACTAACTACATCAGACAATGCAAACAGAATTAACAGTGACTGGTAAAGACCGGCTCCTATGTATTTTATTTAACAATGTAGGAACGGGCGACAGGGTTTTGACAATTGCTTCGCGTGACAGATATAATTTTTGTGTCATATAGAAATATTATTTTACCAAATTTCAACAGTGTCGTTTAATAGATTTTGGAATGATAAAGAGCATTTAAAAATCATACACACAATTCAGATCTCATAACGCATTCATTTTCATAGATGTTAAGATACGGGGGGTAAATAACTCTGCCGGTCACATCGAAGAGTTGCGTTTTTGTGCAAGGTGAAGTGCAGATTTCATATTTGTGACCCCGCATGACAATGGTAAACACAAAAATGTTACAAAAAAGGCTGGGCTGTCATGAAATAGTATAAAGTGATATGATATAAATGTGTTAAAGACAAGACAGCAAGTCGTTATGTCAATGCAAACTTCTATGCCAGAGTGCATCCCGATGCACTTTCTATTGTTTTCTAACACTCGGAGTCTAAACGGAGACGATGTAGAACGGTATTCCGTAACGATATATGAAAATATGATTTTATCAAAATTTATGACAGGTATTAAGATTCATTTAGAAATAATAGTTTCCATTTCATTTTAATTGAGAAGAAGGACTGAAAGAAAAATTAGTCTTCAAAATGTTTGTTTCATTAAACCAGCAATGTCTCAAATTAAATTGGTAAAATAATATCTAAAAATATTGCTTCTTTGAAAAAGCGTTAAATAGGTCGAAACACCACAAAGAAATAGTTTTCTTTTCTCAAACATACATCGTTCCTATTTCTATTTGTTGTTGAAACCCGACAGACCACAAAATATGCTATCAATTAATTTTATTAATTATCATTTCACCTTCAATTAAGCAATTATAAAGCTGATTGAATGCATTAATGTAGGGATTATAGATTAAAGCGAATGTACAAATAAAAGTAATATCAAATAACATTTATGTCTGCCATTGGTCTTTAGAATAGATGTAACGCAGACCCTTGAATTATTAAAAGTTTCCGCTTGATCAGTTGCCATATCTCTCTTTTCGTGTCTATCTGCAACACGACACTAAGAGATACTAATTGTACTATGCATCTTCGTTCTGTCCATGCCTGGTCGTCACACTGACCACTGCTAAGGCGGTCCAGATTCCAAGTAATCACATTAAGGATTAGGTATATGTCCGCAAGGTGGACATGTGGTGACTGTTGACATCAACCAACACGAATACAGCTGTATTTTAATATAATTAGTGTATTACTATCATTTGACAAAAACAAAAGAAAAAAACAATCCATCAATGATCGACAATACATTTTGAAGTCTTTTTCTGGTTCTATTGTTTTGTAGGGTGCTATCTATGCAATGTGCACCATGTATGCTTTCATTCGTACAAATAAAGATACTTTCATGCCTCCAACATCATTTTTTATTTTCTTCGAACCCTAGCTCTATTTCTCGTGCACTTTTTTTTAAGCTAGCAACACAATAAGATGATCAATTAGATATTATAAGAGAGAGTCTATATTTTTTAAAGAAAGCTTATCTGCCAAGATTTTCAAAGTAACAATGAAGTAAAAAAGTAACATTGATAAAACCCAAGAGGAAAATTTTATCCTTAATCTGTAAATAGAAAATCTGACTTTTGTTTAATAAAAATCTGACAAAGAGGAAATAAAACACAGACAAAAAGTTTAATAGTAGCTTCTTTAGTAAAAGAACAACGTTTATATGAAAGATATAAATAAAAAGCACTCGTATACAAAAAGTATGTCAAAATAAAAAAATGTCCGCCCGAACCGCGCTTAAGATTACCTCTAATCAATCAACATTCTGTTCAAGCAAACACGAACCCTAGAGATAGTTTGTTGCATTTAATATGATCTTATTCATTTTTGCATCAAATTATACGATTATGTTGCAATCTTTTCTATTAATCTAAGAAGCTGAGATTTGGTTGTGGCATGGTTTTTGCCCTCTGCTGTCACGAAGCCTCTTGAGAAAACGTGTTTTTGTAGAATTTATAGTAATTTATCTACGATTTTAGAGTCTAAGAATGTTTGTTTGGCAGATATCGTATCAATTTTAACTAAATACATATCTTCGGCAAGCCTGATTTTGTCAATGTTCTGACATTTGTGGCCTGCCATAAGAATTGGATTTCAATTTCATAGATAAATTGGTATCGGGACTGCGGGAATATTTTCTTGTAATCATAATATTTATTGTTAAAGAAAGCGCTTTAATATATTCTTTTGCACGCCGTTCCAAATCTTGTTTCTAGTGATATTAATGAAAACTGGAAGTATTTATTATTTATCAATTACAAATATTTACACAGAAAAACGTAATAGAAAACCACCCAAAATATAGAAAACGTAAAAAAAAATACTTTTTTGAATCTTCATTTATTTCAAGAGAGGGTAACATATACTTGCATGTTGTTTCATAATTTGCCAGATCAGAATATTTTTTTCTACAATCTCCCCCTCCCCCTTAAAATTAAATGATCGTCACCAAAGTAATCTCAGAATATGGTATCGCAGTGTTTCCAGTGTGTTCTATCAGAATATCAGCTTTCGCTGAATTTTATACCATTGATGAAAACACAGATCTATGGGTATTATAATGAATACAAAAACTGGTTGTTTCAGGGAGTGGAGAGAACTAATTTCAACTACCATGGCATGTAAAACAATGGTGTATATAATTGCATGGGGCTCAGAATTAATGCATCACAATAGGTCTCATTAATATATACAAACCAAGAGGAAAATTCTTTTTTAATTCTTAAACTGGAAAGGGGTTATGCTATCTGAATAGTACACTACATTGCATTTACTATAAGTATTAACAATGTACTCATACAACACACACAGCAAAGTATAAACCATTCTATCAAGGGTCTTACTGTCAAAAGGGAAAAGGCCCATGCAGCTTGCCATGGTTTTTATATCCAAGATTCCCTTTTAATAGGATTCTTTCCATTGACGAATCTATCAAATAAATAAGTCTTTTACAAAAAGCTGATGATTGCGCACCGAACGATTTTTTTTTACCGCTGCTGTATGAACGACATGTAATGCTTCTACCCTTTTGCATATCGTTAACTATGTCATGCAAGAGGTCTTTCCTTTGTCATGCGTTAAAAGTTTGGAAATTGTTAAAAAAAAACTTAAAGCTTTCGGATGAGAACATATTTGACAGTTGGCATATAAGAATTAATAATTTTCTTCGCAACCCACATTTTTCACTCAACATAACGACATAAACTGTCTTGGTAGTTTTTTTTAAGCATATGATAAACTGTTGAACGGACGACAACTGATGACCGTCAAATCGACCCTTTGAATCAGGTGAGCTAAAAAGTACGGAGAAAAACTTTATCTCACATCTTATCATAAACACATTAACATTCAAACTGAAAGTGATACAATATAGGTCGATGTCCCAAGAATCAACATACAAAGGTCGCTGACACGAAATATCTTACTAATTTATTTTTTTACTGTTTGCAAAAGTATGAATATTATTCGAAATACTGAGGAATTTTACTATCCCAGGCATAGCCTTAGCCGTATTTAATATTCCGTTTTGGAATTTTGGGTCCTCAATGCTTTTCAACTTTGTACACGTTGGCTTTCCAACTATTTTGATCTGAGCGTCACTGATGAGTCTTGTGTAGACGAAACGTGCGTCTGACGTATTGAATTAAAAACCTGGTATCTTCGATAACTATTACAATGAAAGACGGACAACATCTACTCTTGCTATATTTAAAAAAAACAACATCAAGCCTAAGTTGCTTATTATACATGCTCAGTGGTCTTCAAGTGTTTAATTTTATAAGTGGCTCACATGCTGAGCCAGATTCTCCATTCAGTTTTTCCTTTCTTTTTTTTCATCTTGGTCATCGTTGTTAACAAAACATTTTTTCAATCGCTAATATTGCATTTTTAATATCTAGAATGCATTCTTACACACCTTGGCATTCATACCA
The DNA here is from genome assembly GCF_036588685.1 of Mytilus trossulus. Taxonomy (NCBI): domain Eukaryota; kingdom Metazoa; phylum Mollusca; class Bivalvia; order Mytilida; family Mytilidae; genus Mytilus; species Mytilus trossulus. The sequence goes on along the minus strand of NC_086375.1, from coordinate 27,315,166 downwards.
GTTGATTGTATTTTTGTATTTTGTATTATATTTGATCAATAAGTAGTTTATTTTCTGGAAGAGGAAATTTTAGTTAAACAAAATCTGAAAGAATAAAATTGAGAATGGAAATGGGGAATGTGTCAAAGAGACAACAACCCGACCAAATAAAAAACAACAGCAGAAGGTCACCAACAGGTCTTCAATGTAGCGAGAAATTCCCGCACCCGGAGGCGTCATATATTTTAATGCATAGTAAACATAGAAAAGCATGAAAAATATTTCAACAAAATTAACAAAAATGTATGTTTCACAGACATAGAAAACATTCACCCTAAAACATCTAGTGCCTTGTTTTGAATTACAAAATGTTCATGTACAATCAACATGATACCAGAAATATCCACGCGGTTACGGTGCTACAATGTCTAGAACTGTTTTGAAAAATAGTTTGTCCGTAAAAGTGTCAAAACGTGAATTCTCCAATAGCAGAAACGTGATATGATTTCAAGGCCATGAGTTCATTCTATTAGGGAACATTGAGACCAGATAAAATCAAACGCTTGAAAAAATCAACTACCGGAAGATTTGAAAAGCAACTGTCATATTCCTGACCTTTCAGAGAAAATGGTGGGAAAAGAAGGTCCTCTGAGACAATACCGGTACCTCGCAGGAACACTATCGACCGCTCAAAAAATTGTTTCAAATATTATGTAACCTAGCACTTTCCCTACACGAGACGCCGGATTGAAGGTGTCCATTAGTAGCGGACGTGGCACCGTATTCATACATCCAGCTGTGTCAACTTTACTTCACAAATTGGGAAAAGTCTAGTTGATCATATACTGTATTCAGGTAACCATATTATACTCATAGTATGCAAAGGGTAAGAGATATAGATATATGGGAAAAGAAACTTTGTCTGATGTGGAGTCAAAGATACAGTCAGTCACAACTTGTCCAGACATCAGCTTTTCGAAAACCTCCACAAGTTACCGTGCAGAAGTCAAATTGAAATAGTTTCCTGCAGCAACATTAATCAAATTAGTCTAAGAATACAGATTTTAAGGGAGAGAACAATGTAATATGTATTATGTGAATTTCAAATTAGATGAGCGAGGCCACCATTCTTTCTATATTTCACACATCATTATTTATGATATTTTATATTCGACGACTTAGTGTCATGACCAGAAACTTTGCATAGCCGTTGAAATTATGATGGACAACAATAGACACGTATGATATGTAACAGGTTGCATATTGCTTACAGACCGTGCAAGACTCTCGTGGACAGGCGGCAATGTCGTTAAAAAAAACTCGTTGTCTGGTAGACCAAGACATTCAAGAATTCTATCTAGATTTTCATATATTTTTTCATTGAATTTGAAATTCGTTTTATATCTATCAACAATAAATAACTATGCAGTTATCAAACAAAATTTACCAATGTTCTGTCCTCAATATATCTATTGAGTCATTCACTTCCGGCTTTGATCAAAAATAGCATTTCCTCATAGCACGTTTACAGACGATAATAAATCACACATGCTAAGTATAAAATAACAAAGCATTATTGTGTATATGCATATTATAACTATAACAAAAGAGAAAGAATTTATGTCATTGGCATACATTCACGATTCGGTTATTTTCGATCCGGAAGTGACCTATTAAAAATAAAACTAAGTTAGAAATCGAAAGGGTTACAATATGCGAATGGTGAAATCGTCCGGTGATGTACAATCAAGGCGTGGATTCAGAAGTGGTGTACTAGGCACACCCCCTAATATACTAAAATATATGTAGTATATAGGCACATTTAGAGTCATTTCTCCTGAGTCCAAATATAATCCTATGACTCCTAATTCTCAGGAGCACCCCAGCCCCTCGCACCACATTATTTACCCGCCTTCAGAGTATACCACCAAACTGTCTAGAAATCAAACATTACAACGACATAAGAATTTTAAATTGCACCGTAATTATGACCAAAGCAAAAATAGACAATATAAATCATTAACACTTTAATTAATTAAAATAAATGGGTTAATTAACTTTTAAAACAATTAAAGTCTCAATCTATATGCAGACAGCAACATTTATTTTGTTTCGTAATTTAAAGAGTGACACTGCAGTTATGATATATAGTCCTGTAAACAATCTAATATGAAGAATATAGTTCTAAAATCTAGATAAATAATACTAGATAAATAATAAATAGCTTAAAGGGAAGAAAAAGTCTAGGGTTAGTATAGGGGCAGAAAATGTCGAAAAGGTTGCTTAAACGGACTTTCTGGTTAAACCATCAACATTGATATATTTTACTTATTGACAGTTTCTTCATTGATAACCGATTTTCCTGTAACTTTTTTTTTACTTGACCAAAAATTTCATCTTTCAACAGACTTTCAAAGCATCTCGGGAATAGGAGTAAGAGAGAGAGTTTAATCTTTCTCATCTTCTATACAGGAGAATATAATGTGTATATTAATGAAGGACAACCGAGTGGTCTAAGTAGTTCGTGTATACGGCATTCACGGAGTGTGGTGTGGTCAACTACGACATTGATTAGGATTACATCAGAGTTCAACAATCTTTTTATTTATTTTAGAAGAAAAGTACGATATCAATTTCTGTACGCAAGACACTCTGTTGACCTTTTGAAGGTCAAAAACATCTTATTGTTGAAGGCCGCAACATCATTGTTGAAGGCCGAACGGTGACCTATAATTGTTAATGTCTGTGTCATATTGGTCTTTTGTGGATAGTTGTCTCATTGGCATTCATACCACATCTCCTTTTTTTTTTATATAATCTTCAAATAGCATACAATCATATAGAGCATACCACCACCAAGCGCATTCAATTATAAAACGAATGCAACCATAAAGCGAAAACTACCATAAAGCTCCATGTAACATTAAAGCGAGGAAACTATTAAGCGCATGTAACATTAAAGCGAGGAAACTATAAAGCGCATGTAACCATACAGTAAATGCAACCATAAAGCGATTGTAGCTATAAGGCGTATGCAACTATTAAGCGAATGTAACCATAAAGCGCTTCCAACCATAGAGCGCATGCAATAATGAAGCGAATGCAACAATAAAACGAATGTAAACATAAAGCGCAGGCAAAAATAAAGCAGACAACCATCAAGTTAACGCAGCAATAAAGCGAAGGTAACCATACAAAGAGCCACTTTTACAAACTTTACATGGTGGAGTTACACTATTAGTTGAAGATTGACCATAAATTTCTGATTTACGTCCAAACGGCACAGTTAAATATGTTAAATTTTTTGATTGGCCTCATTCACTGCATGCGTAGTTATACATTCCTCATGGCTAAACGGATGTTCATTACGTCAATACAGTTTGACCGTCGGATACATTGAAGGTAGCCATTTTTATACATTGCTAGTTACAGTGGGTCTCACGCTTATTGAATTTTCGTGCCATTTGGTTCATCTTAACTTGTTTACTAGGGAATGCAGAGACATTTATTTATTTTGATGTCAAAACAACGTTTAATTAATTTTTTAACACTTGTGCCCTTGCTCGGTTGATTGTATCAGCTATTGTACATTAAGCAAACAACAAATAATCAATCATCAATACTTCAATACCTATGTCTTTAAAACAAAAGTATCAAAGAGCACACTTTGAGAGTTTCCTGTCTTAAACTGCATGAGAAGCGGTAAAGCATCGTTCACAGATAAACCATTCATATACCAAAGATCTAAACAATTACAATTGAAAACGAGGTTATAAAGAGGGTTCCGGGTAATGTCCAGTGCTCCAACCTCTGGTACAATCACATTATATATAATCAAAACCCTTGCCATTGATTGTCGTTTGTTATAGATATTTGCATTTAAGCTGTTGTCTTTTGGGAATTTGATATTAATACTAATTCTTGAAAAGTAAAAATCATTAAGATTAAAGAATATATTCTGTGTGTTTTACAATTTAATGTTGTGTTTCTGTTGTGTGGTAGTCCTGTTATATTTGATGTGTTTCCCTCAGTTTTAGTTTAGTTTGTAACCCGGATTTGTTTCTCTCTAAATCGATTTATGAATTTCGAAAAGCGTTATACTACTGTTGCCTTTACTTATAACATTTTTCTCTGTGTCGTTTGCTATCCGTGTGAAGAATGGGAGATCAACACTCATGCTTAAATTGGGATAAACACTGTTGATCATTTTTTTGGAGAGTCAAGAATCATACCATTAAATGTTCCAATTGGATTATATTATAAGGACAGGAAACTTTTGAGTACTCAAGCGGGCATCAAGGTCACAGGATTCAATTACATCTTTAACCTTTTTCAGTAGATAACCAAACTTTGATACTTGTCACTCTCGGCTATATGTCCCGACTGATGTATTTCAACTCACTCTATACCCTCTACCAAAGGCAAATTTTAGACTTCGAAATAGTGGAAGTTACCATAGAAAGAACTAGACGGAAATGTGTAAGGTCAACACCTCATTTTTAGTTTCCTTCTTTTATAATAATGAAACGTCAAGTGACAACTATAGATAAATTATATATAAAATGTTTTAGATACTAGTAAGCGATGAAAGGGTTCATAAATACTAAATGCTATCAGCCTCGATTCATTGTTTGGGCTACGCTAATTTTTATTTTACCCTTGCACTGTATGGTTCTTTGAAGGACAAACATGACTTGAATTTTTCTAGTTTATTATATCCCCATACTAGAGGATAGATATATGGCCACTTTGGTCTACTTCTGACCGGCAATAAAACCTTGCCGAAACTGAGCGTCTGTTTGGCTGAGCGGGATGTATAAGTACGCAGACACGCCCGATGAGAATGGGATGTAAAGGAAAGAAGAGAATATCAAGCACTGGGGACGTTACGAATTCTTTCAACAATTACCGAGGAGACCATTATAGAGGACTGTTGCAAGGCAAAATGTATGTCCTAACCCAATATACCCACGCTTTCGTTTCCAGTAGCAGCCCAAATTTTCCCGACTGCCATCCAAGACGGCTTATCTTGCAGAATATACCTATATCCATTGTAATAATTTTTAAATTTAATTTCGTCCTGACCATGAAGATAAGCAAAAAACAGGAAACAACCAATTATCAATCATTAAAACATTTGGTTCATTTGACGACTCACACACAAGCATAAAGGGAGTAATATATATGGCAGTTGCTATAAACGACTATAGAAAGTGCAGTAAAGAATGTGTGGTAAATACAAAAAAAAAATCATTATAGAAAAACATTATAGACAAAACATCTTTATTAATCTTAATTTGTACGAGTTTGGATGTACTTTTTTGCATTTGATTTCAGGCATTTCATTTCATAACATTTTTTTTATGTCTTCTTTAATAATGCCCAGGAAAATGGTTTATGGTTTTTGTATGGATAAAAGTGAGAAATTTCAGACGCAAATTGACAAAACATTAACAAATGGATTTAGGCAAAACAAAAAAAATCTTTTTAATTTATTTAAGTCGTGTTTTTTCCTACATGTGATGATTTTAAATTATTAGAAGATTTTTAAGTAAACATGCTGTTTTTATTGTTTCTTAACCTTTCGATATCTTTTTGTTCTTCGGGCTTAAAACTATGAATAAAAAACAGCAACCCGAATATGATAGAGTGCTTTTCGACAACCAAAGTCTGTCTTTAGAGAGATGTTGCAAAAATCACACATATTACTAGTGATAATACAATTTTAGATTGTAGGTTTTGAGCCCCAAAAAACAACATAGTTTTTTTTATGTAAAGTATTATTTTCAGTCCCCATTCCTTTTTTTAAATGTTGGTTCTCTAAGGAAGCCACCATTTGAATTTTATTGAGGGGCTAGGATGAAAAATTGTGTCCTGAATTTAAGTTGTTATGGTTGTCCTGACAATTTAGTTTTCACTGTACTCGATCCTGTCTTTTTCTTTACATAAACTGTCATCCTGTTGCTCATAAAATGCTCATCGTGTCTTTAGTTACTATTAATTCCTTTCCTGCCTTATTTTTAAATGTCATCTAGCCCCCTCCCCCCCCAAAAAAAAATATATAAATAAAAATAAAATAAAATCCGTTGGTAGCTAAACTAGTTTTGTCGTTTTAAATATGTGTTTTTTTCGTTTAGCAACCATTAATCAATCAAATAATCCGATTTGATTTCAGAAAGAAACACGAACTTCTACCTTTGCTAATATAGAATTTTGAACTCCTTAAAAATATATCGTTCGATCAATAAATAAATCAATCAGCCAATCAATCAGACTGATATAATTTCTTACATACTACTTACATAGTATTTTGCACTACATAAAAATACATCATTAGTGAAATCTGTACCATCTTAAGATTAACGTGGAAAAGGTCGTATACCAGACTTAGCGGGAATTTCATAACAATTACTTGTAATGAAATTGAATAATCATGGCCATGAAGACAATGCTACCAGTACTAATACTCGCTGACGAGATGGACTTTGGATGTCGCCCAGATCAAAGGCTTGTCAATGACATGTATATATTTCTTTTGACATGATAAGGCTTTTTATCGAATTGTAGTATACTGAAGGCGTTGTTTATAGTCCTTATGGAGAATTAAATTAAATAGAACTTAAGTGCTATAAATTCCTTTAATAAGGATATATAATATCATAATTCTTCACGTTATTTCTAACAGTTTGACATACTTGCTAAATGTCATTAAAGAGACTAGTATGATGTCTCTATATCCATATAAAAGTAAATTACTATAGTAGTCCTTGTGGTCTAGCTAAAGTCCGGTATCATCGGGTCGTTAACGAAAAAACTATGATCTCTTTATCCGTATAAAAGTAAATTACTAGTACTATAGTAGTCCTTTGTGGTCTAACTAGAGTCCGGTATCACTAGATTGCTAGTCATATTTCGTCTCTGGCATTATTTATGACATTCTTTTCTTAGTTCCGCGTTGATAAATTAAGAAATTATTAAGAAACTTAAGTTCCAACTCCCTCAGGCAAAGTTGAAGTTGAATTTATTTAGATATCCCATTTTTTTCGGTCACATAGCTCCTACCGGGTTCGTGTACTTATAATTCCCTAGCTATGATGATGGTAAATCCAGAAATGCGCTTCAGACGAACGAAAATCAGAAAAGAAAGTTCTTTTCATTTACACAAGTCTTTACTTCAGTGAACAGGAACAGGTGTATTCTTTGAATCATTGTTGTTGGGTTGCTGTCTCGATGAGGTACATCTAACGTCCATTTTAATTCATACTACATTTACTTATAGCCATACTTTCGGTACTCTGTGTGCATTATTCATCTGTAGTTGTTTGGCATCGACATGATATATATTTTTTTTCCATGTACTCTACTCAACGATCTTTAGTTTGTATATACTTAGATATATAATTAATATCATTTTCTCTGTATCGTTTAAGAAGTCAAAAAAAGAAACATCCTGAGATCGCCTTTTTTCGTTTAAAAGTTCACAAATGTTTCAACACCAATTTGCAAATTTTCACTTAATTATTATTAATATTTCGACAATCTGCATAAAACTTGATCACAAATGAAAACCATGACTCTTACAAACCTCAATTTGAATAAAAATATTGGACGATAATTTTGTCTGATCAATATGCATTATTAAACTGTTTATTTTTCTGCTCATCCTGCCTAAATGGTGCTCTTACTTTAATGCATATTATACAGTCGGTTTGTTTACTCTCTGATTTGATCTGTTGAGTAAACACACGCGACCCTCTGAAATCTGGCTTTAAGGTCAAACATGGAGATTAGTTCTTATCGCCATATTCATAAATTAGTTGTCTCGACGATTTCTTGTTTACACGGACAAATACAAGCACGCAGTTAGAATGACCTAGAACTGACGGGCTGGATGACGGGGCGGTTGTCAGCAAAATAAGTCAAACACAAAATTCCAAAATACAGAATTTTCCACCTGGTCATCAAAAACATCAAAATAAACATAGACTATCACACATATTGGCTTCTTTCGTGACAGTCTAATTGATTAATTCGTAAAGGCCCTCTCTCGTATTGCCATTCTTTAGTCTTACTGACTGAATCGTAAAGGCCCTCTTGTATTGGCATTCTGTAGTCTTATTGACATAATCGTTAAGGCCCTCTCGTTGGCAGATATTATGTTGGAGCATCGAGGTAAAGAAGTGCAAGGCGATCGCTTATCTTTTGTATTGTTAGCATCAACTTAAGTGCACTATGCAATGACGGCTTATATGAGGAATTATTTCATAATCATATGATACTTGGGACGGCGCCATTGAATAAAAAAAAGTACGAGCGTCGTAATATTGTTGCCATTTTTGTTTCTCGACAGGTCGTTCTAGTTTGTAGAAGGGGTCTGACATTGTTGGCTTTCATTTTGATTATTTAGTTCTTACGTACTACTACGTAACCATGGTGTTTTTTTTAACACTCATTGAGTCACTAGTGTCATCTAAAAAAATCGTAAAAGTACTTAGATGTCATATCTCTATATAGACGCAACCCTTAACTTTGAGAACCTTTTTTCTTGAGGTTCCTTAAACATTCAAAAAGGCAATCCAAATCTGAGTCGTATACGTTTAAGCGATAATCATGTTTTTGTATAGTTATTAATGACTTTTCTTTGTCCTTTGTTTTCTTGATGTTTTTTTTTATTCACCATCTTGTTTGTCCATTGTTTTATACTTTTGATTGGCAACTAAGTGTCACTGAACAGCTTTTGAGGGCTTTAAATCTTAATGATAAAAAAGTTATTGAAACCTTTTCTTTGGTCTTTGCGGCTTGCATCGAAACAAATGGATATGGATAGTAGTAGCACATATCCGCGGAAAGTATACCCCAGTGACAGCAATCGATGGGATAATTTCTAGCGGCTTCAGAACGAGGTCAGGGATACTTTTTAGCGGATTCAGAACGCGGTCATGAAAGTTATTACAGCAACATGTCTGTGCGCACTATAGACTTGTATCATACTTTGATGTACAACGTAAAAAGACTGTCCAAGCAAGAATATGAATGATTGGCCAGTTTGATTTCATTCATTTTCAAAAATTTATTTAGTAGAATACTACCAACTAGTTTTTTATAAGTATAAACAAAAAAGCTATAAGCAAATGGTAAAACTTTTCGTATTTTTTTGTACATCTTATTATAGGTTAGATCTGACACGTGCTTAATTTTAGGAAATGCGGTTACTGTTTTTTTTTTCTTTCTTTGTACACGGACTGTCATGACTGTAATAAAGTTGGATTAATATTTACAGTAATATCTCATATTATTATTTTTTTCTAGACTTGTAGAATTTTCTGACAATGTTGTCACCTGCCCTGAAGGTAGTGTTGTCAGGATGATTGATCTGAGTTGTCAAAGTCGAAGTCATTAACTTCCCACGGTTCTGAACATGTCATTCTACTAATATTCCATTTTTTTACTAAGCTAACCAATACATGAAAATTATGTGTAACAATTTCGGTAAATAATCTAGATCTTCGTCTTGAATAGCCACGTGACTGTTATTTTCACCCTATCTCAGACAGGTTGACAAAGAGGACATTTCTATGCTAGTTCTAACACCTGTAATTTCATTAATGTGTCGTGGACATGCAGTATTGACCCATCAACTGTCATGGCTGTCAGAAAGTCGACATAGTTAACACGGAATCTTATCACTATCAAACCGATTACAAACCTACATTTAACGTATCAATTACAATTGACGGGAAGATTGTAACATTTGTCATTGTACAAGATCTTTATTAAAAGCAGTTCTACCTGTCAAAAAACCAACTTTAGAGAATTAAACATCTGTTACTTTGAAAAGTTTGGAAGCCAGTCATTGAAAAACTCCATGTATCTTAATACAATCTGAATTTGAGCACAGACATACAGGCATTTTATATTCCTTCAGCATTTCCTAAACAAATTGAAGAAAGAAATTTAACTAAGATTTAAAGAAGAGCGCAAGAAAGTGCGTGCGTTTCTGTGCTACATTTTCTTCTTAAAATTTTAAGTGTATACTGAATGGTGTACAGTGACCCAAAGTGTTTACTTCTACGTTATTTGGTTACGATCAATGGTGGAAAGTTGTCTCATATGCAACCATACCACATCTTCTTTTTTCATCATGTATGTTTTACAGAAACATTTTTTGTTTACTCTTAACCATAAAATGAGATAGCCACAATTGTTTACTTATGAATCGTGTATTGTTATATGTATAGGGAAACGGTACCACCATGTTTAGTGGTAAATACGTTTTGTAACCATAAAGAGCAGTTATTAAATATATATATCTATGCACACGATTTTTGCCGCCGTTTCTAAAACTGATGACATATGTCTTCGGCAAATTTGTTTTGCTAAATCTTCATCCTTTTTCTTTCTAGTTGTGTGTTAGTAATATCAGTTCCATATGACTTTTTCCAAAGTGTAAATTTTGTTATTTTGTGTCTTTATTTTTTTATCAAATATAAAGCATACACGTATTCGTTAGTGATGAAGAAAAACATTCTGATATACAAAGAACCGAATATGATCAAAATAAAATACATTGGTGTCTTTAAAAATATTTAAAAAAAAAAAAGAAATCGCTTACAAATACAAGGTTTACATATGCCGTCAATTATTTCACTGAAAAGGGGTTTCCTCATTACAAAAGTGAAAGTATGAAAACAATTTCCATACAATTCATAAATAAATATATAATAATCAATATGTTTAATAAAATCTTTGATAAAACCTTTTCTCATAAGTTTTGTTGTATCCCCCGAATATAATAGAGAGTGTTTAAGTGACATAGTGCGTCGACGGCGGGATCCATTCCAAATTTGATTTTCTGACTATAAAATAGTTTTATTACAGATGAAAAATATAGTGCACTTTACGTCACATTTCTCTATAGCAGTAGAATTTTATAACATTTTCATTGTATTCAGATAGTTTGTAATTCTGACAAAAAAGGGAAAAAGGGTCGTTCTTTCAAAATCTAATTATCTAATTATAGAAAAAACTAAGTAAGCAGACGTCAACATATGATACAGACGAACAGTAAAAAAAAATAGAAAGCCTCAGGACATTTATAAATGTGTATATTGACCACACTAGTAGCCATCAATCATACAGGCGATGATAGAATAATTTATTTTATTGAAACTAATTCCAATTTTTAGCGAAAAATAAAACATAATATTTCGAGTAACGTAATCTAAAATATCCCCCAGATATTAAAATGTTCCTGCAGGCTCGACAATACATCAAGAGACGCCAGCCATTAGATATGAATATTTTATAAGAAAGTTTTGATTACATGTCCACTAAATCTAAACAATATCCAGAGTATCAAACAATCCAAGATGGCGTATAATATTATCCTTTTTTTTACCCCGTTTTATCCGAATCTAATTTACACTTTTAGCTCTGTATTGAATTGAGAAGAAATTTAACATGCATTTATTTCATTAAACCTTTTTTCTAACCGAATATTTTCAAAATCTGTTACCTCAATAGACAAGATTATACGGCTGAATCTTTGATTTAACGTTACCCCGGTGACATGTGCATTTTGCGTAAAACACAAATCCAGCTAAAGCCTTTTTAACTTTTATTTGAAAAAGCTGAAAGCGAATGGAAATCCATTTGTTGTCGGTACGACACAGCTTCCTAAGAAACGCGCCAAACCTCGTTGTCAAGTTAGATATAACGTTCAATTGAACCTTTTACAGTGCTTATCGCATTTGGAAGCTGATAACGTTATATATTGGCTTTGTACAAAACCACGGTGTATTTGAATTTCTATAATCAAACTTAAGTTTAAGGAAACTTGAATGATATTTTTCCTTTTAGACAAGATGTTAGATTAGACATGGGGGTGATTATAAATTGATAGATTATTTGTATTTGGAGATCATGAAGCGCTATTTTCTTCAGATTCGATCGATGTAATTTTCTGATTCCTTATTTGACAAAATTTCCATTAAAAGACAGAAGATATTAGGGGCATTGGCCGTGGATACAATTATATAGTATTGTAAACGACACACAAATAAAGATTAATGTTAGTGATTAGAATCCACCCATCCTTATGTTATTAAGTACACAAATTACCCGTATTTTCATTTGTCAAATGTAGACAAAATCTTATTAAAGATGATACTACATCGAAATTAAAGTGACTACTAGAGAGAGGGTAACTAAGGACCTCCGTTGGTCAAACGTACTAGAATTGATTGACATTTCTTGATGAAACCATGATATTAGTTTAGGAGAAAACTAGTTTAACGATATAGAAAGCTGTTAAATGTGATTGAATGGACACAGAAAACCTCCTTTTCAAGACTAACTATATGCGTTATTGTATAAAAAAATATCGTTGGTACTAGAGCAAATATGGTGATACCTATGCCGGTATTGGATGTTTTACCTTAGCTGTATTTGGCAAAACTTTTAGGAATTTTGGTCCTCAATGCTCTTCAACTTCTTACTTTATTTCGCCTTTTTAATTTTTTGGATTCGAGCGTTACTGATGAATCGTTTGTAGACGAAACGCGCGTCTGGCTTATATACAAAATTTGTTCCTGATATATATAATGAGTTTATTTAGCCCTGCCGTGATATATTATATACATGACTTCTCAAATCTTTTTTCTTCATGGTATATACGAAATAAAAGCTATTCCAGAGACCTGTGGTATAAATAAAATGCATTATAGATATAAGAAGATGTGCCGGGTATGAGTGCCAATGAGACAGTTTCCATCCAAATCACAATTTATAAAAGTAAACCATTATAGGTCAAAGTGCGGCTTAGCTGTATTTGGCAAAACTTTTATGAATTTTGGTCTTCAATGCTCTTCAACTTCGTACTTTATTTAGTCTTTTTAACTTTTTTGGGTTCGAGCGTCACTGATGAGTCTTTTGTAGACGAAACGCACGTCTGGCATATATATAAAATTTAGTCCTGGTATCTATGACGAGTTTATTTATTATTAGAATGATTAGAAATGTATCTTTAAAATTGTATCTCCTTATTTCATTACACACTGTCTCCATATTTGATTACTTTTTTTGGGAAATTTTAGACTTTGATTTCTGGACAAAAAGTAGGTGTAGCTGACGTAGCAGAAAACCTAGGCTAATCCATGCAAATTTCGTTTGAAACAAATTATCGTACTTCACTTGGTGTTCATGCTTTTGGTTTGTACATGTGTGGTTGCATTTATATATGTCCTTTTAAAGTTATCTCAGACTCCGTTCCGAGATTGGTCAACATTTTGATTTTAGAGAGATTAGACAGAAAGAAAGAGAGAAAGTGAGTTCTGTGTATTGTTATGGATTGAAATGCAAGGAAGACCATTATTAATGTTAGAGAAAAACTTTGTCTATATAAACATGCGCTTTTAAAACCAGGTTCAATCCACCATTTTCTTCAGGAATATGACAGTGGTTGTCCATTCGTTTTATGTGTTTTATCATTTGATTTTGCCATTTGATAGGGGACTTTCCGTTTTGAATTTTTCTCGGAGTTCAGTATTTTTTTGAAATTTGCTTGTATTGTATAATTTTTTGGCCACTATATTTGGCGAGTGCAATATAATGTCAAGTTTATTTGAGCACCACGAATAAAAAACATTTCGTAAGTATCTATACAAGTGTTAAATATATTGATATTAAGTCTATAATGTTATTAGTTACAGTATTGTCAAATTGGAAAAATAAATAAACCGGGTATTAAAAGAGTACAATGAATTAACCCTTTTATTTTTTACAAATTAAATCAGATTTTTAGGATGACCTATGGCAGCAACCATTTGATTTTCTGGGGGGAGGGGCTATGGATTTGTTTTCCCGGACAAACTTTTTTTTCGCCTTTGCCAAAAAACAATCTACTTTGGCGGGCGACAAGTTGAAAATATTTTTTTTCTTTCCATTTTAGCATTACATATAGTGGCAGCTGAGGGTGAAACAAACATTTTTAGAGATCAAACCTTGAATGATTATTTCTTTACTGTATAAATTGCTATACCTAATGTACTAACTCTATTAATTTGCTAGTGAAACTTTGGGAAAAGCGTATATATATTTGATAATTCAAATTAAGCTTTAAAGTAAGAACTTTTAATTTCAATTAGACGTGCATTGCCCCCACTGTTACCAAAAAATAGCGAAAATTTGTGCACAGCGCTAACAGATACCAAACTGTATACAGAATAGCGAACAGACTTGCATGGGTTCGAGGGTAGACATTCTTTAGATAACGTATAGATAACGTACGTATAGATAATCCGTAGAGAGACTCATATATGTCTATAAATTGCATGCTTTTTATGATAACCTGCGGGAATTGCAAATTTAGTATATGCATATTGTATGCTGACCGTCTTTGTTCATGTATGTTTCTTGTGTACAATTTGGAAATTAGTATGGCTTTCCTTATCACTGAACTAGTATATATTTTTTAAGAGGCCAGCTGAAGGACGCCTCCGGGTGCGGGAATTTATCGCTACATTGAAGACCTGTTGATGACCTTCTGCTGTTTTTTTCTATGGTCGGGTTGTTGTCTCTTTGACACATTCCCCATTTCCATTCTCAATTTTATGAACAACGTAACTATTTCTTGTATAAGATTGGAAAATACATTTTTTTCCAAGTTGACTGTTTCAACCATTAAATATGAATAGCTCGACAGAATTAAAATTGATTGCCAAAATATATTTAAACTTAATAAAAACAACGCTTAAAACAAAAGAATTTTGATTCATGTTGCATTTCAATTAATTAATTCATATATCAAGCAAAGTACATGAATATTTTTTTAGTGAATTTTGAAGTAAATTCATTTCTTCCGAAATGCATTTGTGACGGCATATAGATAGTTCTTTTAATGTTCTGTTGCTTTTTAAAACAAGAAAACTATTACATGTTAATCGATGCTGTCAATCAATTTACAAAAAAAAAAAAAAAGTGGTGCATCTTTTTTTTTTTAAATTGTTATTTTTTATTTGAAAACCATTATTAACTGGGTGCGTTTATTATTATATCTGCAAACGTTGGCGTATTAAAAGCTTACATACGATGAAGAAATACTGTTTACAAGTTTTGATGATTTATAGACCACAAGGAAACTTTATATACACATGCAGTATTGTCTGATTTATATGTACATGGTTTACAGAGTTTACTAAACATACGTTTTTAATTTCTCATAAAAATTTATTAAACGTCTTCTTTGACTTAAATGAGGAATAGATTTAAACCTCTTTTTCTATTGTATAAACGCTTAGAATATGACAGTTGTTTTCCATTCGTTTGATGTGTTTGAGCTTTTGCAATTTAAATTTTCCTGTGAAGTTCTTTTTTTTTTACTTTTTTTTTTATATATAACCTTAGAAACGATAGTCAATTCTAAATCAAAAAGATAATTGATCAAAACATCTCGCACATAAAATGCCTAATACCTATCCCCTTTTCTGTAACCCTTAGTGGCGGATTCAGAAATTTTCATAAGTGGAGGCCCACTGAAGCAATCAATTTTTTTCTCAAAAAGGGGAGGGGGCGGGCACCCTGGGCTCTCTCCTAAATCCGCCTCTGATCCTGTATGAAAGGTATTTTACGTATTTTTGCGAGTATGCTTTTAAACATGCTTAAAGAAATATTTCTAACAAATTTTGTCATTCTTTTATCGAAATAAATGCGTTTTGATGTTAGCTTTTGAATGGTACTTATTTATTCCAAAAAGCAAACATTTCATAAAGTTTAATGCAAAAATCCCCCAAATTACCACAAAACGGTTCAAATCAGCGAAGGCATATTTCATCAGCCAAAATTAGAAAGAACATTGTTTTCATCTTGCTGTATACGAAGTTCAGCATTTGTCAAGCTTTTATCTCATCAATATACCATTTAGTATAAATATTTAACCTCGAGTTCATTACAAATTGCAGCATCGCGGTCTCTCTTTGTATTAACAAAAAAGTTTGATACAACACCAACAAAGCCTGTGGAACATGTTAGCCATGCACATCTGTATTTTTAAGGACAACATAAAATTGAGAAAGAAATGGGGAATGTGTCAAAGAGACAACAACCCGACCAAAGATAAACAACGACAGAAGGTCACCAACAGGTCTTCAATGTAGCGAAAAATTCCGCATCCGGAGGCGTCCTTCAGCTGGCCCTGTTTTTACTATTTGTTTCATTTACGTTTACACGTTTCTCTTACAATTTTAAAAGCATGCAGCTTTTTTAAAACCAAGCAAACAAATACACAAAACAATACATGTGCAACCGGAAGTAAACATAACATTTTATTTGTTCAAAGTGCATGTGTCCGCTTGATTGTAGGTTATTAGTATAGTCATGGTTTTGAATTATTACAACAATTCAAAATATTTCAATAAATCTTTTAAAAAATCAAGACTGTATAGCACTTTTAAGGAGACATTGTATACACGTATGTTTCGTCGTATGTATATGTCTTAAATCATAATTAGGTTAAAAATTAAATTTTGAATACTGATATGCAGTTAGCGAGACAAAATTATTGGACGATCTTAATGTTAAAAATTTTGTTGTTTATATAGTTTATTGGATTGCCTTTTTTCCGAATTATTATTAGCAGATTTTTAAAATTTGACTTTACGCTAAACCGGTAGAAAATTACTACCGATAGAAAAAATAAAAGTATCAATTTTCTTTTCCAGCATAGAACATCTACACAATTCCAGTTTCATGCTGTCTCTTGTTTATATGTGATTTTGTGCTGGGTGGTTGATTGATTAACTGTGGTTAAATTTGGTTTGTTTTTCGGTGTTGTCTCTGTCTTAAATTTATCTCTTGATTTTGGATTATTTATTTTGTCATTTCTGCCCTTTAAGGTGCTCTTATTATGCCCCCTTTTCTACATTATAAAACTTTGAGGAAATCGAATCACGACTCCAATCATCTGATTTCATTCTTATCCGGATGAATACAGCTTTATATTTTCTTCTTCTACCGTCGTCATTTCAAAAACGATATTTGTCAACTTTTTAATATTAGAAATTCATAATTAAAAATTGGCTTCATCGTCTTTAGAATTATTGCACAGTTAGTTTGTGTATTAATATTTTTGGTTTTCAAAAGACAGTTATGAATTTAACGCTTAGTCATATGGCATAAACCAATTCCATCCATTCGTGTATCTTAAGATGGAAGACAAATGAATTTTGAACAGTCGTAAAAACTATATTGTCGTAAAAGCCGTGAGAATCTCGTGAGAATCTCTCCCCCTAACTAAAGACAAACATTGTTTAGCTAAAATCCGATGCATTTCAAATATTGAAAGTTGTCCATTAATCATAATTGATGTTCAAGGCGCCAGATCCGAGAGACCATCTTCAACAAACAAACAATAAAAACACAGGACCAATTGCACAATATTTCATATAAAGAAAATCCATTTGCTTCATAGCTGATAATTTTTTTCAATTAAGTAAATGTACGTCATCTTTTTTAAGATTCTAGCGTCTTTTTTTTTTTTGGTTCTTCATGTTTTATTTTAAACTGGACGGTCTGCGGTCGGTGTTTAATTCATTGTTTTGTCTTTTTAACGTAATAAAACAATTTCGTGCTTCTCTCTATGTAAAGGCAGTCTTTAAATCTATTTGATTTGTCACTTGTTGACAAAGATCTATCTAAAGTCGACGCATTGTAATTTTTGCAAATAATGATTTATATTTTAATAGTGGTATTCAATTAAAGTGATATTTATCAGTATTTTTCTGTTCATACATCCGCCCCTTGACCAACGAAGATAAAATATCCCACGTTTTGTTAAAAGAACTGGACAAGTTGTACAAGTCAATCCATCAACCGATGTAAGTTTCTGCATGTAATCGACACTCGTATTTACTTGTCACTTTTCTCTGTCATCATTTTTTTTCTAATGCGAAATATAAAATCCAAGCTGTCAGGTTGGCCACGCTATGTTTCAAATTATGGAAAACAGAAAGGAACCCGATACGTTCATGTCTTGATAGATATACAGCAAGTTTGACAACAACCATTGAGTGAGAAATTGTAAAACGGTTTGGACAAGAAGCTGACACAATCCTTTTTTATTTCTTTTTTTCCAACATAAAAAGCGCTTAGTCTTGTGGAAGAAGCGAGTTTGGTCTTTGGATTTTATTGAAATAAATGTTGTAAACGCGGTTGTGCTTTCGTGTTTTCTTTTTTGAAGAAGGATATTAAGTTTCCGTTTGGATAAAGGTAAGATTTCATAGAATTGCAGGAATACTGTATGTAGCAGGTGTGAAAAGGATCTTTCTTTACGGCAGATTTTGCAAGTGCAATTGTCTTCGACAAAAACTTGTTCTACGAAGCTATATTGCTGTGTTCTGTGGACTATTGGATATTGTGTAAATCAACTTTTGTAATGTAATTTTATTAAATTTTATATAGTCTTTTGTTGTGTAATCTCTTTCAAGATAACAACAATGGCAGATCTTGTCGTAGCTTTTCACTAAACTGAGATTTTTTTATTATGATTTTTCAACTTAGCAATTTTATTTGTTCGTTTGTCTGACCTTTTTTTCTCGGTTGCTTACAATCGCAAATTATATCTGAAACAAAACAGCTGAGGGGAAAGTTTTGCAGATTATTTATTTTTGTAGACAAAATAGGCAGGTGTTATTTTGTATTTTTTTTTTAAATTTATAGTTTTTTTCTGAAGCGATACATGCATGATTATTATTGAAATAATAATACTATTTGATACAAGTATATTTTGATTGTTCATAGTCTTGAAGGTAAGCGCGTAAATAGAACATTTATTTACAATTTATGGCATTGTTTTACTTGAATAAGAAATAATGTATACTTTTAAATTGATTTTGAAGAACTACTATTACATGTACTTCTCATAAATTTTAAATTCATATGGGCTTTTATTAAATATAAACGATAAGAGTTTTACAAATTAATTTAACTGTAATTGGATATTATTTTGAAATGTGAAATGAGTAAATATCTAAATATGTTTGAAAAGGTGATGGCGACTTCAATGCGGTAAAACATTAATAAAATCATATTGTTTTGAATAATGAAAAACGTACCCTCTAGAAAAAAATAATATATTGAATATAGATACAAAAAATATTATCTTATGTTTTTGCGAATGAATGACGCTTTTCAATGGTTCTCTATTTAAACTATGGGATCAACATTGAATATAATGCACAGAAAAGATGTTTCAGTTCTAAGATTTTAAAAAGTATGTTAAAATTTTCATGAAAACTTGACCGTTGGAATAATAAACCATATATCATAAGGATCTGTATATTTTTAGTCTTGTTATATATCAAATGCAATATATATGTTGACAAGCATTGTTCAACTTTTGTGCACATTGTTTTCGAATTTGATTTTCATTTTGTTTACAGTAGATTAAAACTATTTTCGTATAAAAATTATATTGTAAAACCAAAATCATTAGAATTATTTTCCTTGCACATTAGCATGTTTAATAAATGATGGGGTCATTAAAACCAAGAAGGTATTAATTATTTCTAATAAAGATGGAAAATCTGGTATTGTTAGAGAAAATCAAAGCGTAAAAATGCGACTGAAGCCAGAAATGTTAAAAAAATCTTGCTTTTTTCGAGATAATTATACGGTATCTGCTTCATTTGCTTGACTTATACTAAAATCCTTTGACATCTACGGAAGGATATTTTTTTTTTATTCCAAATGGTTCCCTGTTATTAATAAGAACCAGTTTTAATCTATCAGCAGTGGTCTTCATTAAGAATACTCAAGTATTTTCAAAGGTTTTTCATTAGAAGTAGATACAAAAATGATTATTTGGGAAGGATATTTTTTTATTCCAAATGGTTCCCTGTTATTAATAAGAACCAGTTCTAATCTATCTGCAGAGGTCTTCATTAAGAATACTAAAGTATTTTCAAAGATTTGCATTAGAAGTAGATACTAGAATGATTATGTGGGATATGTTATACTCAGTATAATTATATCTCCCCACAATAAAATATGAGAATGCAACTACCAGGAGGTCTGACTATAAAATAAGACACGGACACTTTATTCACAGTAGTGTCCGTCGGATCGAATTTTGTCAGAAATCTTTACGAGCATTTTCACGCGTTGGATTATAATAAGTTCTTTTGGAAGTTGTTTATTCTATCATAGAAATTTTTATGAGTATTTTCACGCGTTGTAGGAAGTGGTTCCTATGGAGGTTGTTGGTTCTGGGGTTATTTAAAAAATACAAAGACTTTTACACAAAAAAAATAAACAAACAATTGAAATTATAAGTCGCATTTTATTATTTGTTTTTTAAAATTGGTAACTATTTATTCCATACTGCATTCAGACAGGAATAAGGAAGTAAAAGCAAATGCAAACAAAATATACAGCAAAATATCTTCGCAACATGAATATTATATTGTTTTGATTTTTGTTTCTAATCTAAATACGGATCTTATTTGACCAACAAGATGCCAAGCAAATAGAGATAAGAAATTTACAAACGGACAGTTTAAACAGATATTAGAAAGTCAATGACTTTCTGTGTTAATAATATAAGATACAAATCAATTCAGATATAGTGTACAAGAAAACATAAACTGTTGTTTTCTAGTGAAAAGAGAAAAAAAGAGGTTAAAATTACACGAATGATGCAAATGCAACCTTTTGATAAACAATAAAATTGACAAAAGTTGTTTTATTCTTGTAAATTGAAAATGTTTGACACAAAGAAACCGTATACATTTATTTATCTTAAAAAAAAAACACCAAAAAGAAAATAAAAAACAACAAATAACAGAGGAAGCAATATAGACAATAAAATGCTTCTATGGAAGAACCTATAATGGTCTTGTCTACAAACTGGAAATGATTACATACAAATTTTCCACGAAGACAATAGTAAACATATAAATAATTAAATGGACGCAAAACACAATCAATGTTTTGCTACTTTGGAGAAAAAATTAATAAAATGGAAACTGAGAAAACGATTCAAATACAAGGAAAAAAAACACCCAAAAAACACGGTCACATTTGGTTTCAAACAAAAACTTTTACTATTGTTAAAATTATTATATGACAATGTGTTTTTTTTTAATTCGTATTTAAAATCATATTAAAATTCCATTGGTAAACATATTCCAGATTTTATGGTTATTATATATTTAAAGCTATAGTCACGTTTGAAGATTTGGAAAAAAAAACAAACAAATATGTGCTTGCACTCTTAAACTAAAAAAAAAATATTCGATGATTCGACGAAATTGACCCATTTTATAATGCATGTTAACATTGCGTAAAAATGTAAATGTTTTTCGTTACATTATATAACTTTTAATAGACATTCAGTACTAAAATAACAAAAATTGTTTACAAAAACTACGCTGTTTCCTGAACATGTCATTCTGTTGAAACAATAGAACACTGGAATGCCATTACGTATAGGTCAAATGTCACTCCGCCATTATACTTAAACATAGGGTGGTATTTAGTCTGCATTTTGTCATACATGGATTTTTGGAGAAAAAAAATCTTATGTAAGATTTTTTTTATTTGATATAAAGTGATGTACAAAGAAGAATGAAGATTCACCCAAAAGGGGGAAAACAATCTTAATTCGGAAAAGAACAGACAAGACCAATGCTAAATATAAAAAATGACAAAAGGGCGAACAACTGTTTGTACACATGCAGAGAGTTAGATATTGCTTGCAAGGACCAAACCTTGAATTGGATGTGTTTAGACGAGGGTGCATTTATATATTTGTTCAAGAAAACAATAGCCCCTTTTGGTTGGATTTTTGGATGACAATGTTCGTTTTAACGATTTGATTTATGCTTTAAAAAAAGGAAACTTCTTATTTTGGATATAGTTTTCACATCATCACACACATTGAGTAGTAGTTTTTTCAAAAAGAAAGTATTTTTTCTTTGTTTTATATTTAATTTTAAGATTTGAGACGATATTCAATACACACTTTTTGCTAATATTAAGTTTTTTTCAAAAAAAAAGTAGCATTGTTTCGTCTTGTAGTTGAATCTGTTTTTTTGTATAATTTCGTTTTGTTTTGTAATGTTTTTGTATTACGGGATATTCCCTTGTTGTAGAACATGGCGTATTGTCGCGAATACTATTCATGCCATCACATAGATTTTCCTCAAATATACCCGCGAATCAAAGAAAACGTTTAGAGACATGGGATATTTGGCCCTTATTGATTTGGTACCTGTAGATTTTATTTAGTAGGCATTTTATAATTATTTGTAAATGCGTTTTATTGTGTTTAAACCTTTGGGTTTTTGATCTTTTAATTTTAAGAATAGAGATGAAATTTGAACAGATTATAAACGTTCAAAAATTTACTTTTCGTCATTTTAAAATTGATTATTAGGGGTTGTAACCAATTGGCTTATAAGTTAAAAATATATACTAAATGTTCATTGTGTATATTTCAGATTTTTACTGCATATTTGCTGGTATTTATTCTGTTTAATATAGTGCTAAATCATATATTTTTTGTTAAAAATTTATAGAAGATAGAATTAGTTCAACTAAATATTTGCAAAAATAGTTGGTTTGAATTGTAATTATTTACTGATATTTCCTGGTAAGGTTTCAATTGGACCAAACCCTTAACCGATAAAATTACAATTATCAAAAGGAGACATTCAAGTTCACTTTCAAAACTTTATATTTCATGCATGCTTTTGGGAATGTTTATAAAAAAGCCATACCAGTAGCTCAAGTTTAGGTAAAAGAAAACACAGACGCAATAGTTTTGCGTGTTCTCGGACCGAAAAGGGAAGCAAGAGTTTTAACTGCGAATTTGGCATTCGCACATAATTTGGAAAGCTTGCAAGACTACTCCTTTTATTATATTTGCCCCCATCTATCTGATTTCATGCATAAACCGCTTCCTAACATCCAATACAAATATGCGCATTCTGATGGAAAGCATATCATCAAATATATATAGTCACGGAGACTCCCGAGTAAGTAAATTTCAAGACATTTATTAAAACGCACTAAGAAAGTTCTTCGTCGGAAATAACAAAAAAATATTCCGAAACAAAAACAAAAAAACAGCAAAACAAAAACTAAACAAAACAAAAAGCAACATGGCGCATTGAATTACTTTAATATAGAAATAGCTTTCTTATAATGCAATTTATAAGAAAACACCCTCAAACCTACGGGATCTGATTGTCATACTGATCCCCTTTTAAGATAGATGAAAACATAACACCCCCATATGAGTCCGCGGTCAGCTAAACTATGTCGCAAGCACTAAACTCGTACAGACTTCACACACATTATATTATTGATGACTTCTAACAGCACACGGTAAATAACGAAGAAGAATATATTACTTGTAAAAAAATATATATTTCACTTCTCTTTGAAGGTTTCAACATAGACCATTATGTAGAAAAATTGCTCCTCGGTTGTCAACTTTGCGGATTAATGCTTTAGGACCCGTGTTCGAGCCAAGGGCACCTTTATACCATTAATAAGTCAATAAATTAATTTTTCCATCTGATAAGTTGACAAGATATATCTTTATCTCAAGACAACAATAGCTACAATTATTAGTTCAAAGATGTTTATCTTGAAAAATGATTTATTTAAAATATGGTTCCGTTATGTAAAGGGAGCTAACCGCTATATTTAATAAATCTCCGGTAATAGTCATGTTGATCGTAAAGCAGAATACCTATACTTACTGTTATAAATTTAATTTTATTAAATAATTTGAAAATATGTATAGCAATTAAGCATCAAATAAAGTATTTCAAATTCTTACTTAAATATTGGTTCTAATTGACAATATTGCATTTTTAATGAAAAGCGTTGAATTAAAGCATGAATATGCCAACTTTTATAAATTTAATTTTATTAAATAAAATGAAGATGTATAAAGCAATTAAGAATAGCACAAATCAAAGTATTTAAAATTCTTAGACACCTAAATAACTCACAAATGTTGCATTTTTAATGCAAAGCGTTGAAACAAAAGCTTGACATGAAAATATACAGACACGAACTAAAAAAAAAGAAATACGTCCGTGTAAATTGAATAGAAGATCGGAGTTGAAAATGATAAATTGTAAAAAGTCACTGACGCCGTCATTAGCAAACGAAATAATCTGATGTTAGCCTAACAAAAAACATAAATATTTTTTTGTAGGGAGAATCTTTGTGTAGAAACTACAAATTAAGACCATGATAAATGATTCACTCCGTTAGTGTCTATTTACTAATTGGAGCTTTCTTGATGGAGGAAATGAATATAGTAATAATTTCTATTTACTGACCAACTTTCTTTACAGAAAATCGATTCAGGACGGAAAAATACGGATATATTCGGATGTTGTTTGATAGACAAAGATGTATCTCTTTAGGAAATGCATGAAAACAAATACATCGTTATATGTTGCTTGCTGAGAACACAGTTGTGGTCCTTGACTCTACATTTGTCTTAAGACTTTACAATAGCATGGTTAATTAAAGTATGAAATTTGCTAAGAAAGCAGTTGTGTTGCTTTGCTTACATTTGTCTTAAAACTTTACAAATAGCATGGTTAATTAAAGGATGATTTTTTTCGTGATATTTTATTTTTTAAATATTAATATTTTCAAGAAAAACGAAAATAAAATAAATGAAATTTCACACAAAATGCAGAGACTGTTTTCTAATTCAATACACTATTAAATAAACATGCGATTTTGAGTGAAAAGTACGCTAGGGAAATAGTCGATTTTTCTGTTTCTGCCGTCGTCTCCTTTCCGTATTCACACTTTTATTAACTTTTTTCGTAAAATGCAGTAATTTAACACCTTTGTCTAGAACAAGCGTACTCCCTACGGACTAACTCTCATCATTAAACTTTACAAAATTACATTTCAACACATTGTTTACATATTTAACACCTAAACCAATGATGTAGAAGACAACGTTTTCAAATTTTTAACACCAGAGTTTGTCCGTGTACCGAAAAACCATATAAAACTGAATAAAAATTTCGCAAAATTCGTTTTTGAATTAAATGAGGAAAAAAGCTATACGTTAATAATGTCTGGGTACCTTGTATAGCAAAAACCTACATACAACACCTCTTGAATTAATGAAAACAAAAACCCATGGTATTTCTCTCCTCTGACACCGCTGAACCATTTATTTTTTAATTGGTTTTGACAAGTAGATACAAATACGAGAAATGATATATTTGCTTGGCTGTGTAAATTGCCCTGTTTTTGCTCCTATTTCAGAATTTAATTAGTATATCCCCACTATTTCCTTCAGTTATCAATTTGAAACTCTTAGTTTACGACAGTGTCTAGTTTGTGAAGATTTACGAGTGTACCGTCTAAAAACAGCGATAACAAGACACATATGAAAATTGATAAAAATAGTAAAAAGAATGGTACAGATTTAAAGATTTAAATTCTCATTGATGCTATTTTGGTAGTCTTTCAACCTACAGCGAAAGAGCTTCAAATGGATAAAGGGATAATCATCAACGAACCAGTAACCAAACAACGAAGGTTTATACAAAAAACCAATATCTATAGTAGGCAGCTGGACTCTTTTTTATTGTCAGATCTTTTATGTTTAATTTGGTAACTGGTATTTTATTTATCAACCCGTCTTTTGGTGGAGGTCGTTTTTCTCATTCTTTGGTATTCTGTGTAGTATTATGTAATTTGTTTGTATTTTCGTTTTTGCCATGGTGTTGTCAGTTCCTTTTTCGACGTAAGGGTTTTGAATGTCCCATTAGCCTCTTTTTGTACCGGTTCTATGTACCGACTGTCAGTGTTTCAGTGGCATGATTCCCAATGAGACCAACTTCATACAAGGCACCAAAATGACACAGAAATTAACAACTATAGGTAACTGCGTGACCTTCAACAATGACCAAGGCCTATACCGCAGTCATATTTATATCGGAGACAAACGCACATTGGTTTTTGGCTACAAGTTATATTTCACTATTTTTGGTCTTTACGAACTTGTGTGTTGACAGCAGAATTTCGACAGTATGCATACAATTAAAACTTGACAATTTCAAGTCCAGCGTACTATAATGTTTAGATGTAACTAGAATACACATGACTGGTTTTCCATTGAATATGAAAATGGTTGGCCGTTTAGGAGTTGAGGTAAAACAGCCTTTTACAACAAAAAACAGAAAACGAGTTTATATATAAAAGCTGTTCATCGAACATTTTAATTTCTTATTCAAATCCATGTTCAGTAAATTTACGTATTTTAACTGGGATATGTGCAAGATATAGACTACAAGTGTTATCCGAAACATTTTGGTTTAAAGACAACAGGTTTCTGACCGTAAAGCCAAACCGTCCGTTTGTCCGGTCTTGTTAGTGCTCTAACGTGTACAATTCTTGTCAGATTGATATTATACTTATATCATTTATGTTTATATCAGCAATGTCTAGGAAAAATTTGAATATCAGTTCCAATATTTATTTTTAATCAGGAACATATATATTATAAGAAAACAAAACATATTATAGATATATAATAATTAATATACTTTATAACTTTACCACAAGAGAGACGAACGATACAAAAGGGACATTCAAGCTCCAAAGCAGAACATAAACTGACAACGCAAAAGAAACTAAAATAAAAGACAATCTGACAACGCCAAAAACAATAGAAGACAAACAGACAAACAACAGTACACAAAACATCATAGAAAACTAATGACTGAGCAAAACGAACCCCATCCAAACACTTGGTGGTTATCTCGGGTGCTCCGGAACGGTAAGTAGAACCTGTTGACCATGTGGCTCTCGTCAATGTACTAATGTTAGTACACACTCGATAATACTTCTAATTCGGTAGGTCCCATTCGGATTAAAAGAGGACGAGATTGAACAACTGGAACATAACAGCTGTCACCTGTAAAATGGAAAGTCCATAACTTCCAACCCAACTTTTGATTACGTCAATTTTCGGAATGATTAATTTAATTACACCACTTGGAACTCTTCGTTTCAGGATTTCACTTCAGTAGGACGCTAAAAACCAAAGCATAAAAGTCTTGGATGTAAAAATAAATACCTGCATGAATACGTAAGGGACCTAAAACGAATAGCAAAATGTATCAAAAGTCGATTGAGGGAGTTAAATTATGTAATATCGAACATACAGGAAGACAAATATATTTTGGCACAGAATGCATTCATTCAGGTCTATTCTTGATCTTTGTAGTTTCATATTTGTTCAAACTTGTCAAGTGTTATTTTCAATCTGTATACCGGAGTTGATCGCAAACTTATTAAATTGAGAATCACCCTCATTTAAAGTATGCACAGACAAACCAAATTTTCAAAGGGAAAACACAGAAACATATAACCTTCTTAACATGACACATGGGGTGGAATTAGATTGGTTTTTGTTTGCCGTACGTCCAGTGGTAAATATTTCATGCATGATTAGGACGAGGAGTTTGGAATATTCAAAATAATTCTTTATATTGCAAGTTATATTCTGAACATATTTGAAGACATCGAATAACTGTTGTTTGGGATTTCTAATCGACGAGCTAATCTGTCTTCCAACATTTTGTTTCTCTGGTCTTTTTTGGGGTAAAGTCTGCGTGGTAATTTCCCAATTTTTTTTTTTTTTTATTTTTGTCTTACGTTCAGTGGCAAACATGTGACACAATGAATGCAGCATTTAAATCGTAAATGAAATTTCTAAGAAGATAGACATTCGGATGCTTTCTTTATATTTTATTGATTTACATAGTGCATCTATTGTCGTCTGGTAATAAATATTTCATAATTTTTGGTCCGACTTAAATTTGCCCGCACCTTAATCAATTGTCACCCTTCGCAAACCTCAACTTTTCACAGAAGTGTTATTGAATATACGTTTACAACAATAATGTTATTATTTTACTTAATCTTTCAATACATAATTGTCACATTTATAGTTTGTACATAGATCCCTTCATTTTTATCGACATTTAATGGCTATTTAACGTCCTAAGAAGGGTTGATATCGCTGGTTCAATGAAATTCTACCTGTGAAATCATAGTTTTGGCAGCAATTTAATTTGAAAAAATTCTGAAATGTTTGTATATGGTTCGGCAACTTTATATACCGAAATTAAGATTTTTACAGCCAAAACTAAAATGTCGTAAAACTT
Organism: Mytilus trossulus; assembly: GCF_036588685.1. Taxonomy (NCBI): domain Eukaryota; kingdom Metazoa; phylum Mollusca; class Bivalvia; order Mytilida; family Mytilidae; genus Mytilus; species Mytilus trossulus. Next base: position 27,286,967 of record NC_086375.1, on the reverse strand, counting down.
ACACATGGGTAAATTATCAATTATTTATATATCGGACAATACTCAAGTCACTTTTCTGCGATAAAATCGCTATTACACTCATAAAGATCATTTAAGGGGAACTCAATGATTATATTTAAACACCAGGGCGTGAACAGACAGCAACTTTGGTCCGTTGTAATTTTCTCTAAATATATTTCAAATAAACGTCCTCCCGTCATCAAATTCTCTTATCTGTCGGCGATAGCTGCCAATTTAAATTTCGAATACCTTCATAAATATATTTTCCGATTGGATCACCAGATAAGAGCAATACAGACAGTAATATCCAAAAATAATAAAACGGTAGCTAAACACCCCGGGTATAGTAAAGTGAGTTTTTGTTCGCTCTTAGGTGATAAATTTAAAGCCGAGGAAAGGGTTATTGAAATCCTACTGAATAGCTGATCTCCGGGTGAATTTTTAGATGTTACAGATAAAAAGTGACGCTCATTATTGTTTTCATTGAAATTATTATATGCTTTATTGAATCGGCTCTATTGTTGTGTTGATGGATAAAATGAAATCTATCCATAGATATTAGAGTAGATAATTATATGGCAATAAGTAATTATATTTTTGTCAGTATTAACAGAGAAAGTTTATTAAGCATGGTCTATTATATGGTACTTTTTTAATTCTTTCATTGGATATTCACGTTTTCGCACTTCGGTGTAAATAAGACATCCTTTGTGAATTTAATGTAGTCTTATTACAAAGAACTTTATTTTTTCAAGATTTAATTACCGTGGTATAAATCAGCACTTTTTTTGTGGGTAATTATATTGACACCTGATGTGCTACCTTTCTGCTATTACTACGCTCAAAATTAACATACACGGCTAATAAGAACATTGTCCCGTTTCCTAGGTCCATTATGAATTTGTCATGTAAGTCATAAGATATTGGTTATGTATTTGTGTTTTTTTAATTCATTAAGTAAGACAAGCATGGCACTTTTGATGGGGTTGTTGCTTAACGTCTATTTGATTGACTAACAAGGACAGGATACTGATCTCAAAGAATATTTTAAAATCTGAAAATCGAATTCGATTGATTTATGCTTTATGTGCAGTGGCAGTTAACTTTATGTATTTTCTGAGACATGTAATAAAACAATACATCTGATAGGTATAGGCACTGCACAATGTGTTGTTCTGGATGAAAAGATTGAAATTTGGATTGTAACAGTAAAATAAAAGTATTGTGGATAGGGGCAGCTGTTTCCTCATGAAACAAGTCATACAGACCACTCTTACAGTCGTTAACGTGTATTGCGAACCTTGCATTTTCGCTACTCGCATTATAGACATAGTATTCTTTACCGGACAAGACGTGACTGTGTATTTGTGCACCCCGCATTGCAAATTACACAACCCTTGCGGTGAGTCCTTTCTAACATAGTAAGAAACAGGAATACATTACAATTGATCGGGGCACCCTCGAGTGGTAACCTTAGGACAATTTGAGGCCCAAATTCCGTACTATACACATCTAGTCGTATTTAACATTTATATCAGAGGCGAAAGATACCAGAGGAAAAGTCAAATAAAAAAAATAAATTGACAACGACATGGCGAAAAAATAATAAGACAAACAGACAAATAAAAGTAAAAGAGACACAACATAGAAAACTAAAGACTAAGCAACACGAACCCCACCAAAACTGGGGGTGATCTCATGTGCTCCGGAAGAGTAAACAGATCCTACTCCACATGTGGCAACCGTCGTGATGCTCATGTTATTACAAACCCGGTAAATATATTAGGGACAATACAATGTGTATACTTATACATTACACAATGTTGATTGCTTACTATTTAGTCACAGATTCGAAATGAAAATTAAAAACTCCAAGACGAGAGATAAGAAATCTTGCTCTAGTGTCAAAAATGTTGACGTGAATTCAACACAGTTGGAATACACACGAAAGTAACATATAAATTGAGTGAATCAGGGATGTATCAGTCAATAGTAACTGCGTGACAATGGTTTTAATGTTATTCTAATTTGTTTCATGCCTTGTGTGGCCCAGATATGAACCCTGCCTGTTTTGAAATTATTGCAAATTATATAAAAAAAATTATCAAGAATTTACAATCGGCAATGTTTAGTTCGGCTTGGTAGGTAGAGATTGTTCATGATTATTGCAAATGCTCATAACAAAGACACATTTAGTGCATATCATGTCACATAGTGAGAATCATTTGGAATCTTAGATGAGACGAAAACAAGACCTATACATAATCATAGAAACAAACATCTGACTCCCGGTACTACTTCATTTCATGTTACATCTTAATTACTTATCTATATAGGCATGTATCTTTTAATGTAACAATAATTCCACTTACTACTCATGCAGTTTTTACATCTACACTTTTATAGAAATGTCATAAACAATACACATATAAACCATGAAACGTTGAAAATCAATTCCGTTTTTATTTCTAAACTTTTTAAAGTACTTTCTTTTAACAGAATTATGATATTTGGACCTTGATAGTACTTCTTCAGGTCTTTTGTTATAATTGCCGCTTGTATTTGTTTAGAAAATTATGTTTGCGTTTCCGGATAGTCCACTTTCATCGAATTACGACTTCCTTCCGTCATACCACAGGCAATGGCATTCGTGTTGTCCCGCCAGAAATATAAATAAAATTTCATTTGGTTAAGATGTCTTAACGGAGGAAACCGAAATGTGCCATCGTCGTGATGAGATCATGAGGAGGATGTAGAACCTTCGACCGTTAGCGAGTAAAAGCGATAAAATCCTTTTAATAGCGTTCGATTGAATGAATTAAATAATATTTAAATTAAAATGGACATTTGGTATGTTATTACCCGCTTAGAAGTGGGAGTATGGGGTAATAAACATTTTATTATATTATTTCATATCATATGTTATATTGCAAAACCACAAATGTATGTTTTTATTCATATTCATTCGTTCATGTTAGCTATAAACCGCTTTTAACGACAGTGTGGTATTTAGTATGTTATAAAAACTTTCATAGTATCTTTTTGTTGATGTTGTTTTGTACTTTAGGAAGATTCTGCACATTCAGAGATTTGATGAAGTTTCATTGTAAGAAGATAAAAACATATACATCCAGCAGTTTCCTTCACGCGTCATAAATCATCGTCAGCGTGCCAGGAAGCTATAGTAATACGCTACCTTCCAATATTACTCAATATACAAGTTTTCCTCATTTTCACGTTCCGCCGATATGCATGAGTTGCAAAGAATATTAAAAAACTATATTAAAAACACATTTTAGGTATATTTTTGAGTAAATGACATGCTATGCCTCGACTACGCTGCAAACAATGTTAATTCTAACCAGCGTGAAATATGTTTCTGATTGCTGTCACAGGAGATGAAGAATGATCTTATCGAATATATATGTGGTACATGTTAACAAGGGCAAAGACTTCAGTCTTCTCTGTATTTACCCATCAAATATATATGTGGTACATATTAACAAGGGCAAAGATTTCCTGGCAGTTACCCTGTAGTAAATGTGGTCAAAGACTTCTCTGCAGTTACCCTGTGGTACATGTGGTCAAAGACTTCTCTGTATTTACCCATCGCATATATATGTGGTACATGTTGTCAGAAGCTTTTCTGCAGTTACCCTATAATAAATGTGGTCAAAGACTTCTCTGAAGTTACCCATCAAGTATATATGTGGTACAAGTCGTCAAAAACTCCTCTGCATTTACCCCGGTACAAATTAACAACGCAAAACAAAGACTTTGCAACGCAATCTAATATCTATTTACTACCCATCGAATATAAGTGGTGCATATTGTTAAAAACTTCCTTTCATCAGGCTACCCGTCAAATAGGTATTACGTATACATGTTAACAAAGGCAAATACTTCTTTGCATTTACCCCATTGAATATACATATGTTACCTGTTAACAAGGGCAAATATGTCTCTGGTTTTACCCATTGAATATATATTATATGTTATTCAGGTCTCAGGGGATATAAACTCTAAGCCGGGAATGTCACAGTATATACCCTGTCTGAGACCTGAATTACACATATATTACGGATTACCCCTGACTTAATGTTATTTTCCAATGCAGGTATTTGTTGACAACACATATATATTGAAAAATCCAACCTGATATTATCGGCATACGTGAAGGATTTTCTAATTTGCTGTGAACATAATTTTATCGTGTATATTATAATTTATAATAACACCTTAAACATTAAATTTAAGTATTAAAAGTGTTAATTGCGTAATTTTGCATTAAAAGGTATTATTGACTGAAGCACGTCATTATTTTCCCTCTGTGAGCCTCTGACAGTCTGATAGCTTTTGACTACGTCACATAGTAACTGGTGTTATGATGACGTTTTTGAGGTTCCAATTGGGAATAAAAACGTCGTATATACCCCGGCAGTTTCCTGAATATATGCTGACATCTCTGTGTTGTTATCCAATCACAAACCTCGACACATTTGTAATCCGTAATATTATATGTTATTCAGGTCTCAGACAGGGTATATACTGTGACATTCCCGGCTTAGAGTTTATATCCCCTGAGCCGACGGCGAAGGGGATATAAGCCCTAAGCCGGAAATGTCACAGTATATACCCTTTCTGAAACCTGAATTACACATATATTACGGATTACCGCTGACTTAATGTTATTTTCCAGTACAGGTATTTGTTGAAAACACATAAAAATAACTTGAAAAACCCAACCTTTGTTCGACATACGCGAAGGATTTTCTTATTTGCTGTGAACATAATTTTATCGTGTATGTAATAATTTATAATAACACTTTTAACATTAAATTTATGTATTAAAAGTGTTAATTGCGTGATTTTGTATCAAAATGTATTATTGACTGAAGCACGTAATTATTTTCCCTCTGTGAGCCTCTGACAGTCTGATAGCTTTTGACTACGTCACATAGTAACTGGTGTTATGATGACGTTTTTGAGGTTCCAATTGGGAATAAAAACGTCGTATATACCCCGGCAGTTTCCTGAATATATACTGACATCTCTGTATCGTTATCCAATCACAAACCTCGACACATTTGTAATCCGTAATATATATATTTATGAAGCACAGGTGGTCGTGTGGTCTAGCGGGACGGCTACAGTGCAGGCGATTTGGTGTCACGATATCGCAGTAGCATGGGTTCGAATCCCGGCGAGGGAAGAACAAAAAAATGCCAAAGCAAATTTATAGGTTAACATTGTTGGGTTGATGTTTAGACGAGTTGTATATACATTATGTACAAACCCATCACCACCATTGATGGTGATCCAATGGATACATCTGTTGTAGAGTTGTCACTGACTCAGACGTACTTATAAATATAATTATTTTCTGTGACTGTATCTTACATTAACTTGTAGGATCCTTTACTATAGATAATTTAGCTGATCTGTAACAATAACATCTTCATGCCTTATATATCATGTACTGTAGTACGCCGCTAGATTAAAACTGACGAGGAAAGGTAACACACGGCCAGCGAAAGCTCTATATTTTGTAGAGCCCAGGTGGTCGTGTGGTCCTGCGGGACAGCTGCAGTGCAGGCGATTTGGTGTCACGATATGACAGTAGCATGGGTTCGAATCCCGCCGAGGGAAGAACAAAAAGACTGTCAAAGACATCTCTGCATCGAATTTTAAAGTGGTGCATGTTAACAATTGGCAAAGACTTCTCTACATTTGCCCATCGCAGGCAACAATCAACCAAACCATCGAATAGTTCTATATCGTATACATTTGAACAAGGACAAAGACGACTATTCATGCATATATCCACATCTACTGTTTCAGATTGTGATAAATCTAAAAGATGAACTAAAGTCAAAGATCATATTTTTATCTATCAACTAAACTATAAAATACTAATAATTAAGAATGGTTAGTACCCGAGAAATAACTTCTTTTCAGTATTGACAACCTGTTTAATTTTACATGAATTGAATTTGTGACTGGTTGTTGCCTAACGCTAAGTGATATATGCAGTGAAACATGATTAAATCAAACCCTGAATAAACCGGAAACCTGTCTAATCCAAACTTGTTCTAAAGACCAGTCATGTCACTATTATGCCTTTTGAACCTGATGAAACCGAAAACCTGCCAAAACCGAACAAAATCTCAAATCCCGAAAGGGTTTGATTTAGTCAGATTTTACTGTATTTCATTTATATCCAAGACGATGAGGATGTTGTAGATCGTAGGAACATTTAAACCCTACTACCATTCTTTAAGATTAATTTTCTGACGACTGTTCAAAAATGGAATTTAGCCCTCGCCCACCCTCACAATCATGTAATTTTCCTTATTCGTTCAATCTTCTGAACCTGTTATTAAAATCAGAATTAGAATATTTATTTAAAAAGAAGACAATATATATTAATGTTGATTACTGCAGGTATAGCGAACACAAATTACAACCATTGTCGACTTTGAATATACCTTTAGTATCTTACATCTCTCTTTTATAATGCACAAAACGCATATAAAGAACTTGTTATGGCAAAATCATCTCGATAATCCGCTCAGCACCTTTCTTCTTTATTTAACAACTTCTTTTACATCAGACAATGCAGTTCTGATATTGATGTATCTTAAAGTGATTCTTACATACTCGATGGTAACATCAAAATACATCGCATTTATCAAAATGTTGTACATCATATATTTAAACAGACAACAGTAAATGATTTAATGGCTATTAAGAATGAAATATAAACCCCACTCTAACTAGGCTTTGATGACAAACAAATACAACAGTAGTATACCGCTTCGTAAAACGATTTGACTGGTACTAGTCCGAGTCACAAACCAACAAAACCAACTGCCATATTCCTGATTTGGTTAAAAAAAATAGTAGGTTGAACCTAGTATTACGGCTAGCATAACCTCTCGGTCATTGAACTTGTAATTGAATTCAGAAGTTTAAAAATATTTATTGAAAACAAATATGTAAGTATAATAATGTTGATTAATGCTGGTAAAGCGAACACAAATTACAACCATTGTCGACTTTCAATATCCCTTTAGTATCTTTCATCTCTCTTTTATAATGCACAAAACGCATATAAAGAACTTGTTATAGCAAAATTATCGCAATAATCCGCTCAGCACCTTTCCTCTTTATTTAACAACTTCTTATACATCAGACAATGCAGTTCGGATTATGATGTAAAGATACTAAAAGTGATTCTTACTTACTCGATAATAACATGAAAATACATCGCATTTATCAAAATGTTGTACATTATATACTAAGTTTAAACAGACGGTAAACGCATGCATCGATGGCTATTAAGATAAAAATGAGTAACCAACACTAACTCCAATTGTATGACAAATAAATGCAATAGTAGTATACAGCTGTTCAATAGTCATAAATCGATTCAACTGTAACAAATCCGGGTCACAAACCAAAATCTAGGGAAACAAATCAACTAAAAGGAGAAAACATGGAACAACAGAAAAACTGAACTGCTATAAAAAAAACCAACGCCAACATCCATAGGAACGCAATAATTGATAACAACTGCCATATTTCTGACTTGTTACAGGACATTTTAAGAAAAATGGTAGGTTGAACCTGATATTATGGCTAGCATAACCGCCTACTTACATGGCAATGTTAGATAGAAAATTAAGCATGAAAGACGTCAGACTCATCAGTGGCTTTCGAATCAAAACGATTTGAAGGCAACCTCTTACTGCAAACCAACCTAAATAATGTGTGCGAAATTTGACAAAACAAACATCCATGGCTATAGAGGAAAACCCTCAGTGTTTCGAATCATTTTGGTGGCTTATGAACAACTAAAAATTGTACATTCAAAGATCTCATCAATGTATACAAGTAATGTGTTCGCACATGCAGCCGATGGACTACAGCAGTGAATTTTAATTTACCCGGGACAAAACGCCCCCCAGCATTGGTATCGACTAAGTGGCTGTAAAAGTGATCAAAGATACCATGCAGGCTAACAATTACGTATGCAAAATAAGATGCATCAATGGAGCAGAAATTATGGATAATCATCAGATATTAAACATCAGGCAAATGCTTTTAATTTCGTGTTTATGATGATCTGAAGTCCAGAAAGTAACTTCAGTTATAATATAGAATTATAGTGTACATTTACCTGGTCAAATGTATCACTTATATTGTGTGCAAAATAAATTGCTGGACAACAAAAACATCGTCTGAGGTAAAACTAGCAGAGTGAACATGCTATTTTGAGAGCATTGAGTATGATAAAATAAATTGTTCTCTAATTGTTTGTATCATACGATTTCACAGTGTCTATATTCCATATTTGGTCTTGAGAGTAGACGCTATCTAGACGTGAAAACCCTATAGAAAACATTTGGCCAGTTATTAAACAATTTCTGTTAATCCCCTTTACGCAATGTGTCATGGTTGTGTCAAACTTGCATGGTCGGCCTGCTGGCTCAACCTTTCAGACGGTACTGTTTCTTGACCATAGTTAAGCATATCATATTCATGCCAGCAAATTAATAAATTTAAGTTTTTTTGTGTGAAAAATATGTAGAATATGACAAAGCGATTTGTATCAAATTTCTCGAGTTAATCAAATAATTAGAACTCGCTTGAGACAGTCTCCAATAGTTTTACCAACACATGTTATAGATATTTGTCACATCGCTGTTGCGCTCATAGTAAACCTTTCTGACAAGAAAAAAATAGTTTGGTTATCATAACATATTTATTATAATCAAATATTTATGGCATTTATCTCATAATTTTCTCTTTGTAACGTAATCTTTTGGCTGATACACATATGGATGCTGGACAAGTGTCGTATTAAAATCTACAGAGTTGTAAGATCTTACAATATTTGATGTTTAACACAACAAATGTGATGTTGTATAGAAACTCAATATTTTGATTCACATTTCCTGTCCTTGCTATAACAAATCATTTTAGCAAGTGTTTACGAAGTCCTTTGAATTTTCTGGTATTCCTTATAATGTTACAATCAGCTATCAAACAAACAGGGGAGGGAACACAAAGGGGACTTTAAAACGCAGAGTCGATACGACAGAGAACACAACGTCATATTTTTTTTTATAAAGACAAAACCATAGAAGCAATATATCTTAAAACACTTTCAGGACCAATAAAATTTGATCAACAAGCACCAAACCAAAAACTGTATTCGCCAATATTCATACATGTTCATTAGCTTCTGAATTGCTATCAACTGCCGTTGTGTCACTCCTGTCCCATTCAGTTGATGAGTAATAGAAGGTGATATACGACGTCAGGCTGCGAGTTTTTTTCGTAAATGATAATCTTGTGAATTATTTTCAATTCTTACAACTTTGATCTAATTTAACTTCAACTGAGGTTGCAACACAATCACGAAGTATTACCAATGAAACTTTAGGCTAATGCTCTAAATTTTTGGTGTTAATAATTAAGCACGTTTTATACAATTGGTTTTTAAAGCAAATGATTATTCAAAGTGTTCTTAATAAAGGATTTTAGTCTTTTTATGGTTGCGTATAGTACGAACTTAAAACGATTTCTTACAATTTACATTCAAGTATAGGGAGCAGGTCACAGTTCCTGGACTGTAAAACTTATGCGAAGTATATACAATTTCTAGTGTTTAGTGATTCAGTGTTTCGCTTAGCCTTATGTCAAACGGCACATTTTGGCTGTGAAAAAAGTAAAATCACAAAAAAAATTAACTCCGAGGAAAATTCAAAAAGGAAAGTCCCTAATCAAAAGGCAAAATCAAAAGCTCAAACATTTAACGAATTGATAACAACTATCATATTTCTGACTTGGTATATGCATTTCCTTGTGTAGAAAATGGTGGATTGCACCTGGGTTTTAGCTAACTAAACCTCTCACTTGTATGACAGTCGCGTCAAATTCAATTATATTGACGATGCGGGAACAAAACAAGCAGACACAATAGGTCAAAATGTCAAAAATAGGGATACAACAGTCAACATTGTTTTATCATCTTTAACACTATCAAAACAAACCATAGTAGATCCATGAGTATCAATAATGCGGTATTTTTTTTTTTAATTTCCTGTTAACAACAGTTTGAATTTTTCAAAAAACTAAGGATTTTCTTATCCCAGGCATAGATTACTTTAGCCGTATTTGGCACAACTTTTTGGAATTTTGGATCCTCAATGGTCTTCAACTTTGTACTTGTTTGGCTTTATAAATAGTTTGATATGAGCGACACAGAATAGTCTTTTCTATACAAGACGCGCATCTGGCGTACTTAATTATAATCCTGGTAACTTTGATAACTATCAAAACAAACAAATGTAAGAAAGAAGCACAAAAAGGTATACATCAAATTTAACAACCTCATTCGTTGCTTTATTATTAATGGATTATATATGATTCTAAAGAAAATAAAATAACATCTACCTAGAACCAATTTGACATTCAAACGTTTATAATATATTGATCGATATGACCCATTTGGATTGGCTAAAACTGTTGTATGAAATAACCAAGCAATATTTCGGTCTTGTCAAGACGTTTGGCCAGATATAAAACAATTTCTTTTTATCTCATATATATAGTCTTGCAATATCCAAATTTTTGTTTAAAAACACCATGTTCACTCTGCACTCTTCTTTTCAGTCGATACTATTTCTTGCCCATAATTAAGCATATTATAGTTATGCCAGCAAATTAATAAAGTATTGTGAAAAATATGTAGAACATGACGAAGCGATTTTTTACAAATTTCACAACATAGAAAGACACTATAAAATATCAATTGAAATGGCTTAACTAACACAAACAAGTGAACATACACTTAACGAATAAATTTGTCTATGATACAATGCTAATATAAAATCGTTAAAATAAAGGGTGATATGTTAAACAATTTCAGAAAGACAACCATAACCTTGAACAAAATGCCCAAAATAGAATAATGTAAACAGCAAGAAAAACTGAAAATAATTTTGTTGTAAGGTATACGTCAAATGGAAATCACAAAAAATTAGACTAAACAGTAATATTAATATTTATAAAGACAAATAATGCAGGTGAAGTAGGTATATTGCTGCTAAGGGGGAGATAATCAAACTCATAAGACGTGAAAATAAACTGAAAACGCCATGGAAAAAGGGACCACGTCAGATGGAAATCACCAAAAATGAGACTAAACAGTAAAAGTAATATTCATACAGACAAATAATGCAGACGAAGCTGGTAAATTGCTACTAAGGTGGAGTGGAGAGGTTCAAACTCATGAGTCGTAAATAAACTGACAGCGCCATGAAAAAATGAATAGAGAGACGAGATATCACTGCTGCGCCGGGAATAATCCTTTTTGACAAGAATAAAAAGTAAGGTTATCATAACAAATTTATTATTATCAAATATTTATGACATTTATCATCAAATTTTCACTTTGTAACGTAATCGTCCAAGTTAAGTTATTGCCGAGACGCATATGGATACTGCATGGGCATATAGAACAAGTGTCGTATTATAATGCAGATTTGTTAAATCTCACGATGTTTTAAATCACATTTGTGTTTCAGTGTTTGAATTTGCTATTTGATATAAGACATTTCGTTAATAATTTTCCCTGAAGTTCAGCGTTTTTGTTATTTTACTTTTTCCTGCCCTATAGATATAACAAATAATTTCTATAAGTATTACGAAGTTCTTTAAATTTTCAGTTATATCTTATATTGAAACAGTCAGCAAACAAAGAAACAGGAGAGGAAACAAAGAGTCGAAAACGACAGAGAACACAATGCCAAAAATAGACAAAACTACAAAAACTAAATATGTCCAAAAAAATTCCCGGAATAATAGATTTTTAGCGACAAGTACCACACAAAAACAGGGGGTTTATACTCTGGTCTCTGGTATTAAAAAAAGGTCAGTAGCTCCTGCTTTAGTATTAACGATCGTCGTACTACTCAGGTCCAAATCAGTGGTTGAGTAATAACAGGTGATTAGACATCATAAATAATACTTTATTAAAGTCTCTTGTCTAACCTCAATACACTACCTTTAGAATTCCCTAATAAAAGCTATTGATACATGCACATTATTTAACCCAGTATGATCGAATGTAAATTCAATTGCAAAATACAACAAAGAAAAAAACGAAACCCTTTAAAATTTAGAGCTAATACGGAAAGGCTAGTATAACTCCACTGTTCTTACCTTTGAGAAATTGTATTCGGCTAAGCCCCTTACAAGGACAGTATGATGGGAATTTGAAAACCACAAATGAATAGATATAGGAAGATGTGGTGTTAGTGCCAATGAGACAACTCTCCATCCAAATAACAATTTAAAAAGTAAACCATTATAGGTTCAAGTACGGCCTTCAACACGGAGCCTTGGCTCACACCGAACAACAAGCTATAAAGGGCCCCAAAATTACTAGTGTAAAACCATTCAAACGGGAAAACCAACGGTCTAATCTATATAAACAAAACGAGAAACGAGAAACACGTATATATTACATAAACAAACGACAACTACTGTACATCAGATTCCTGACTTAAGACAGGTGCAAACATTTGCAGCGGGATTAAACGTTTTAATGGATCCAAACCTTTTCCCTTTTTCTGAAACAATAGCATATCATCACAACATAGAAAACCATACGATAAAATATCAATTGGCAGACTTAACTCAATCAAAAAACGTATGATTACACAATGAAGCTTATTTGTGGTCATAGATGTGTCTATGTATGCGGTAGCGCCTTTTTCAAAGAACTAGGAAAGACACGCATTGCACAGATGTCTTTAGTAAACAGGTAATAATAGAAGCTACTATAATTGGAAATAAGTTTTATTTTAAAATCTATTTGCATAGCTGAATAAAGGTAACACTCAATAGTTTAAACAGAGAGACATTCGGTAAATAAAGGCAGTAGTATACCGCTCAGTGTTCGAAAGTCATAAATCGATTGAGAGAAAACAACTCCGGGTTGCAAACTGAAACCGAGGGAAACAAAATAACTTTAAGATAAAAAAAAAACATCCCCAAAGGAACAAGAAAAAATAAGTGTAACAAAAACAAACATAAAAACATACATTGAAGCGAACTACTAGATAACAACTGCTACTAGGTACAGGACATTTTAAGAAAAAAATCCTGCGTTAAACCTTGTTTTACGGCTAGTCAAACCTCCCGTTTATATGACAATGATAAAACAATATATATATCGTTAAAATAACAGCACTACTCATGTACTGTACGTGACAGAAATACAACACTAACAACTAATATAATAGTCGACACAACCTACAAACTTGCTTGATTAGTTTTTGTAAACGCACATGATTGTTGAACAGACAATTCTTAGAAAAAGTGTAACAATTCAATCATGCCAGTACCGAACCAGTCATCTGAGTCCTTGTTGTCGACCTTGCAATATAAGGTTGTCATATATATAACAGGATCTGTTTAGTGCTTACTCTGCTGGAAGACTCGGTCAACCTTAATGTTTGTTTTGTTTGTCGTAACATTGTAAGACTTCCTTTTTACTTTCAATGCTGTCGGTTTCCCTTCAAATAAAGGGTTTTGATTGTCTTTTTGGTATCACTCGCCTCCATTGTGTTAAGAAACCTGCTGGTCGTTGATATCTGCATATTTACCATTAGAATAGCTTATCGTATATCGTTTGTTTGCTCAATTTAATCAATAACTAAACTGTATATACTTTTTATGTATAATTATTATTATGTCCTTTCGTAATAAAGGACCAATCCTTTATGTATTCTACAATAGTTATCAAAGGTACCTGGATTATAATTTAGTACGCCAGACGCGCGTTTCGTCTACATAAGATTAATCAGTGACGCTCATATCAAAATATTTATAAAGCCAAATAAGTACAAAGTTGAAGAGCACTGAGGATCCAAATTCCAAAATGTTATGCCAAATACGGCTAAGGTAATCTATGCCAAGGGTGAGAAAATCCTTAGTTGTTTTTCGAAAAATTCAAAGTTTTGTAAACAGGAAATTTATACAAATGACCACATTATTGATATTCGTGTCAACACTTAATCGCTTAAACGTTGACTACTGGGCTGGTGATACCTTCGGGGACGAAATGTCCACCAGCAGTGGCATCGACCCAGTGGTGTAAATGGTTATCAAAGGTACCAGGTTTATAATTTAGTACGCCAAACGCTCGTTTCGTCTACATAAGACTCTTTAGGGACGCTTATATCAAAATATTTATAAATCCAAATAATTTATGAATACAGTATTTTGTCTCGGGCGTATTTTGTGAAGTTTATTCTAGACACAAGTCATGCACACTCAAATCGGTATCATATGTTCTTATCAACACATTTTTCTGCACTTTTCATGTACAACATATACAGATATTCGTCGCCCTTCTTTGCTTTGTATCATATAATGCACACGTAACGTCGCCAGCCTGACTAGCCAACTATTTCTGAAGTCTTTTGAGCACGAATACGAGTTATTTCCACGAATAAAAAAAGATGGGAACATATGTCAATAGGACAGCAACCTTAAGAAACATTTAGAGGTCAACATGCAGTCTCCATTAAAAGACAGTGACAATTCAATACGAGTTTGTAAAAGAGAGGCGAAAGATACTAAAGAGATCCAAAAGTAAAAAAAAGGACTGACCACGTCATGGCAAAAAAGAACAAAAGGACAAACAACAGTATATATTTATTCAAAAAACAACATAGAAAACTAAAGACTTAACAAAAAGAACCCCACCAAAAAATCGTTGCTCTACATGTAGCACCGGTTGTGTTACCTTGGGGTGTTGTATATTTTGTTAATTTCCTTACGAAATTCATATATCAATCAACCATAAAACATATTGCTTTACAATATCATTTCAATGCATTGGTAAAATTACGACAATTAAACGTAAAATGTGACAAAAGGAAATTGTTAACCAAAAACTCTATTTAGTTATATATGATGGAAGTGTTTAACGATCTTGACTGGCTTTACAGCCATTGCAAGGTTAGTTGAACTTTATATGGCTTTATAATGTCTTTCGGACACAAATCGACCCATTTCGTTAAAGACTTTTTTCTTAGCAATAGTTTGCAAAAACGTGTAACATTATTTGCCATATATAAAGCCTTAAATAGCAACATTTAGCGCAGAATAAAGCCTTAAGTTAATTGTTGTAAGAGTTCTCAACAAAGAGCGTGGCATTTTTGCAAAAAAGGACATCGGATAATTATACGATACAGATACAGGGGAGATTATAACTTGGCTAACGTAAAAGTAATATTTTGCAACGTCAATGTAACATATTGGGTGGGAAAAGATGCTTTTGTCGACTCATTTTTTTAACATTAGCTTAAAAACGAGCTGATTGTCCCTTCTTTTGGGAGATGAGATTTTGCTTGGTAATGTAAACAGATTATTTGTACCAATTTAATTAACAAATCACCAATGGAAAACTTTTAAACTCGACAAATATACCATAATAAATACTGTTTTTATCTGAAATCATGAAAAGATAATTAAATTGAATTGATGTCAAGGAATTTTTTCCACAAATTTAGAGCATTTAAATGTAAAAAGTTATTCAAAATGATTTTACAAAAAAAATTGTGTTTATCTTTTTGAAACTAGAAAGTTGGATTTGTCTTTCCAATAGCAAAGATCGGCGGTACTATAAATAAATTTGAAGTTATTTTTAGAATGACATCATTTGTTAAAGTGCCCGTATGTCATGCAAGCGGTATATGAGAGAAATATACAAGAAACTGAAATTTTTAGTAAATGTCTATGATTATGATCCCATTTACCTTTAAAAGTAGCTGTATATGAAAGTATATTGCATATAATTTGAATTGTCAAAAATCAGCGTAGGATCAAAACTATATCGTATGCCCTTAAACATGCATGCCTATTCTGACGGACGTGGCAGTGTATTTATACATCCCACGAATTAACTATGAATGCTGATCATATAGCGTGTATCTCCTGACAATAAAGGACTCCGTTTCAAAGAGAAGAACAGCTAGTACTCATATGAATACAAATCATTATTGTGATACTACACTGACTTGTATTTTTTCAAAGCCGAGAATAACGTTTCCGTCTTGTTTAGGTTGTATCGTTTTAGTTTTTTTGGGGAAAAGGGGGATATTTAAACTTTGCTGTGTTTTTTTGTTTTACTTATCAGTTCTGAAATTGATTTTAATGGGCGTGGGATAACTTAGAATTATCTGTATATTGACAATGAAAAGCATACTCATGTCCATAATTACTAAAGTTGAGAATGGAAATGGGGAATGTGTCAAAGAGACAACAACCCGACCAAAATAAAAAAAAACAACAGCAGAAGGTCACCAACAGGTCTTCAATGTAGCGAGAATTACGTATACATTCGATTAGGAACAACACTCTTTAGTTACCCTTATACTCCTTTACTTCAGTTTGCTTTCTTTTTTGTAATCGTGGTAAACCATCGGACATATTTTGTTTTCACTTTTGTTGTAAACCATAGTTTATATTGTTTGGTTCATGTTTGTAGTATCCGATTGGGTGTATTTGCTGGTTCCTGGTTCTTTTAGGTGATCGGACATATTTGTTGGTGCGTAGTTCGTTTAAACTGATCGGACATATTTGTTGGTTCATGGCTGAAATAACCGATCGGAAATATTCGCAAGTTCATGGTTGCTGTAACCGATCGGACATATATGCTGGATCGTGGTTGGTTTAACCGATCGGACATATTCGCTAGTTCATGGTTGTTGTTACCGATCGGACATATTCGCTATAGTTCATAGTTGTTGTTACCGATCGGACATATTCACTAGTTTATGGTTGTTGTAACCGATCGGACATTATCTGGTTCATGGTTGTTGTGATCCATCGGACGAAGGAGGTCATATAACCTCCTTGATCGAACTTAGTCGCTGGTTCATTGTGAATTAAATGATCGGACATTATAGCTAGTTCATGATTAGTGTAACATTTCAGACATATTTGCTGGTTCGTGGTTGTTGTAACCGATCAGACAATTACTGGTTCGTGATTATTGTAACCGATCAGACAATAACTGGTTCATGTTTGTTGTTATCGACTTTGACTGGCTATACATGTTGAAAGTGATTATAGGACATATTTGTGTTTGTTCATAATTATGATGTTGAAATGCATACCCCCAAAATCGTGGTTTGTCCGAAAACAATCGGAACAGCAATGCATAAAATTAAAATAGTTATAAGCATTTTTCATTGGGACACCTGTTGACCTAAATTGGTATCATAGGGAAAATCTTGAGTGGTTTTCATCATCCTATGTTATACCTATTTTTTGTTGTTTAGAATATAACATAAAACATCAGATCTTGTTTATTTGTTTTAAGATATAGTAAAACATGGATAACGTGTTTTTCATAAAGTTTCTTACTGTGTGATTCATCGATATTGTACTTTTCTTTTTACCTTTTAATGCTTACTACTTATAGTTTTTACATGCTTCAATATTCCAACTTATCCAGCACCTGTGAAGTTCAGCTTTTTCCTCGTTTTTTTTTTTAAAGCAGCACTTACACGCGTAATTGATTTATTGCTGATTGAAATGTGAAAAAGAATAAAATTATTAAATAAATTGAGTTATAAAGGTTTATCACATCATATTAAAAAAGTGAAACACGCATGAAGACAGTTTGTCAGAAAATTCGAAAAAAAAAGAACGAACATGATAAACACCTGCACCAGGACCGCATATATGAACGTTGATATGTGCACGTCGTATGCATAGTGTTTGCTGCACCAACAAATGGAATATTGTAGTAACGTAATGATTCAAAATTCCGTAAAATAGTCATGAATAAAGTAAACTTTGAAGATGGAGGATATCCTATGGTGTACTAAACACTAAGATATATTTTCAGTCTCCACACTAAAATTTAAGATAAAAAGGGCGATTTTTTGTTCCCAAATTTTAATTTTCTCTTTTTTTGGTTGTGATTTTCCTGCGACACCATCTTTTGGTGTGTCTTCATCACAACTCGTTCAGTATGCGCGTGTCTGTTATGAAGATTTGGATTTTAATTAACATAATCTTATGTTTTACTTGTTAATTGTTAAGTCAGTGATTTCGGTACCGCAAATTACTTTAAAACCTTTCTAAAAATTTTCCATAGATAAAAAAGATATGGTTTTGAAGCTTGTTTTTTTTTTTTTTTTACCGTGCACGGAAATTTAGAACTGATCCTGGCAAACTTAACTATCCTATTAAATGAACTTTACATGTTTAACCCCGCCACATTATTTAAATGTTTGTCCCAAGTCAGGAGCCTGTAATTCAGTGGTTGACGTTTGTTTTTGTGTTACATATTTGTTTTCGTTAATTTTTTATACAAATAAGGCCGTTACTTTTCTCATTTGAATTGTCATATCGGGGCCTTTTATACCTGACTATGCGGTATGGGCTTTGCTCATTGTTGAAGGCCGTACGGTGACCTCTAGTTGTTAATGTCTATGTCATTTTGGTCTCTTGTAGACAGTTTTCTCATTGGCAATCATACCACATCTTCTTTTTTATATTGTTCTTACCAAATCAACATTGTTATTATATCTTAGAATATTGTTTTAATTGGTGTTGATATTGATTTTTTTATCATTAAATTTAAAGCAAACTTAATACCATTGTTATCTACATATATGCACATTAATGTGCTGTATAATCTGTCAATAGATGTACCTGTATCTTTGTATTGCACACAATCATGGTTTCCGCGGACTGTTTATGACGTCTTTACACTAAATTCATTGGATGTTCGTTGTGCACTGATTAATAATTTAGTCTTAAATGCATATTTCTTTTTGTTAGTTGGTATTGGCTTTGCGCTAGCTTTCAGTAACTGCGAGTTCTCTCAGACCTGTACGTGGTGTCATTTTGTTGTTGGTATTTGCAAGTAACCGGCCACGCTCACTCTGTGTGTGTTTTTTTTTTATGTATTTGTGTTTGTATCCATGTGTTGAGTTAAGCCACTTTCTACCATGTCCAAGGTTACGGAAGAGTTTGGCGACCGCCAAACAGGTTTAACCTCGCCACATTATGTATGTATGTGCCTGTCCCAAGTCAGAAGTCTGTAATTCAGAGGTTTTCGTTGGTTCTTGTCTTGTCATATTTGTTTTTCATAAATTGTTTCGTTATACATTAGGTCGTTAGGTTTATCATGTAAATTGTTTCAAATTTTGCATGTAGGTGTATGTTAAAGCTGATTATACAATTTGGGTTTTTCTCATTGTTGAAGGCGTACGTTGTCTACAAATGTATACATCCACTTAATTTAAACTCTGCATGGTGGGTAGTTGTCTCATTGGCAATCATACCACTGGCATCTCCTTTTTTTTTATATATAGTTACGCATTGAATTAATGCAAAATTTCTTTTTTATTCATTTTATTGTGAGAAATGCCAAGTTTGCCAATTTCTTCTGTTTATCTAATTGTAATAATAATTCGGAATATAAATTAGCATGTTTTCGTAAGATCGTTATACTGGAGGGAACCGTTTTCATAGCACTAAAACGTTTCTAATTGTAAAAACTTAAACGATGTTATTTGTTGTCTCGAGGAACCACTTTAAACGTAAACGAAATAAAACATTTCATGAGTAATGGATAAAAATAAGGACCAATAGGGCCATAAAGTAATGCCCCTGATTAATCCCTCTATATACGAAAATAAACAATTAAAATAGTCGGCTTGATACAGGTGTGTTCAAATTATTCACAGAAAAAAATGCATAAGTTATAGTAATGTACAGAGCTGTAATAAGAGACTCAAAAATTTGTCGATTATCACGAATAGTTCAACTCTTTTTTTTTAATGTATCTTGGGAAAACCAAGTTTATATGCTGTTTGTATGAGGCATTTTTTTGGCTTTCATGATGTCTCATGTTGTCCAAGTTTTTACAACATTTCGATCACCATGTATCACGATTACACATGTTCAATGCTCTTCAACTTCGTACTTTATTTGACCCTTTAAACATTTTTTGATTCGAGCGTCACTGATGAGTCTTTTTGAGACGAAACGCGCGTCTGACGTTATTGTAAAATTTTAAACCTGGTATCTATGATGAGTTAATTATAGTCTTTATACAGATTTAATTTCAACATGAATGTATATAAGCATTCGGGATTTAGACTTCCCCATTTTTTCTTGTTTAAGCACGAACATTTGGAAGAACAAGTATTTCTTTTTCGCGTTGATTTTCCGGACATCGTTTGTCATCATATTATGAAAATAGTAATCAATTATATTTTTTAAAGTATAACCTGCATAAAAAGATCAAGATTGTCAAAACAATGGAACGAAGAACAGTTCTGTAGCGAAATTGAGAAAAGTAGTATTACCTCTTTACCTTAACCATTAAAATCAGCATTGATACCCATCTTAACCATGTGTATGCCAGATGCGTTAATACTTCTACAATAAACATTATTCAATGAAGTTCGAACCAAAAAGTTCAAATTATGAAGTTGAAGAACTTAAAACCCACAATTCCCAAATGTTCTTCCAAATACATCTGGGAAATTCGCACCGGTTTCGCGACAGCAATATCTGTATAATCCAGACAACTCCGGTATCCTTCTGAGAGCAATATGGACATGGGTCACAATTCTCCTATATATAACTGTTGTTTGTTTTAGTTAAATTTTGGGAAGTAGATTAAAAATATATATTTTGTGTAATCTATGCTCGAGGTTTGTCTGGCCAATGTAATACTATCCTCTTTGATGCACGGTTTTCACAATAAAGAACAAATGTTCGGCCATTACAGACAGTAATAAATGACCGTTGTTTCAACACACTTGTTTACAAATATGGAAATTGATTTCACAACAAATTTGTTATGGCTTTTATCCCTTACTGGTCACGTGGGACCAATACCATTACGTACATAGGGATTTTACCAAGGGGAACCTATACAGACTCGAAAGATAATTTCATTAATAGATTAATGTATTAAATGACAAGTTTAATATATTTTATGACAGCGTACATCATGATTATTTGAAAGGGAATGCATTTACTAAACATTATAAAAATGATTTATGCTAATTTGGATGTCTTCATTCACTCTCTCTGAGGTCTTTATTTTTTGTATTTCCTTCTACGAGGCTTTTTTAAACAGAGAAAAAGTTACGATTTTCCATCAATTTATAGATGTTGACAATAAAAAATATTACATTACCACTAGCTATTTAAAAAACGAGATTGAAAAAGAAACTATACATGTAGAACATAACCTGAAAAAAAAATCTTTTTATTAAAGCTTTTATGGCGAAGTAATTTAGAATTCTAATGTTAGTCTTGTCTCGTGTTACTATTTTTACAATTAAACTATTTAATTAAATTATAGTGTCTGTCTTCTATCTTATGCATAATGATGGGTTTAGTTTCCTAGTTATATTCATCCATTGTGGCTAAAAAGATTAATTTACACCATCAGTCATATATCAAACAAGTTTTCGTTGATTAATTCTGAAAGGTTGTACTTCGATTACATTTTATCTACATCTAAAAGACGAAATATGTTGGAACAGAAATGACATCAACGTTCTGGTGATATTTTAGGAATTTTACTTTTTCTGTTTGATAGTACAATAACTTTGGTAGATAAGTATTTTGATAGTTTCTCTCGTTCCATTCTTTTAGAATGACGATAGAAATAAACATATCATTGACATTTGTGTCTCATGTCGAATCTATTTTCAAGGACATGTGACGTTGATGTAGATTTCCGTGTTTACTTTTTAGCAATGAATTTAGTTATAGTTTAAACTGAGGAACTGTACTAATGATTTTTTTTTTATTATTTTGCATGTTCTTTTGTCTGTATATTTGTGCCAATGTCCGCTGTTGGGTCCAGACTACATCAAAAGGACACCTAACTATATATTTATTATGTGTTTTTAGTTAGAAATGTTATTTATAAAAGTAGTAACTGAGAAACTGATCGAATTGTCAATTTGTTTGTTTGTTTTTATTTTTATACAAAGATGTATTTCAACGAATAAACCTGAGAATAAATCAAGCACAATAAATATGCTATTTTCTTTAAATTTTAAGAAAATTTCGTTTATTCATTGTAGAACCCCTTCAGTCTTAGAAATAAATTCACATTTATCATTTACAAGACTAAGATGGATTTGTTTTAAAATAAATATTTTATATTAATTCGTTTTTTTTTTATTACTTTTCTTTTGCTGCATTCTTTTGTTTACTGTTTAATTAAATATATTTCTTACGAATTTAATATTTTAAATTGATTTTTTATTTGTAATAATGAACATTAAAAGTGTTTGTAATTAACAATATTAATTATCATGTTAAAATATAAAATACATAGACGAATAAATTATAAATAAAATATGATAAATAAAAACATATTTTTTTCTCTTTCGACAGTCGGACATGAGAAATGATTTCTCTTCTTATTAAAATAAGACAAGTTGGCAACTAAAGAAATCTTAATGACTGCTTTGTCATATTGACAGTTGTAAAACCAATTATTTTATTGCACATCTCAAACAAAATTTGAAGTACTATCGCATAGCTTA
Organism: Mytilus trossulus; assembly: GCF_036588685.1. Taxonomy (NCBI): domain Eukaryota; kingdom Metazoa; phylum Mollusca; class Bivalvia; order Mytilida; family Mytilidae; genus Mytilus; species Mytilus trossulus. Next base: position 27,264,339 of record NC_086375.1, on the reverse strand, counting down.
CCTTCGGTAAAAATAAACTAAATTGCCGGCTATATATTTTATTACATTTTGTTCCTTTTCTATGTAGTTCTTGACAAAAATGCAATGATCATCTGGAATAAATAGGTTGAACACGACTGGCCCTTTATTAATGTAATAAATGAAATAAATGAAATAGATTTCTTCTACTAATAATAAATCAAAACTAAGATCAAAAGACTGTACGAGAACTGAAGATAATCTCCACTCAGGACAACTAAATAACGAACTGTGCTTACTGAAACAAGTGCTTTTTCAATCCATACATTTTTCCTAACTTGACAAGGAGCCGTTTGATGTATTTCGAGGATATGATTTACTATGCTGATAATAAAGAACATTTTAATTTCTTATCTAAAGCGTTGAGATTTCGTTTGCACGATTTTAAATCTCTGGAACTACTTTGCACCCTATGATTTGCCATTTCTGTGTATCAAATTGCCAATTAATAGAGTATTTATTAAAAAAATTATGTCTGCAAATATTTTTTTTTAGATTTTCAGAAGCCTACGTGCTGAAGGAAATTATAAGAAAAGATTTTGTCTGGCAAAAAATACAAAAAAGTGAGCAAGTATATTCAAACTATAAAATTGTATGAACTGAATGCATAAAAGCCGTTTTTTGTGCGTTCAATATTCTAGTACATGTTGTATTTGTTTTATCATCTTCAGAACCCTGTCAACATATAAACAGCATAGAGAATACAATATTAAATATTTAATTTTCCCTATTTTCTCAAAACATTGAATTATTAATACTTTCATTTAGATAAAGTCTATACTTTTCGGACATGACGCATGTGTTCTTGTATAAAAGACACTCACGAGTTATTTATTTTGTAGAGCAAAATTAAGTTGTATCATTTTTTTAACACACATACACACGAAAAGATTAGAAAAAAAACAACAGCCGATAACATTGAAATCTAATCATTATACATACGAAAATAGAAATTTCTGCAGAAATATATTTCTTTGGCATAAATTAAGATTCAAACTTTACAACATATTTTTATAAAAGCATGTAACAGAAACATGTGGCAACCCATGCAAAGTTAATCCCCTATTCATTTTCTTCCAAAGTTCATTCCAAATATGATTAGAGCGGAGAATTATTTTTTTACGATAGGACACTTCCCTGGCGAGATTTGAATTTCGGTTTTCTATCTCATATTACGCATCAATCATGCGCAGGAATAATTACTAATTTGATGTGGTAATAACATGAGAGAAGAAATTGACAAGATGGAGAAGGTAGAGAACATGATCATCGTTTCTAAGAAAGTCATTTCCCTTTGCGACTATTTTCTATGTGACCAAATGCCAAATCAATTTTTATTATTTTTTTTATTCGTTATTATTCAAATTCTATTTTCGCGGAGGAAAGTTTTACTATTGAACTATTAAATATTACAACAAATAAGCATACTGAATTATAAGTAATTATTCAAATTCTATGTTTGCCGAGGAAACTTTTACTATGGAACTATTTGATATTACTACAAAGTTAGATTGTGAGGCCTTTATCAAAACAGAAACCAAAAATAATACAGTCTTTATTTTACCATTTTTTTATTCGTAATTATTTGGGTTACAGTTTTATGATAAAAAAAACCCCTTATTATCAGATATTTTTGTTTGTCTTCAGTATATAATTACTCTTAAAAACAATCTTACCCCCTTCCCTATAAAAACCTACAAAAACAAACAAAAATCAATAATTCTATTTTCGCCCAGGATACTTTTACTATTGAACTATCAAATATTACTACAAAGTTTGATAATGAAGCCTTTATCTAAACTGAAACCAAAAATAAATACAGTTTTTATTCTTGGCAAAAATATTTCACCACTTCACAGAAATCAAAATATCTTTGGGTCCAATGTGTATTTGCTTCTTATCTTAATTAGTCTACCGATTTACACAATCAAACCAGTATAGATATGATTAAATGTTATGAAGCATTTATACTGATATATCAGTCAGACTGGTTTCATTTGTGGAACAGTTTTATGATAAAAAGTTAATTATCAGATATTTGTGTTTGTCTTAAGTTTATGTATACTATATTAAAAGCAATCCGATCCCTCTCTAGCAAAACACGACTGAAAAAAAAGTGTTGAAAATTATTTCATAAAGTGACATAACTCTGGAAGAATAACACTGGTGTTGTATGCTTCATATTTGTCATCAAAATCCATAAACATATGTATATTAAAGTTGTATCAACTGATTTCATTATATTTGGAGAGATAAACAGAAACAAAAAGAATACAAACAATATAGTTAAAACATACAGTATTATATAGCTCGTAGAGATTTTTTCACGACAGAAAAAACATTTGGAGGGAATTATAGTCATCTGAAACTTGATTTTCTAAACTTGTCTTTTTCGATACAACGACCATTTTTTTTTCAAAGTCTTCATCGTACGACCAGTGGTCAAATTTGAGTTTTTTTTTGCTGTAGTTTTTGGAAAAAATTAAGATTTCTCAATATATATTAGTGCAAAATCGTAATTTATATAACAACAGACAAATTGCAGTTCAAACGCTTTCAAATATGAACACAATGATATGAACACTAAATATTATATATACTTAAACAGCAAAATATTACTTTCAAAGTCATTAAAAACATACCACTCTTAAATAACACTTTATTCAGAGGAGACTTTAAATATGCAGTTATAATTTGCAGTTGAAATATCATGGCAGACATAAGTAGGGCTTAAAAAAAAGTTGCATTGCCTCGAAAACCGTTGGGAAATGAAAAAAAAATTATGCTTAGGCTTTCAAATTTATCTACATTACGTCTTCACACCTGAAAGGAAAACTATACATTAGATTCTTTCAGCTGCATATACAGTTGAAAGATGTGTTGACATTTTCCAATAACTGCCATCAGTCCATAACATTTAAAATCTTAAAGGCAGACAAATACTGAAGAAAAAGTTTTTATATCGGTTCCAAGGAGCACGTTGCTTTCTGAACGGCTATAAACTCAGATATCAACATAAACCCGTTAATTAAAGACTTTTATGTACTCTGGAATGGTTTTCTATATAGTAAAACTGTCCAATGTAAAACAAAAATTAACACAATCTCAAAGTACAAACCTTTCGACAGATTTAAACAACATAACAACATTTTATAAATACGATTAAATTTACAACATTATCACTAAACCAGAACAGACGAAGTTTCGTCTACAGAAGTCTCACCAGTGAAGCTCGAATCAAAAAGTTATAAAAACAAAAAAACAGTACTTTTCGAAGAGCATTGAGAACCAAAAATATCAAAGATTTACCCAAACACTCATGTGGCGAGCCGTAATATACGAAAGGACGGTAAGCATGCAAACAACAACAATCAATCAATCAATCGACCAATCATGAAATAAATCAATGTGATATAAAAAACAAAACGGGTGACTATCAGGTATGAAGGAAACTTATTCATTTTTTGTATTTTGCTTTAAAATAGTTTGTGAAGTTCATGCACCCGCTTCATACTTCATCCCTTCACTTGGACTTAACCAAACAATGGGCCTGTTATAAGTTTGCTCTCTATTCTAACATATATTTCATGGCTTTAATGTCACACTAAGAAGTTATCTGTATCCTTATTTAATAGACTTACTTATGTTTTTTGTAGTGTTTTATCAGCTCTTTAACGCTTGTATTATAGGTTTTGGATATTCAAAACTTTTGGCCTTAAACGATACTGCATCGTATTGCTTTTACTGTTCCTTGACCTTAAACAAAGTTGAACCTTAACATATTTCAGTTCTTTGAATAATTGAATAAAAAAAAATCAACAAACTAAGAATTAATATTTTTTTTACAGAAATAAATAAAATCATATTATAAGAAATAGTTATGTCAACTATTTTTTATATTAAATATTTAAAAACCATGTTATTTTTATATTTACAGCATTTTTAATATAAATTCATGAAGGTGTAACCAAATCAATGCATTATATTAATTTTTCGTCAGGGCTAGGGCATATTATTCATCAGGGCTAGGGCATATTATTCATTCAACGTAAAACTTTAAGGATACCATTTGAGAAAAATCAATCTGAATACATACACATAAACAGCAGTTATCCCAATATAAACGACCAATAGATCTCAATTTGCTTATTTTTCATTTTTTGCTGATCGCAGTTTTTCTCTATTCATTATTGTTTTAAAGATTACATTCAAACGCTTCAAAATTAAACAGATCAATAATATTGTCAATATTCGCCTAACATTGATAAATTTCGTTTTTCAGAATATCTGGCATCTTGATTATTTTGAATTGTCAACTTTTCCCTTAATATTATATTATATATATAAAAAGAAAATATGAATTACGAAAACTTTTGGACAGTACAACACAGCACTACCAACACATAATTATTTCGATTTTTTTTTAAAACTTTAACACTTGATCCATATATATTCACGGAAAACCAATACTATATATACATACGGTGGGACGAAAACAATTTTACGTTTACGTTTAGTTGAAATACGTCCAGTGGTTTTAGTGGATACAAGGATTTAGATATAAGATGTGGCATAAGTGCCAATGAGAAAACTCCTCATCCAAGTCCCAATTTGTAAAAGTAAACCATTATAGGCCAAAGTACGGCCTTCAACATGAAGCCTTGGCTCACACCGAAAAGCCAGCATGTAGAATCCTTGGTGGATATATGGCTTCAATAAGCAATGTAGTGATCTAAAACCAGTATCCGTATTTATTACCACAAGACTGATGTTTTTACAAAATAATCATTGTACATTAAGTCATATTTTCGAAGATTATATCTGGAGTGAAAAGGGCAACGTTGTTACTTTAGATTGCATACTTCTCTCTCTCTCTCTCTCTCTCTCTCTCTCTCTCTCTCTTTTAGCATTATTGGGTGTAACAGTGTGATCGTGCGCATATTACCGATAAGTGCAAAGGTGCACACGATCCACGCTTTTATACATCCTATTAAATGACAAATAAACAAGACTTATTAAAAGAATGCTTTCTAGCTGGCTGTGTGGTATATATATTGTTTTTTCATTGTTGAAGGCCGTATAGTGATCTACAGTAATTAACGTCTATGTGATTAAGTCTCATAGGAAATCATATACATCTTACTTTTAAGTCATTGACCAAATGCAACTTAAAACTTGAAGTTTTAAAATATGGTCGTCTTTTTAACCCGATGATGCAGAAAAAGGACACCCTTTTAAGAAGGCTTTAATCTAAAATACCAACACTATATGAATATAGTAAAAAAACATAGTTTGTTTCATAATAATTATAATAATGATAAAAAAAAATAACAAAATCTACATACATTGCCTACGAAACTAGTAATTATAGACCTACTTTATCATAGACATACATAGACACAGTTATACTAAATGCAACTTGAAAGTAAGAAGACTAAGAGAACTTAGGGATCGACTTATAAAGATAATCGATGTTTTCTTTAACAAAATTATACCGCCAAGAGAGTATGCAAACTTATTAAGGTTTGGTAAACTCTCCATCAAAATTGAAATAAACTGGTTACACGTTGTCGGGTACAGTCGCAGATCAGTGACACGGACTCCCAAGGGGAAGGTAAAGACACACCAGATCACATCTCTTTATATTCTACAAGACAAATTCAATTGACGTTGATGGATGAACTGGCAAAAAAGTAGTAATTTTCAAACATACAAAGGAAATATCAAATTTCTTTGATTAAATTCCTTTATCCCTATGACAATAGTCAAAGACGAAACATCACATTTGACACGTAAATATTCTAACGTTGTAAAATTAAGATCTTGTATACCTAAACGGTTCATTGTTTCCTGTTTTTGTCTTTATACATGATATCTGCTTCTGGACAATAAGCAAACTACTATAATTTTCTCTAAACGAATAAGAGTAAGTGAAATATATTGCCAATATAGACCAAATGAATATATGAGTATGGTCTTGTCATTCAATGAAAATAACCTTGAATATCGGTAATAGAACAGGCAAACAAATATGTTTTATAGTTTCAAAAACTCGATTTGTAGTGCCTTTTTAATTTGTAGTCAAATTTCCGTATATGCTCGATCAACTCAAGCCTCCAAACAAGATGAATAGTTAAGAACTGTTTTTAGAAATTCATTATTGTCATTTGAACAGTGCGTATGTTGGATAGAGCCAATTATTTATCTCGCAATAGGCCATCGAAAGCCCCATTGGAAGAGCTGTTGAATGCGTTCTGTGACATGAAAAATCGTGATACTCTCCCAAGTTGGGACATCAGAATTAAGTTTTCGTTTCCAACTGGATGTGACTTTGCTGTCATACATCCCTTACAGGAAAATGGCCAACCCCTCTTTAGCATGGGATGTTGGATGATCGTGTTTCCAATCCTCTGTATTATAATACACTTTTTTTAGAGACTTGTTATGAGAAAGAAATACCTACATGTATATAGTTTCATTATTTAAATTCCGAATCATAAATTCACTTTTCTTGGGCAAACAGTCTAACGACGTCTTTATACTAAATCCATTGGATTTGAGATGTGTACTGATTGATAATTAGAATAAGGATTTTTTTTAGTTGTTATTGGCTCTGAACTATCTGTCAGTAACTGCTAGTACTCTCAGGTCTGTCTTTTTATTGTTGGGATGTATACCATATACAAGTATATAACCGGCCACGTCCACTCAATATTTTTGTTAGATTTATGTATGTGTGTATCCATCTGATGGGTTCATCCTTTAACATTTGATTTGTATAGTTTGTTATCCTGTTGTACTTTTACAGCACTGCATGTTCCAGGTAAGGGGATTTGGCGCCCGCTAACATGTTTAACATCACCGCTTTCTGTATTTGCTTCTCCCAAGTAATGAGCCTGTAATTCTGTGGTTGTCGTTTGTTGCCTATTAACATATTTGTTTTTGTACATTAATTTGAACATAAATTAGATAGTTTTCTCGTTTTAATTGTTTTAAAGATGATTAAACGGTATGGAGTTTGGTCATTGTTGTAGGCCGTACATACTTATAGGTGTTAATTTCTTGTGAATAATTGTCTTATTGGCAATCATACCACATCTTCTTTTTTATATATGATATGACATTCTGTTGTTGGTGCATACTTTGATAAAAGAGGGACGAAAGACACCAAAGATAAATTGGTGCTGTTTTTTTTTTAGCATGGACATCTGATGATTTTAACCTTGTCCATGCGAAAGATTTTCCACGTTTACCTTAATAGATGTTTATTGAGGACCTACATTGAAGACCTGTTGGTGACCTTCTGCTGTTGTTTTTTCTATGGTCGGGTTGTTGTCTCTTTGACACATTCTCCATTTCCATTCTCAATTTTATTATTATGTGACCTTTCGGATTAAAATTATTGTCGGATTTGTATTTCATGAGCAACCAAGACGTATGTAGCATGATCTGCTTACTGAAGCACCACTGAATACGAGGTTCTTTGGTGGGTTTTGTGTTTCGTTGTCTTTGGTTTCTATGTTGTGTTTTGTATACTGTAATTTGCTTCTCTTTTGTCTGACTTTTTTTGCCATGGCGTTGTCAGATTATTTCGATTGGTAAGTTTGAATGGCTTTATGGTATCGTTGGTCTTTCTTTTGTCCATAGAAAACTATAGAATGAGCAAAACGACCCTTTAATGCTCATTGTTAAAGGCATAGTTTGTTCTTGTGTTTCTTCTGCTTTTATCCATTTGGTTACTTATTCTTAATGCTGATGCATCATATACGTTGAAGTAATTTGGCTGTAGATTTTGTAAGAAGTTTTGAAATTCTAAACATTGGGTTGTTTTTGTTTTTTTAAAAGGAATTAAGCTGTGGTGTTCTATTTTAATTATTCTTCCGTTTAGACCGTAATGATACTTTGCTCATTGAAATATGATTGTAGCAATATATCATTTTTTTGCAAATTAAAACAAAAATCGTTTTGATAATCACGGAACAAGAGAAAAACTGTTCCGGCAAAAATGAGTAAGGTTTATTTTTAAATCCGTTATATTTTTATTTCATTGGAAACATGAAGTTTTTACCTGGCTTCGTTTTCCGTAAAAATCCAATTAAGAGAAATCTTGTTTGTGTGATTTATCTTTTAACAAAACATTTTCTCGCCTTTTCCGTGAAAATAATTGTGGTACATAATTATTATATGAAAACGATACCCAATTTAATGCACCTTTACTAAATTAAACTTGAAATAGAATAAAACCTGCATTACAAAAAGCGATTCTAAACACAGGGAACATGAATGGCTTTGTAATAGAACTAAAATCCTAAATACAAGGCCGTAGCGCAAGGCCGAACGAAGTGAGGCAAATCGCCGAGCGGAGCGAGGCGAAAAATTTTTGAGCCGAGCGAAGCGAGGCGAAAATTTTTTTTGGGGGGGTTCGGGTGTCTGAAACGGGAAAAGCTTATTTCAGCATAACTATGGGAGAAGTCAATGTATTTATAATAAGAAACAAAAGAAACAAATTAACAGAAATGCGTTTTTTTTAATAGCTAGCCTAGTAAGTAACAAAACAAGTTTCACTGTATATCATAGTTAATCTCTGTTGGTCAACCAAAACTTCCCGATTCTCCTATGTCCTGTGCTATCGAATAGCTTCAATACACGTTCTTTGTCCACTGCATCATTCCTATGCACATGGAGCATGGCAAGCCCACAAAGCCTGTCACCACCCATTGTAGCCCGTTCCCATGTTTTCAAACGCCTTAAACTGGAAAACGATCTCTCACAACAGACTGATGTGACAGGCATAGTTAAAAGTACTTGCAATATTGTGAAAACATTTGGGTACAAGTCTTTGTTAGCCAGCTTAATTGCTGTCGTGAGGCTTCCTTCGTCTAGCATACCTACTGTCTTTCTTACCCACCTTTCAAGTTCACACGTTAACTCTTCCATGTTTGTTACGTCCGGAAATGCTTGGAAAAGGTGTTCAATTAATTCCGGTGTTAACTTGCCTACATTTTTTGGAATAAGGTAATATCCTAACATTTGATTTTTTACCTCATCAGGAAACCGGCGTTGCATTTCACTAATAACGTGATCCAAAAATGGGAAAAATAAATTAATTCGCCAATGCTGCTCTGCAGTAGAGGCAGTTGCTGCGTTCTCCCTATGAACCTGACGACCAACTCGCCTACGTGGCATTAAGTCTATTTCAATAGCATCTGCTATGACAGTACCTCGCCTGAAAAGTTCTGAAAAAATTTCCTCTGTTCTCTTTTCCTGCAATAATTCCAGAAGAATTTTTGATTCCTCAAAAGCATCCACCATGTTGCAGTCAGTCTTTTGAAGGAACAATGTTAGTGGCTTAAGAATGCTCAAAACAAATTGGGCAACTAACACGGCAACAATGCATTCGGGGTCTTCCAGGTAGCGCCGATAACCACTTGCATTTGTCCTAGCATCACTTGTGCTTACATTTTCAATTTTAGTCAGAGCAGCATGAACAGATTTGTAGTTTGCAAGAAGTGACGAAACCGTGTCTACTCTTGCTGTCCACCTTGTTTCGCATAAACGCTTCACCGAAACATCTGTTCCCTTTTTCAAAAGTTTTATGTCGACATCTTCTTCTTCATTTTGTAAACCTTCAAGCATATCATCTACTAATTTTGTATTACCTGTAAATGAGTTTAGGATGGTTTTACGCTTGTGGGATGCACACAAGAACCATGTCATTTGGCCGACTGATGACATCAAATTTCGTATCTGGCGCACATCCTTGCAACTCTGCGTCACGGTGACACCACAAGGTTAAGGTTGTGCGACTTGCAGTGCACGAAGGGTGCATCTGGACATTGTTCACGTATGCGCTGTTGTACACCTGATACATGTCCACTCATGACAGAGGCTCCATCGTACCCTTGTCCACGCAGTTTCTGCAATGGTAGTCCCCATTTGTCTAGGTTACTAACAATTGCATTAGCAATATGTTCAGCGTCAACTTCCTTAGGTTCAACAAATCCTAAAAAATCCTCTCTAACCTCATACGTGTCATTATCAACATATCTGATACACAGCGATAGTTGCTCTGTCACGGAAACATCCGTAGTTTCATCGGCCATTATGGAATAAAAACCAGATGCTTTACATTTTTGCACAATTCGTTCTCTTATTTCAAGTTCACAGCATTGTATCAATTCGTTCTGAATCTGTGGTGATAGGTATGTCATAGATTTGTGTGCTGTTTCGAGATGATCTTTTAATACCGTATCAAAGTTAGATTTCCAATTGATAAAAAATTGAAAGTTTCCGTCTTCCTGGTGAGATATTTTATCCCAATTTCCCCTTAATGCAATGTTCCTCTGCCCTAACACGATTATCACATCAATTATGGAAAGAAGTATATCATGATTTTTCTTGACCTTGTCTTCATATGCTTTGCTTAATGATGAACATATACTAGGTTTCTTGCCTTCGCATACAGAGATAAAATTTTCAGCCTTCTCAACTGCATTTCTATGGTCAACGGAGTCATCATGTGATTTTAAAGTTGATCTTTTATTACCCACTGCATTTTTCCAGTCCGTGAAACCTTTACTGCTAAAAAGTCCACCTTCATCCCGAAAAACAACACAATACTTGCAATATGCAGCATCTTCCGTACAGGAATATCTTAACCATGGAAACTGGGATTCCCAAGATGGCAAATATCGTCTCCCCCCTTTTTTAGGATAAACATTAGATATTTCGTCAGCATCTTTTAGCATCGCCAATTTCTGTTCATCTGTACTATGTTGGTTTTCAATAAGAAATATAGCTGGGTCAAGCCCCTTTTGACTACTAACTGACATTAGAGTGGACTTTTTACTAGTACTCGGCTCTGGTGTTTCCCTTATTTCTGGATCTGGTTCATTTTGAATGGGAGAGGATATATCTGGAGTTAATTTTTCTGTATCAGAATGGTCATCTACAAAGAAATTGAACAAATAAACCTAATGCTAGCATGATGATAATGATGATGAATGCCTTTTTCATCTCCTGTCCAGCAGCAAGTTATAAGCTTATAAAAGACGAGAACATATTATAAGCATCAATTAGGATATATCTATTTTTAATACATAATCATAATCCGCTGGAAGACATGTCAACCTAACTGGACACATTTATTCTACCAACTTTCAAGTCATTGGTTTTAACTATGAACAACCTGGATTCGAACCCACGACCTTACCGCTCAAGAAGCAATGGAACACATTAGCATACAACCAGACAATGCTGATCATAATCAAAAAAAGAAACACGAAAAAAATATTTTCAAACAATACTAAAAATATATTTCACACTTTTATTACTGATAAATAAATATAATGAATTGCCTTAAATTAATACATTAAAGATTTGAGTCTCCCATAAAAAGGCGCTTCATGATTTTTTTTAAAACTAATTATAAATAATTATTATATTTTTGGTCAATGAATTATTTTATCGATTAGCATTTGTTGTTCAGTGAATTGATAGTGTATACATTGGTAACTATAGCATTATCCATCCAAAAAATAAAACAAGCAGAAAGCCTGCATACTTATTGGGGGTGTTTATACTCATGAGTTACCTTTCTCATCTTTTTTTCTCTTTAAAGAACCCGTCTTCAACCAGTTTTGTAAAGACATCACGAGTTTGTTTCAATTTTCTATTTTGATTTGTATTCGGAACACTTATTGTTTTACCGTCAGCGCTATGGTAAAAGCTGCACGCTGCAACATAGTGGACACACTGTATGTAGTGTGCCGGTAGATAATTTGAAACTCGAAACTCGCAATGTGTATTTTACATTATCATACTAATATCATTATGCCGCATAATGATATTAGTATGATAATGTAAAATACATAATTGAAAAAAATGACACTTTTAAAAGTTTGGTCGTCGTTTCAAAAGTGAGGCATTTGCCTCATTTGCCTCCATTACGCTACGGCCCTGAAATAAAGAAAACAAATACTTTAGAATAAGTAACATGGCTCGACTATCAAGCTGATTGGCCATCTTGGGAATTTTCACAAAGATCAATACACCCCTTTATTATGTTCTGGCAAAATAAATTGTATCTGTAATTTGGGAAAATAACTAGTTGTCAATCACCCTCAAATGAAACGGTGGGTAAAGGATATCTGGTTTCGTCAGGGGTTCGTAGCTGACTCACTATTCTATGTCCCCAGCGTTCGATGGGTACTCCCTTGCAGGACATTCATCATATTTTCTTATCCATTTAAGATTGTAAATCAAGAAAAAAGATCCTCAATTGAATTCTTATTGTCAAGCTATGATCTAAGAGACATTAAATAATTTGAAGTAAAAGCGTAGAGAGATAGACAGAAAAAAACCCGCTTTGTCCTAGTTACAATTTAATTTTGCAATAAACGTTGGAACATTGTGTTTCCGTAAATGAAAATAACATTAGTTTAGTAAGAACAAACCCGTCTATCAGATCACACGATTGAGAAATTGGTGACTTTTATAAACTAGTTTTATATATACTAATCTGTTTGACTTATGTACATCAGTTTGTATTATATATGGATAATATAAAAAAGAAGATGTGGTATGATTGCCAATGAGACAACTATCCACAAAAGACCAAAATGACACAGACATTAACAACTATAGGTTACCATACGGCCTTCAACAATGAGCAAAGCCCATACCGCATAATCGGCAATAAAAGGCCCCGATAAGGTTAGTATAAATATTCGTTTTTACATGTATGTATAATTTTTTTTGCTACCTTCAGAATTACTACGGAAGCCAAAAAAATCAAACGGAGTATTGTAATCTCTTAAAATCATTCGGGGCAGAAACAATTTTGATTTTCATTCGACCTCAAATAAGCATTATGTTAAAACTAGTTTGTTTAAAATTAGCGAAATTAAGAATACAAGGTAAACAATTATTAATACGCATTATTTCATATCAAGATTTTTTTTAATAAACCGGTTCAAATTAAGAAGGCATGTCGATTATTATTACATACAAGATCTGCATTCATCTATATTATATTTGTATGCGTTCAAATAAATGAAATGCATATGACAAAAAAATCATTATATAGTATTGTTTTTTTTGTATACGATGTTACATGATTTGATGTTGATACGTGCTTTTAAAAGTAAAAATTAAAAAAAAAAACGAACTCCAGGGAAAATTAAAATCGGGAAGTCAAATGACAAAATCAAAGGACATCAAACTAAGAAAACAAGTTATAATCATGACATTGTACAAGCATTTCCTAATGTTGAAAATGGTGGATTGAACCTGGTTTTATAGCTATCTAAACCTATCACTTATATAACAATCGCATATTAAATTTCATAATATTAACAACAATAAAAATAACAACCAATTTTCATAGTCTCTGAAAGTTTGTAACAACACCACATGGTACTAAGTATGTATATAATCCAATAGAATAAAATATATCATTTAAAAGCTAGGACTACTATAAATATCTTTTCAGAGAAAACTGTGTTGTCGCCTGTAAATTTATAACGCTGAATTTTGTGCATATACGTATATTATTAATTTTTTACCACTAGCTTGTTCGCTATATACATTTCGTAATTGCGGCGACCACCAGAACTCTATAGTCGACCACAATGATTGGGAAGAATACGTTTATTTGGTTGTTGTCTGTTTTTTTTATGTTTACCTAAACTTCAATCTAAGGTTATCCTTTTCATCTTGTATAATTTTAATATGGTGCGCTTCCCGGTAGTGAAAGGCATAATTCACCAACCAAAGATATTAATATAGAGATTACTCCGTTTTTCATATTTTGAGATAGAGTGTAAGCCAATGAGACGGCATTCCAATGTGGTATTTTTTCAAGAGGATAGACTTATACTGAGACTTTAAGAAAGATGCACTCATATAACTAGTCGGTTAAATTCATTTGGATATAAGGTACTATATGGTATAAATCTTGAATACCTGCAAAAAAGGATATTGCTTTTTTCAGCCACAGAAAATCTCATTATATTCCCGTAAAGATTGAAGAAAGAATCGATACATACATTTCGATTGACATGACATGCAAGTATTATTGTACTATACGGCATTTAGAAGTTGGGTAAAATTAAACCAAAGAAATATAATTTGTTCAAAATTTTCGATTTAGAAAGCTCAGTTTTGAAATAAGGCCATACATCGTATATTAAATGGTCAAATGTTACATATTTGTTTTTCGTTCATTTTTTTACATAAATAAGGCCGTTAGTTTTCTCGTTTGAATTGTTTTACATTGTCTTATCGGGGCCTTTTATAGCTGACTATGCGGTATGGGCTATGCTCATTGTTAAAGGCCGTATGGTGACCTATAGTTGTTAATGTCTGTGTCATTTTGGTCTTTTGAGGATAGTTGTCTCATTGGCAATCATACCACATCTTCATTTTTATATAATAAAGACAATTAGCTTAGAATGGTTAACACTTTCACTGTTGAAAAATTACCAAAGCTTGGTATCATGGATTCAAAGGATCTTGATATCTACCCTGAACTTTGATTGATGAAGATCGAAAAGGGAGTTAACTCTCTTTGGTCAATTTTCTGTTATTGTACGGTCTTTGAGGTTAAATGTTATTCATCCACAAAATTGCAGGAAAAAAACGTCTTCCTAAATGACATCAAAACAATTTATTCCAAGAAAATGCATATTTTTTACAACAAATAAATAGTTTCCAACAGGAAAAAAAACCCAAAATAATAGCGTTAAGAAATAAATACAAAAATATATGCAATACTATAGATATCATAAAAATTTACATCTCCTTTCCGAGAAGATTGCAACAATATTTAAATAATCTGTGTCTATATGTTTTAACACTGTTTAACAAAAAAAACCCACATAAACTACCAGATGATATTTTAGTCTTTTGGGGTTGTGTGTGGGTTTGTTATTTTTTGTTTGAAGAAAACGCATAGAATGGCGCTCGATCATTATTTGCAAATTAAATGAAAAAATAGTGAGATAATACAAGCAAGAAATTGTTCGGTAAAAAATTATTCTCGACAATGCATATTTGCTTCTTTTTATCTGAAAACGCAAAATGGCAAAAATATAATCAGGAGTGATTCTCTAGAAATTACCTTACTTTTTATTTGATTTGACTCTCACGTGTAAATGTAACGGGAAATGGAATTTCGAAAAAGAAAAGTATGTAAACTTGCCGGTTTGTTAACACAAGTAATACCTGCATATGTCGTTAAATCTTATTTTGTCCGATTACGACAATCGCCAGCTGTTCCGTACCTGGCTCTCAATTAGGACTTGGTAAATAGAATATCCCCGGATTGTTAAACTTCCTGAGTTAATGGTTAGGAAACCTCTCAAGGCGTCTTTATACACATTAAAGGAAGCATCCAAGTCAGATATTTAATCTTTCTGGCGGAAAAGCAGTGACAAACTCGTAAAACTTCACTCCATTTCTGCCAGTTCTACAGTACGTAGTTAATAGTTCTAAGGACAGGTTGATCGATGACATCATTTGCTAAAATAACGAATTTCTAAAATACATGAAAATTCTTACCAAAAACACATTGGAAAGAGAATAGAAACGTTTAAAACAGGAGTGCTTTAATTTCCGTTTTGTTGTGTTTTATAACCCGATTTAAAAATTTCAAAAAATAATACCCTCACAAAATTACTATCAGTAATGCAATACATTTAGATTGACATATTCAAACATTAAAAATGTAAAAACACGAAAATCTTGAATGCATTTCAAAAGATCAGACAAGACGTTTTAGATAATGAATGAATGATGAAAAACACTTTGAAGCAATAATTCAATTTTAACAAGGTATGCCTTAATAAATGAATTATCCCTGTTAAGAGATACAGTTACAATGTATCGTATTTTGGCATTAATTTCACACATTCTTTACAAACAGTTACCGAGTGATTTTTTGTAGGATTCTGGGGCTTTACAGTTAAAGATTGGCAATTTTTTTGGATGTTCAGTTATATTTATGGTATCCTGCCGAGGAGATCAAATGTTGGCACCTCCAAAGAAGCAGCTAATGTGTTACATTAAGTTTTCTTCAATTTTGTTTCTTTAGAAATTATTTTGCGATCACAATGGCAGTTTCTTGGAGATATGAGTAGGTGCCGGCATCTGGTAATAATAATTTGACTAAGGAAGTGGAAGCGCTAGTTCTATTATAATTTGACGTTAATGTCAGAACTCGTCAGTAGGTGTGACAACTGATAGGATGTTTCTGATATTTATCCCCATCGCTCGCCGCTGATTTTTATCATCCTTTTATATTACGGAATTTTAACTGCATACTGCGCTACCAAAATATTCGGTAATAAGGGACACAATCTTATCAGATTTGACGGCAGATGTTATTTTGATTATTCATTACGTATGAAAGTACAATTCAAAGAGCGACAACTCCATTATTTATATTTTTACGTAACCGCGGTTTTATTTATATTAGTCGAAACCCTTTTACCTATAAAACCACAAATTCGTCTGAGTGACTCTCCCCTTCTTGTTAAACATACTGATGAGATCTTTATGTAACTTCAACTAGATTGATGAATGGTTGTCAAGTAAATACAATAAGTTTTGGACAGAATTATATGCTATGGACAGCAACACCTGATGTATCAAGTGTGCAATATAAGATGTCGGACTAGTTGACATTTCAGACACTAATGCATTAATATAACACTTATTTAACAAGAAACCTGCCACACGACCTATCAATTCTTCCTTTAAAACATCTTATTTAAACTGATATGCTTAATTGATAGTGCTTTACTTGTTGATTGGTAGATTTTTATTTTATTTGAACTGGTTTGCAGATATTGTTCGGACTGATTGGACATACATTATTTTTTGTTATTTTTTCAATGTTTGTTTTTTTTCAATTATGCATAAACTATTTTCAACTGGACACTAATTTAAATGGGAAGACGGTATATATTATAGTAAGTACACATCACATTATTTGTATCAAATATGCATGAAATATTTTCAACTGGAAACTAATGGAAATGTGAAGAAGGTATATATTGAGATACGGTACACGTCATAAGTTTATGGGTTACAATTCATGGATTCGTATGTGCATGTATTCAAAAGATGAAGTGAACATATAATAAATTAAAATTTTATTATTCACTTTAAATTTATATTTTTAAAATATTGCTTTTATATAAAGAGACAGATGTTAGGAGTCTATTTTATCAATTTTAGTATTTGTAACATTTTATGCAAATTGAGCAATTAAATGTATTTAACACCTTTGCCAATTATCTTCAATATATTAAATTTATTTATCGCGTTCCAATAAATTTTAATGATTTTTCACGGAGTTCAGTTTTCTTTGTTGATGATTATGTTTTCTATTATATATGGGTGGTGAAATATGATTTTTATTAACTTGGATAAAAGTGAATATGAAAAAACACCACATGAATGAAAATAACAAGATCAACGTGAGAACAATACAAATTAAGATATATCTCTGCAATAAACGATGTCGCAAGATGTTAAAATGTGAAGAAAAACAACTATGACTGCTAAATTCCACAAGAGCATTAATAAATCATATACGTCTTTATATTACTAGTTTCAGGCAAAATTCAACGCCGAATCCCGTTTTGTGGGAATTTCAAAGACGTTGCACTACAATGATGAATGTGCCGTGACTATTGTCGACCGAGCGAAGAGACAAGTTTATTTCTAGAAATGAGTTATTGCCCATTGTGTGACAGGTGGACGAAAATGATGGATAGGTGATGGTTTTTACCTGTAGTTTACCTGTCAACTGTTACAGGATTTATACCTTAGATTTGGTAATTAACTTTATACTTCCTTGAATAATATGACAATTAAGGAACAAATCTTAATTAAAGTAACACAGAATGTCAAAGAAATTAAATAATTGAAAGGCCACATATTAGTTGACTTGTTATAAAATCGAAATAAATAGACTGTCTATTTTAAAAGATCCCCAATAAAAAGGTATATGTTTTACATTTATACAAAAATAATAATAAATTGTCAAATAAAATCGACATAAATAGACTGTCTAATTTAAAGATCCCCAATAAAAAAAAATATCTGTTTTATTTATTTTTTTTAAATAATAATAAATTGTCACACTTTTGTTTGGTTATTAAATGTGAATAAAATCATAAAAAATAAAACAGGTCAATCGTGATAATATAATTTCTTAAGAAATAAAAATTATACCTTTTTTTGTTTGAAACGCGTAAAAAACCTAGATATAATTCAGAAATTTGTTTTTTTCCAATCTAAACTTTTCGAGTCAATTTGTGTTTTTTCGCCAAAATAAGGTGTTACAAAATTATTCCTCTCACAATTTGATGTAATGATTATTATTTACTGATATTACATTAATCTAATTTCAGGAAAGCTAATCGTTTGATACTTACTTGGCAGAATTAACGGATAGGCTGCTGTCGTCTTACATTGTTTTTTTTATTTACTTCATATACTGTTAAGAGACTTTAGAATTATATTAGGAAATTATTTTCCCGTTCAAACTTCAATTTTAAGTAATCGACCAGCTGTTTAAAAACAAAAAAAATGTATCTCATAGTTATAAAGGGAGGGTCAAATAAAGCCAATAGTAGTATACCGGTGTTCAAAAATCTTAAATCGATTGAGAGAAAATAAATACGTGTTTAAATTCCACCTAAATGTAAAACAGAGGGAATAGTTATCAAAGGTACCAGGATTATAACACGTAAACCATAAGAGGTACAAACAGATTTTTAGAACACTAATTTACATGTTTACGATTTTTTTTATTTATACACTTAATAAATAGTGTGGTATATACCCCGCAGCTTCAGCAATATTTGTATCAAAAATTGAAGTAGAATAGTATTTTTGAAAATTTATTAAGCTTTTTTTTTTTTCAATTTTCAATCTTTGTAGAGGAGTCTGAATCACATCTAGTTAGCATAAAAATTCTTGACGACACTAAAAAAAACTAGACAGATTTTTTTGTGACATTTTACTTAAAAATTTCAACTTTCAGCCTTCACACATTGTAGTTGTCATATCGTTACGAATATTTCAAATTTTACACGTTCATGTAATATTTTGCCTCTGAAGGTTACCTGTATAAGATGAATTGATCTGTATTTCATCAACGATATAGAAATATACACATTATATGAGAACGAATTTTATTCACCAAAATTGCTGTTTAAAGCAATTTTATATTTATGATGTAATTATAAATTAAGAATACGAAACTGTCGTCAGAACCTCAACAATTTTGTCAATTTATGAAAAAGATTCATTTCATGATAGTTTAAATTAAAGTGGCAAAAAATTTTATTTAATTTTGATGGTGTGTAAAAAATGTAATATCACAAAAATACTGAACTCAGAGTAAAATCAATACGGAAAGTCCATAATCACATGGCAAAATCAAATAACAAAACGCATCAAAAACGAATAGACAAGAACTGTCATATTCCTGACTTAGTACAGGCATTTTCAAATGTAGAAAATGGTGGATTAAACCTGGTTCTATAGCGCTAACCCTATCTCTTTAGAGTAGTTTTTTGATAATCTTGTAAAGCAGAAATTTTCTCTGGTACATATTTATCTTGTCTCTCTTGATAGTTGTTGCCCTATGCAGTTAGTCTCTATTTATTATTGTCCATAGTCACGATCCTGATTAGACTTGCTACAATTCCCTTTCTTTTATTTCTTTCTTACAAATTTATAACTGAACTGAACAAAGAAATAACAGTACAGGTGCCGTATACGGTGCAGGAAATGCCTACCCTTCCGGAGCACCTGATTTCACTTCTGGTTTTTAGTGGAGTTCGTGTTGTTTCTTAATTATTATTTTTAACTGTTTATGTAAATGTCCTTTGGTTTTATGAGTCTTAGTTTACTCCTTGGTTTTGATTGTTATTGTCTTGTATGTTTACTGATAAGTGCCAGTTTACTGATTGTCCTTGGAGGAAGGATTAAGGCCTTCCTCCTTCAGATGTCAGTATAATGGTATTCTTCTAGTTATAGCAGTAAAATTGTAAAAGGGGCAAAACTGATTAAAAAATATAATTAGGAAGGGACATGTAGCAAGTCTAGATCTTGATATTCAGTGGGTATTGTTAGTTGCTGTATGTCATATTTGTTGTTCGTTCATGGTTTTGTCATATTCAGGTCTGTGGTTATTTCTTTTGAATTGGTTCAATTTAAATCATGTCGGAGCCTTTTTTGCTGCTGAATGTACGGTATGGGTTTAAAAAAAAAATAATGAATAGTTGCTTAAAGCCTCTACATTTGGACTCTTTCAAATAGCTGTTTCACTTTCAAACTTAACAAATCTCTTTTTATTTAATAAATTATCAAACACAACCATCTAATACGCATATTTAACAAAAGTTTCTTGTAATAAGAATGTTTGAACAGATATTACCCTTGTTTTTCGTCGGTGTAAGTACAAGCGATTCTGTTATTAGCCCGACCACTACCATGCAACAAGGCTAATATACATCCACTTATTTGTTTACTTTAAAATATCGCGATAAGTGTGGAACTAACCAGAAAAAAGCTAATATATACTTTTAGATGTTATTGTTATTTTTCAACAACGGAATATTTCATTGTTCTTGCAGATATCTTATCAGTATTTTCCCCAATTTAATAAATTTTAATTATTATTCCGTACTGATACATATATTTCTTTCAATAAGCTTTGAAGAAAATATTTCTTTTGGCAGCTTTGCTCATCAACACAAAAACAGGTAGAAAGCATAGGTTCCTTTATAACAAAAAAGTCATTGGCACTAAGGATAGGGGACTTATAATTGAATTTTGAACTATTTTCATTAGTTTGTTTAATAAGATTATACATGCTTTTTTTCTTGTCATAGTGTGAATGATGTTTTTGACACAAATCGTACAAGTTGGTTAATTTGGCTATAACAATTTTGATTTGATTTGTGTTTTTTTCGTTGTAAAAACCCAATCACATAAAAAAAAAATGATATACAGACTATTGAACAATTTTCGACTGACATTTAAATAATTTTGAATTGAAAAGAATGAGATATTATTTACTGCAACTTGCTTTCATTTCAGCTGGGAACATGGGACCTGTTTATCGAAACTGTCCTAAGATCGGTCCTTAAGCCCTGTCTTTAGTTTTCTATACTGTTGTTTGTAAAGGCACGATACTGTCCCAAGCCTCGCCTTGGGTTAAAGTTCTGTTTAAACAAGAAGTGGCTGTGTATTAATACATCCCATACAGGCAATCGGACTCTGATAAAAACTTACCGCGGGACGGGAGAAGTCGAAGTCTACCATAGACATTTTGGTATTTTTTTTCAGGCGAGAATGTCAGTCAAGCGTTCCTCAATGCTAGACTATATCCTAGACTTTTAGTCATACTTATCATTAGCTGAGAATGATACATGTTTTTTAGTCCAAGATATTAGGTGCACAATTTAATTGCGATATAATAAAGAACAACACCCGAGTTATTTATGCTTTGATACTATTTGGATACATTGTATGGATGTTTATTTCTATACCATTTCCAGAACTACCCTTTAGAACTTTATAAGCGATCTATAGAACAAAAGGACCACGGAGAACCATTTAACAACCCCAGAATAATAAAGATTATGTCAAGTCAAGCATTAACAAATCCATAAATTTCTTCCATTAATCTGACAATTTTGTACTCAAAGGGAAACAACTCGAGAAATCTTTACAATACCACTGTAATATTTCTTTTCCAAATTTTTTTTGAAAGTGATTTATAAATTGCTGTTTGCTTTGCATCCAGTGACAATCATTTAAGGTATTTTAAGCAAGTGAACAATACATAATAGATTCTAAAATTAAGACTTTTACTGTTTGTTGTTTTTGTTATCAATCAGGTCGTTTGTGTTCGTTTAAATTATTTTAGATTTTGTCGTGCTGACTCCACAATACGTGTTTTGCTCATTATTAAAGCCCATAGTTTGACCTTTTGTAACACTATCACACTATTTGTACTGTGGTGGACATGGTAATCATACCACATATTTTCATTTGCAAAGATGGTCTACCGAGATGAAGTGCTAGTTAACGTGTCCGGGAAGCATCACTTTGTACGACTATTTTGAGATGTGTTTTACGCTGTTGGTTTGCCATCTCTAATGCCACCAGAATTTCAAATGTTAAATCACAAAAATACTGAACTCCGATTAACTTAAAAAAACGCAAAACACATCAAACGAATGTCATTTTCCTCACTTGGTACAAACATTTCTTAAGTAGATTATGGTGGATTAAACCTGGATTTATAGCTAGCGAAATCTCACTTGTATGACAGTTGCATCAAGTTCCATTATATTGACAACGATGTGTAAACAACTACAAACAGGCACATTAAGTAAAAAATGTCAAAAATAGGGTTACAGCAGTCATCATTGTGATATAATCTTAATCACAAAAATTACCAAAACATATATGTATCAAAGAAGCATGTGCAAAACTTAATGACGGGATGTAAAAGTACAGAGCCACGTCATATATGTACCAAGGAAACACAAACAAGCCTACAGTTAAAGCACATTACAAAAAAGAACGACAAGCATTCAAACATGTTTCACCATAGCACAAATACGGGATGTTAAAGCATAGAGCCACGCTATATGTAACGAAGTAACCCCAAAGGCACTTAAATATTGCACATTAGCAAAAATGAAAGACACTAATACGTGAATATTATAAACAATAACAGAATGTACAAGTTCAAAACGTATCTTAATCACTATAAAACAAACAAATATTTAACAAAGAAGCACAATATGACAGAAATTACATTTAACAACATCATTCATTGCTTTAAATTATAAGTATATAGTTATCAAAGGTACCAGGATTATAATTTAATACGCCAGACGCGCATCTTTTCTACAAAACACTATCCAGTGACGCTCAGATAAAAATATTTATAAAGCCAAACAAGTAAAAAATTGAAGAGCATTGAGGACCTACAATTCCAAAACCTTGTGCCAAATACGGCTAATATTATCTATTCCCGAGGAAAGAAAAAAATCCTTAATTTTTTGAAAAATTCAAAGTTTAGTGACAGGAAAAATATAAATATGACCATACATTTGATATTCATGTCAACACCGAAGTGCTGACTACTGGACTGGTGATACCTTTCCTTCTTGCCGCATTTTTATATGTTTGTGTATTTTTCTAAAATAAGTGCCGCGTCATTGTGTTTATAAAAAATTCAAAATCAAAATCGTCTCGTTTGTCATAGATTCTGGAACTGAGATGACTATAAACGCATCATAGATACCAGGAATACAATTTAATATTTACGTCAGACGCACGTTTTGTCAACAAAAGACTCATCAGTGACGCTCGAATCAAAAATGTTACAAAAGACCAAATAAAGTACGAAATTGAAGAACATTGGGGACCAAAAATTTCTAAAAGTTTTGCCAAATCAAAAAATATGTCAAAATCGACGTACAAGTCTAAAAATGAAGCGGAGTAAGCCGTGTGTGTTGTTTCTTTGTTACATTGCTTGTAACTTGTTGCCTTTTATTAGCTATTATTCGTGTTTCTTTGTCAATTATGTTCTACTTATTTATATTGTAGTCCTGTAATGCTGTGTTGTCATTTTAATGTTATATTTCACATGGCCATGAAAGAGGGAGGTTTGGCATGCCACAAAACTAGGTTCAACCCAACATTTTCCCCTTTAATAGTTATCAAAAGTACCAGGATTATAATTTTATACGCCAGACGCGCGTTTCGTCTACATAAGACTCATCAGTGACGCTCAGATCAAATTAATTAAAAAGCCAAACAAATACAAAGTTGAAGAGCATTGACGACTCAAAATTTCAAAAAGTTGTGCCAAATACGGCTAAGGTAATCTAAAAAAATGTTAAAAATGTCCTGTACCAAGTTCTTATATTATAGTTCGTTTCTTTTCTCTTATTTTAGATTGTGAATTTACATTACTATAAGACGGTACTTATTTATTCCAAATTTGGTTTTGATGTTATACTTGTTATTCTCATAGCTTTTTGTCTACTGCTTAGTCCGTTTCTGTGTGTGTTGCATTTAAATGTTGTCGTTGTTCTCCTCTTATATTTAATGCGTTTCCCTCAGTTTTAGTTTGTTACCCCGATTTTGTTTTTTGTCCATGGATGTATGAGTTTTGAACAGCGGTATACTACTGTTGCCTTTATTTACATATGACGTGAATCGGTTACGTTTTTGAACATCAACATTTTCAATGTAATACTAGTAGTGTACTTTTTGGCAAGATTCCTCTTATTTGGAACAAGAGACAATTTGGTGGAAGAGTACATTTTTTCCATCTACATTTTTAATAAATGTTGATGTACAAAATGTTCCCAGGACTACAATATAAATAAGTATGAGAACATAATTGACAAAGAAACACACGAATAATACATCAGGGATAGATAACCTTAGCTTTATTTGGCAAAACTTTAAGAAATTTTTGGTCATATTCGACTCTTGTTCAAAATAAGTGGAATTTTTCTAAAAGTACATTTTTACATTTGCCGTTAGAGGGTCGCTGCATTACGAATATCCCACCTCAAGTGATAATGATATCAAGTATAAAAAATGTAGCAATAGTAAAAAGGAAATAACTTTTCCGATAAAAAGATTGTTTCCCTCCAAAGAAAATGAAAAAAAAAACCCTGAAAAAACAACTTAGCATGTGATGGTTGGAGAGTGATAGTGTTGGATTTACTGGCTTACTAACTCAAAACTTCATGTTAGAAGTGATACGCCCAAATCTTAACAATACAAGTAGTATAGAAGGAAACAGATAGGGACTACAATGTATCAAGTACTGGATCTTCTTAGGAAGAAAGATAAGAAGTTAGCATCATACTTTTACTCTATTTTTCGCTATATTGTAATGTTCGATATGTGTGATAAATATGTTCGTTGATTGGGGGAATATGTCATCTGAACGAAACGGGTTACTGGGTGGATTTATAATAGAATATATAATGACATGTTGTTTGGAGTGTTTATATGCTTACTTTATATCGTATCAATGATTAGGAAATGGTCGTTGTTGTTTGTAATACCGTATTTGGTTTAGAACAGCAGATATTGAGGTCTTCATGATCAATTTTGGTTTCACATGTTTTGTAAAGGAAGTCAAGTTGTCGCTTCTAATACTACTTCTCCTTGATGTAGATACTAGGTAGTCCTATATGAGTGGCCGTTCGTGTCATTTGCGCGATTATATACGCGTATATAATTTTCAACGCGTATATATACGCGTATATTGTGGTTTTCAACGCGTATATTGTGGGTTTCAACGCGTATATTGTGGTTTTCAACGCGTATATTATCGTTTTATACGCGTATATTGTTAAAATAAACACGTTTATACTTTATTCCAATTTATTTATCATATACGCGTTAGTATACGCGTTATTTGTGTTAATATACGCGTATGAAATCATTATATACGCGTTAATAAACATTCGTTTGTCTTATTGTTTTAACCAATGAAAGCTGCGTTCTTAAACTGGTTTGCATGTGACAATTGTATAACGGTCCGTGTAACACTTATCAAATCAAAGTTTTAAAAAGTTTTGAAATTTTAGATTTTTGGAATTTTGATCCAAGTTTTAAAATATCAAAATTTCAAATTGTGTTAAAGTTTTGAAATTTTGAAATTTTAACCAAATTATTAAAATATCAAAATTCTTAATATCGTTTATAAATTTGATAGTTTAGAAATTTGATCAAACTTCTAAAATACTAAATCTAACGCGCAATTTTAATTATTTCACTTTTTGAAAGTTTGATTTTTCAAATGTTTGCTTAAAATATCGAAATAGAAAAGGGGCAATAAGAGGGATACCTGTAAAAAGCGAAAGGAAATAAAAGCGGAACGATAAGAAACAATATGAATTAAAAACATACTGATACTTAAAAGTTTATGTATGAAATAAAACGGACAGTTGTAAGCGGTGAAAAAATAATGACAAAATTAATATTTCTTCAAAGAAGATACCAGACGTACGGCTCTGATATTGACCATTTTACCTGCTGGTTTTTCTAGCACCCATATTTTTGGAGAAACAGGAGTAACAGTAAAAACTGAACAACTCGCAGTAGTTCATATAGTATGGTTATGTTGAGCATGTATATATACATTTTCTACTAAACTCTTAAGCAATAAAAAAGCCCAATACACGATGTATTACTTCTTTTGATTTCATTTTTTTTTCTGTTTTGCTTTACGACTTCTTACTTTCTGCAATCATGGTGGCTAAAGAATATGTCATTTGATGTACAGAATGAACGATCATCTTAAACGTTTCTATCTATTCTTTGTAAGTTGTTTGCCCTAAATATTCAGCTTTAAAGTCATAAGAAACGAGTGACCGGTGAAAAATAACGTTCTTCCAATTCTTGAACCAATGCATACAAACATCATAAACTTAGTCTTCTGTGCTCGAATTTATATTTTTTTTCGTGTAAATTTCGTATGATTGTCAATTTTTTTTTCAATCGGTCAGTGTTGTTGTGAAAATATGGCAGGTAATTAAAGTTCGTGTTTTGAAGCCGAAGTTTAACGATTGTCACCTGTTTGTCAACAATTGACGAAAAATAAACAAAAAAGCATGGAAATTGAGCACGTGTTTAACATGTAAATTCAGATTATAGTTTATTTTAAGGACATCCATGCGTATTGTGGTCACCGGATTTTTACGAGATGGGTCACATTGAGGTCACCTTGCATACGGAAAATATGTCGGGGGGAATTGCTTGCTGGAAGGAAGCTATTCAAATAAAGTAAACTTCTTCTAAATATGAATAAATTAAAGAATTTTCTTCAGAAAAAAGTATATGTACAAAACTTTTACAATGAAAACTATCCATTGAGTTATAAAAAACATATGCATTATTTTTTTTTGATTTGAGGTTTCTTATGACTTTAAGCGTTCCGTAAGAAGGTTGGTCAAGAAAAGCGCTTCATGATACTGAATGCACGGTGTCCTAATTAAGGTTGTGCTAGTCCACAACGTGGGAGGTTTTTAATATAATCTTATTTACGCTGAAATTAAGACGGTACTAAGATCCAATATCACAAAATTGGAGCCAAGATATCAAGGCCGTAGCGCAAGGCCGAACGAAGTGAGGCAAATCGCCGAGCGGAGCGAGGCGAAAAATTTTTGAGCCGAGCGAAGCGAGGCGAAAATTTTTTTTGGGGGGGTTCGGGTGTCTGAAACGGGAAAAGCTTATTTCAGCATAACTATGGGAGAAGTCAATGTATTTATAATAAGAAACAAAAGAAACAAATTAACAGAAATGCGTTTTTTTTAATAGCTAGCCTAGTAAGTAACAAAACAAGTTTCACTGTATATCATAGTTAATCTCTGTTGGTCAACCAAAACTTCCCGATTCTCCTATGTCCTGTGCTATCGAATAGCTTCAATACACGTTCTTTGTCCACTGCATCATTCCTATGCACATGGAGCATGGCAAGCCCACAAAGCCTGTCACCACCCATTGTAGCCCGTTCCCATGTTTTCAAACGCCTTAAACTGGAAAACGATCTCTCACAACAGACTGATGTGACAGGCATAGTTAAAAGTACTTGCAATATTGTGAAAACATTTGGGTACAAGTCTTTGTTAGCCAGCTTAATTGCTGTCGTGAGGCTTCCTTCGTCTAGCATACCTACTGTCTTTCTTACCCACCTTTCAAGTTCACACGTTAACTCTTCCATGTTTGTTACGTCCGGAAATGCTTGGAAAAGGTGTTCAATTAATTCCGGTGTTAACTTGCCTACATTTTTTGGAATAAGGTAATATCCTAACATTTGATTTTTTACCTCATCAGGAAACCGGCGTTGCATTTCACTAATAACGTGATCCAAAAATGGGAAAAATAAATTAATTCGCCAATGCTGCTCTGCAGTAGAGGCAGTTGCTGCGTTCTCCCTATGAACCTGACGACCAACTCGCCTACGTGGCATTAAGTCTATTTCAATAGCATCTGCTATGACAGTACCTCGCCTGAAAAGTTCTGAAAAAATTTCCTCTGTTCTCTTTTCCTGCAATAATTCCAGAAGAATTTTTGATTCCTCAAAAGCATCCACCATGTTGCAGTCAGTCTTTTGAAGGAACAATGTTAGTGGCTTAAGAATGCTCAAAACAAATTGGGCAACTAACACGGCAACAATGCATTCGGGGTCTTCCAGGTAGCGCCGATAACCACTTGCATTTGTCCTAGCATCACTTGTGCTTACATTTTCAATTTTAGTCAGAGCAGCATGAACAGATTTGTAGTTTGCAAGAAGTGACGAAACCGTGTCTACTCTTGCTGTCCACCTTGTTTCGCATAAACGCTTCACCGAAACATCTGTTCCCTTTTTCAAAAGTTTTATGTCGACATCTTCTTCTTCATTTTGTAAACCTTCAAGCATATCATCTACTAATTTTGTATTACCTGTAAATGAGTTTAGGATGGTTTTACGCTTGTGGGATGCACACAAGAACCATGTCATTTGGCCGACTGATGACATCAAATTTCGTATCTGGCGCACATCCTTGCAACTCTGCGTCACGGTGACACCACAAGGTTAAGGTTGTGCGACTTGCAGTGCACGAAGGGTGCATCTGGACATTGTTCACGTATGCGCTGTTGTACACCTGATACATGTCCACTCATGACAGAGGCTCCATCGTACCCTTGTCCACGCAGTTTCTGCAATGGTAGTCCCCATTTGTCTAGGTTACTAACAATTGCATTAGCAATATGTTCAGCGTCAACTTCCTTAGGTTCAACAAATCCTAAAAAATCCTCTCTAACCTCATACGTGTCATTATCAACATATCTGATACACAGCGATAGTTGCTCTGTCACGGAAACATCCGTAGTTTCATCGGCCATTATGGAATAAAAACCAGATGCTTTACATTTTTGCACAATTCGTTCTCTTATTTCAAGTTCACAGCATTGTATCAATTCGTTCTGAATCTGTGGTGATAGGTATGTCATAGATTTGTGTGCTGTTTCGAGATGATCTTTTAATACCGTATCAAAGTTAGATTTCCAATTGATAAAAAATTGAAAGTTTCCGTCTTCCTGGTGAGATATTTTATCCCAATTTCCCCTTAATGCAATGTTCCTCTGCCCTAACACGATTATCACATCAATTATGGAAAGAAGTATATCATGATTTTTCTTGACCTTGTCTTCATATGCTTTGCTTAATGATGAACATATACTAGGTTTCTTGCCTTCGCATACAGAGATAAAATTTTCAGCCTTCTCAACTGCATTTCTATGGTCAACGGAGTCATCATGTGATTTTAAAGTTGATCTTTTATTACCCACTGCATTTTTCCAGTCCGTGAAACCTTTACTGCTAAAAAGTCCACCTTCATCCCGAAAAACAACACAATACTTGCAATATGCAGCATCTTCCGTACAGGAATATCTTAACCATGGAAACTGGGATTCCCAAGATGGCAAATATCGTCTCCCCCCTTTTTTAGGATAAACATTAGATATTTCGTCAGCATCTTTTAGCATCGCCAATTTCTGTTCATCTGTACTATGTTGGTTTTCAATAAGAAATATAGCTGGGTCAAGCCCCTTTTGACTACTAACTGACATTAGAGTGGACTTTTTACTAGTACTCGGCTCTGGTGTTTCCCTTATTTCTGGATCTGGTTCATTTTGAATGGGAGAGGATATATCTGGAGTTAATTTTTCTGTATCAGAATGGTCATCTACAAAGAAATTGAACAAATAAACCTAATGCTAGCATGATGATAATGATGATGAATGCCTTTTTCATCTCCTGTCCAGCAGCAAGTTATAAGCTTATAAAAGACGAGAACATATTATAAGCATCAATTAGGATATATCTATTTTTAATACATAATCATAATCCGCTGGAAGACATGTCAACCTAACTGGACACATTTATTCTACCAACTTTCAAGTCATTGGTTTTAACTATGAACAACCTGGATTCGAACCCACGACCTTACCGCTCAAGAAGCAATGGAACACATTAGCATACAACCAGACAATGCTGATCATAATCAAAAAAAGAAACACGAAAAAAATATTTTCAAACAATACTAAAAATATATTTCACACTTTTATTACTGATAAATAAATATAATGAATTGCCTTAAATTAATACATTAAAGATTTGAGTCTCCCATAAAAAGGCGCTTCATGATTTTTTTTAAAACTAATTATAAATAATTATTATATTTTTGGTCAATGAATTATTTTATCGATTAGCATTTGTTGTTCAGTGAATTGATAGTGTATACATTGGTAACTATAGCATTATCCATCCAAAAAATAAAACAAGCAGAAAGCCTGCATACTTATTGGGGGTGTTTATACTCATGAGTTACCTTTCTCATCTTTTTTTCTCTTTAAAGAACCCGTCTTCAACCAGTTTTGTAAAGACATCACGAGTTTGTTTCAATTTTCTATTTTGATTTGTATTCGGAACACTTATTGTTTTACCGTCAGCGCTATGGTAAAAGCTGCACGCTGCAACATAGTGGACACACTGTATGTAGTGTGCCGGTAGATAATTTGAAACTCGAAACTCGCAATGTGTATTTTACATTATCATACTAATATCATTATGCCGCATAATGATATTAGTATGATAATGTAAAATACATAATTGAAAAAAATGACACTTTTAAAAGTTTGGTCGTCGTTTCAAAAGTGAGGCATTTGCCTCATTTGCCTCCATTACGCTACGGCCCTGGATATTGTTACAAGGTATCTACAACAACTCATCATAGATTGATACCAGGTTATAAATTTTGCCGCTTTTTGCGCCAGACGCACGTTTCGTCTACAAAAGACTTATCATTGACACTCGAACCAAATTAAGTTAAAAAGGCAAATAAAGTCAAATGAAATTGAAAAGGCCAAATAAAGTAAACTTTTAAATCCAACGTATAGCTCTGGTTTTGTAAAAGTTGAAACCTTTCATATCATATATAAATGTATACCATAAACATTATTTTCACGAGCATTTATATTTATGTAATAGTTACCGCTGTACTACATTTAGCACCCAACTTTCATTCATGTTTATGTAATATTTGCCGCTGTACTACATTAAGCACCCATCTATCCAGTTGTAGGTGTTGGCATTTTGAAAGTTGAAAATTGTTTTCAAAAGTTTATATCAGCGATAAATAGTAATCTTCTGGGAAACCAATATTTAGATAGTCACTATTTTTTTACTTGATACTACCACTAGGGGCTTCGTTAATGGTACATTAAAATTATTATGATCCTCAATTTGATGATATAATATTCTGTGCCAGCAGAGGACAAAAGAAAAATTCTCCATGCCTTTAATGTTAGATATGAACCAGATAAGTTGATTAATAGCGATGAAAAACTTAAAAAAAAGTTAGCGCTTCGACAAAACAACCCACTTTTAAATTTAAATGGTTGCTCCCTTAAAGACAACGTTTGGACTGGTTATCACACACGTAGCTCCATTATAGGTTCTAAATCAACCACTGTTTTATAATAGTAAACAAAAGCAATAGATTTTTTTGTATTAAAGGATATTGTTGTCCCGTATTTGAATTTTGTTATTTGGGTATTTTTAAGTTATCGTACGACAATCGACTTTGAGCAAACTAAAAGTTCACATGTACACCCAGTCATAATGGAGTGTGCAAAGAGAAGCCGCACTGTCAGCTGCATGATGATTTTTTTTCCATTTTTGGCCGTACACCAATGTTGCTCTCGAAAAACCAGTCCAATGTAAAACGCTGATTTTTAAGTAAAGAATTCACCTACGGAACGCTGAAACTGAAATTTGAAATTCAAGAAAAATAAGAACGAAACAATTAAAGAGGTTTTTGACCAAAGTGAAGTTAAAACATATCTACTAGTAGTTTAATTGAGGTATCGAGCTGGCGTATGACAGTAACTGCTAGACTTATATATAGAAGTCCTTTGTTAGTTTATTATCATTGTCATATTGATTAGTTTCTTTTGTTTCCTATTCTGACACATTAAAGTGCGTTTTACTGTTCGTATTACTGTGTGTTTTTCATTCTTTATTGGCTAGAGGTATAGGGGGAGGGTTGTGATCTCACGAAACATATTAAACCCCGCTGCATTTGTGCGCCTGTCCCAATCCAGGAGCCTCTGTCCTTCTAAGTCTTGTATGATTTTGATTTTAGTTCATTGTTATATTTCGGAGTTTAGTATTACGTCTATAATCACTGAACCAGTACACTTTTTGTCTAGGGGCCAGCTGAAACACGCATAGCACAACTTTCATTGCGACGCTATATATTAAGTATTCCTTCCGTGTCATTTCTGGGAACTGAAATAAATCTTAAAAGGCAATATATGTTCATCAGGCAATCGATAAACATGAAGGAAAACGTTTTAAGTTGTATATGCGACCGAAGCGCTCTTTCTGGATCTACCTTCATCAGGAACATCAAGGCGAATAATGCTATTTGGTTAACTGCATGCGAGTTGGTCATTTTTCACTGGTACTTCTAAAGGTTGGGCACTGGGAACACAAGATAGCTTTGAATTATTTATCTCAAACACTAACCTTATACATGTATAAGAGATTTAAATCAACGTAGTTGATTCCGGATTAAATAGGTTTAATTATATTTTTTTTTTGATAGATGCACAACCTTAAAATTTCAGGATACTGTTATCCCATGTGATGTCTAATATGTTTCATAAAAAAAACCGACTTCTTCTTTTCATTATTTATTTTGTTATTAAGAATGTTTTGATATATTTCATGCTATTTATTTATAACTAAGAATAGTTCTTATCAGAGCCGTGTTTACATCAGTGTTTACAGGTACCCCTCTTGTCGCCCCTTTATATTTTTGATATTTTAAGCAAACATTTGAAAAATCAAACTTTCAAAAAGTGAAATTATCAAAATTGCACGTTATGTTTAGTATTTTAAAAGTTTGATCAAGTTTCTTAACTATCAAATTTATAAACGATATTTAGAATTTTGATATTTTAATAATTTGGTTAAAATTTCAAAATTTCAAAACTTTAACACAATTTGAAATTTTGATATTTTAAAACTTGGATCAAAATTCCAAAAATCTAAAATTTCAAAACTTTTTAAAACTTTTTATATTTATATTAACGCGTATATTAACGCGTATATTTATGCAAATAACGCGTATATTAACGCGTATATGATAAATAAATTGGAATAAAGTATAAACGTGTTTATTTTAACAATATACGCGTATAAAACGATAATATACGCGTTGAAAACCACAATATACGCGTTGAAAACCACAATATACGCGTATATATACGCGTTGAAAATTATATACGCGTATATAATCGCGCAAATGACATGAACGGCCACTCATAGTCCTATAACATATGACCTCGGGGGCATTATTCACTATTTCTATTTGCTGTTCTATTATTTTC
This sequence comes from Mytilus trossulus, assembly GCF_036588685.1. NCBI lineage: Eukaryota > Metazoa > Mollusca > Bivalvia > Mytilida > Mytilidae > Mytilus > Mytilus trossulus. Next base: position 27,230,802 of record NC_086375.1, on the reverse strand, counting down.
TTTTTACTATCAATGTGCCACCCGTTCAAAAAAAATATAAAATGAAAATATCAGTATAAAAACGTTAAAAATTGAATAAGAATGCGAAGTCATATGTTATAGGACTAAGATACTAGGCAACCCAAAAGCTTAAGGCTCATCGGTAAGAAAGTTCGGTTTCGAGCCACATACACTTCAAACTAAGAATATGACAAACTATAAAGCTTTACAAATAAAATATATTATTAGTTTGATTAAATGTTACATAAATACAAGTCTAGAAAGGTACAATAACATAAACAGTAATGGTCACGTGATTATTAGAGTAAGGAGAATATTGTTGGAACCAATCGTAAAGCATAAATTCTCCTACACTGCTGGCGCTGACGTATAAAAGCTCAGAAGCGGCAAAGTTCGAATTTGGTTAAGCTAGTAATAAAAATAAGCTGCTTCTCCTCAGTATACCTGTGCTGTAATTAACAGTATCAACAGAAAAAGGTATGTTTGACTGTGGTCAATAGCTGAGTAAATTTATGAACATGAGAAAAAGAAGAAAAGTTAAAGTTTTATCTTGTTGTGAGGATGGGGCTTTTCTCTAGAAGTTACAATATATTGGGCCATGTATGTTAATAAAGTTGCAGAGATCTTGCAAATGATATGAAGATTTAGGGGAATAAACCTTAAATTTTTATCCGTATTTTTAGCGTGTAACTTGGGAATATGGATTATCCTAGTGCTAGTTTTACAAGTAAATTTTAACTGGAGAGTAAGTCGCCTGTGCTATGTTTTAGCTCTTTACTAGAATGATATTTTTATTTACAAAAAAAAAAAGGGGGGGGGGGGGGTCACACTCTGAAGAATCTCCTTTTTGTCATGTTCAGTGAAAATAGTTGTAAATATCTTTAGTTATTGTTGAAATTTGTAATATATAACATATAAATAATTACTAATGGCTCTGTAGATTGGAGAAATATCTCTAAAAACAATTCAAGAGGAGCGCTCTTGCTATATGAAATATATGCTATAATATATGTCGTTCTTCGGAATGACTATGGCTGACTACACGTAGGTGTACTATGGTAAAGAAACTGTCAGAAATATAGACAGTACGAAAGCCAGTCGAGACTTCCTTTAGACTTGCTCATCTTCTTTGGTTAATTAGTTTCAAATTAGTTATTTTATTTCCAAGTCGAACGAATGTTACTGTAAATACAGACTAAGAATGTAGTAAAGAAATAACCACAAAGCCAGACCGTCACAATAAAGATGATGTTCTTTCACTAAATAATTCAAAATTTGGTGACTATGTCGAACGTAAACTTTCCATTTCTAAGTAGCAACATTCCAGCAGCACCTGCATACGGTATACATATCTCCCAATTGTTATGATATTCCCGTGCTTGCATTTCCCACATGATTTTCATGATAGAGGGTTGTTGCTCACAAAGAAGCTATTAAATCAAGAGTTTCAAATGGTGTATTTGAAATCATTTCTTCGTAAATTTAACGGACGCCATAACGAGTTGTTTGATCGTTATGGAATAACTTTCACAAATGATATCGGATATGTTCCTCAAGTCGTAACTACAACCCCCCTCCTTAACATAAATGTGACTTACAGAATTAAGTCTATTTACCGGATTTGTTATCTCATAAGCAGCACGATGGGTGCCACATGTGGAGCTGGATCTGCTTACCCTTCCGGAGCACCTGAGGTCTTCTCTAGTTTTTGGTGGGGTTCGTGTTGTTTATTCTTTAGTTTTTTATGATGTGTCGTGTGTACTACTGTTTGTTTGTCCTATTCATATTTAGCCATGACGTTGTCAGTTTATTTTCGATTATGAGTTTGCCTGTCCCTCTGGTATCTTTTGTCCCTCTCTTATACTGACGTTGTATACAATGTATTAAAATAATAACGTGAATTATAGTTCCTTTATTTGTCTTTATAAATATTTCATTTACTGTTTGGTCGGTCTTTGGGAATATTCATTCGACGTGGCTCGGTACTTCTGCATCCCGTCGATGTGTTTTATTTATTATCTTAAAAAACTGCTAGTGTGCTTTGTCCGTGTAACGAGACTCTGTATTTTTAAACATCTAGCCATTTTTTGTTATGTTATTAGTTTAAGGCTTTAAGTGCTTCTTTGTGAAATATTTGTTTGTTTTTTGTTCTGATTGAGATCGTGACACGATGATGAGTGCTTTACCCCTATTTTGAGAATTTTATCTATTTTTCTTTTTAGCATGCATCGTTGTCAATATAATCGAATTTGATACGATTGTCATACAAGTGAGAGGTTTAGCGCTATAAAACCAGGTTAAATCCACCATTTTCTACATAAACAAAGGCCTGTATCAAAAGAGGGACGAAAGATACCAAAGGGACAGTCAAACTCGTAAATCTAAAACAAACTGACAACGCCATGGCTAAAAATGAAAAAGACAAACAGAAAAACAATAGTACACATGACACAACATAGAAAACTAAAGAATAAACAACACGAACCCCACCAAAAACTAGGTGTGATCTCAGGTGCTCCGGAAGGGTAAGCAGATTCTGCTCCACATGCGGCACCCGTCGTGTTGCTTATGTGATTACAAATACGGTAAATAGTCTAATTCGGTAGATCAAATTCATGAAAGGGAAGGGGATTGTAGTTACGACGTATCAAGACAGGTATATGACAGTGGTTGTCAGTTTGATGTGTTTGAGCTTTTGATTTTGCCGTTTGATTAGGGATTTCCGTTTTAAATTTTCTGGGTGTTTTTTTTTGGTGATTTCACTTTTAAAACACCTTGTTGCTATTACCCCTATATACTAACATAGTAGATACTGGAATCTGCACTTATCGTAGACTTACTTAAATCATTCGGGCTGCTCGTCGTTCGTAACTTTCTACGGCACAATATGGCAGTACCCATAGGACTTTACATTTCCTATAAACTTTTGATCAAAAGCATTGTTGATAGAGAAAATTGGTAATTGTCTGTATAATATGAAGGATAAATGTCTTTGATAGCGTAAGCATTGCCAAAAAATTTGCGGTAAAAAGTAAAATCATATAAGTACTAAACTCCAAGGAAAATTTCAAACATGAAGTCCCTAATCAAATAAAGAATTTAACAGAACGACAAAACAAATCGGCAAACCACGAGTAAAGTTTCTTGAGAAATGGGAAACATAACACTGAAAACACAAATAATATAAAATGCTTAATAATGAAACAAAATGTATAAATATATACGGTGACATAAATTTTGAAATTATTATGAAATCTATTTTTTGTATTTTTGACATGTAGCTCTTTAACGATTTTCGGTACTTATACATCTTTGGATTTCAAATGTTTGGCTTTGAGCGTTCTTGATGAAGGTAAATCCAGAAAAGCGCTTCTGACGCAATCAACGATTAAACGTGTTGTTTTCTATTTTTTTTTCTCTCAGTAAAGGTGGATTCATCAATATTTAAAGACTTGATACAAGTCCACGGAATGTTTAACTTCGTGATTTGTCCTGCTATTCATGTTATAACTGTTGTGATTAAAGTTATTCCTGTACTAGAGAAGCCGGAACTTTTCGTCAATATAAACTTGTGAATGAAATGGGCGTTATTAAAAGACTATTAATCCCAAACAGCGACGAAAACCGTTTCATTGAATCAATGAAATCTGGGATCATATTAACTGTTTTTACGGACGAGCGAAGGACGAGTCTGGAGTAGATTACAATTATATGGTCATTCTTATAAATTTTCTGTTTACAAAACTTAAAATGTTTCGAAAAACTAAGGATTTTCTTACCCCAGGAGTAGATTACCTTAGCCGTATTTGGCACAACGTTTTGGAATTTTGGGTCCTCAATGCTCTTCAACTTTGTATTTGTTTGGTTTTTTACATTTTTGATCTGAGCGTCACTGATGAGTCTTATGTAGACGAAACGCGCGTCTGGCGTTTAAATTATAATCCTGGTACTTATGATAACTGTTTACTATATTTTAAAATGTTTATCAGAATTTAAACAATTTAAGCAAGCAACATTAGATAACTATCGAGCCAAGGGCAAGGCTCAAGTAATTGAAGAGGTGTATTTCGACAACTTGTATGACAGGGAAAATACAATTCCACATTATTCAAATTATTAACATATTCTAAAACAAAATATTATTTTTTCTGATCACCGCGTCCGGAAGTTGTCAAGATATTTTTTTTCCAGGGGTTGACAGGATACACATCATCTTTAAAAATGTTATCTTCACGGTTATGTAAGCAAATTAAATAAAAAATAATTTTATACAATTGTTTATTTTTGTTATCGCCTGTCATAGGGCTTTATTTTTAATCTGATTTCTGTGTACACAATTCTAAATCTACATAATTCACCTTTATCAATATTAGGCAATCCATTTGGACGATTCCATATACCATTAGGCCAGACTTTTTAGCTAACCTGGCCCGAAGAGCCAAGTGAGCTTTTCCCATCACTTTGCGTCCGGTGTCTGTCGTCGTCCGTCGTCGTTAACTTTTACAAAAATCTTCCCCTCTGAAACTACTGGGCCAAATTAAACCAAACTTGGCCACAATCATCATTGGGGTATCTAGTTTAAAAAATGTGTCCGATGACCCGGCCAACCAACCAAGATGGCCGCCATGGCTAAAAATAGAACATAGGGGTAAAATGCAGTTTTTGGCTTATAACTAAAAAAAAAAAGCATTTAGAGCAAATCTGACATCATGTAAAAATGATTATCAGGTCAAGATCTATGTGCCCTGAAATTTTCAGATGAATCAGACAACCCGTTGTTGGGTTGCTGCCCCTGAATTGGTAATTGTAAGGACATTTTGCTGTTTTTGGTACTATCTTGAATATTATTATAGATAGAGATCAATTGTAAACAGCAATAATGTTCAGCAAAGTAAGATCTACAAATAAATCAACATGAACGAAATGTGTCAGTTGACCCCTTTAGGAGTTATTGCTCTTTATAGTCATTTTTTAACCATTTTTCATAAATCTTAGTAATCTTTTACAAAAATCTTCTCCTCTGAAACTACTGGGCCTAGTTCATTATAGATAAAGATAATTGTAAAGTAAATAAAGGCAACAGTAGTAAACTCATAAATCCATGGACAAAAAACAAAATCGGGGTAACAAACTAAAACCGAGGGAAACGCATTAAATATAAGAGAACAACGACACAGCACCGAAACGCAACAGCACACAGAAACGGACCAAGCAACAGACAAAACACCACGAGAAAAACAAATATAACATCAAAACCAAATATATGAATTTGGGATAGACAAGTACCGTGCCACGTCTTATCTCAAAAATAAGAGAAAACATAAACGACACTACAGGACACTTTTAAAGGGGAATAAAAGTGGTGGGTTGAACCTGGTTTTATGGCAAGCCAAACCTCGCACTTTAAAAGTGGTGGGTTGAACCTGGTTTTACGGCATGCCAAACCTCGCACTTTAAAAGTGGTGGGTTGAACCTGGTTTTATGGCATGCCAAACCTCGCCCTATAAAGTAAGATGTACAAACACATTACCATCACCAAAACACAATTTTGTCATGAATCCATCTGCGTCCTTTGTTTAATATTCACATAGACCAAGGTGAGCGACACAGGCTCTTTAGAGCCTCTAGTTTTATTATCTGTGTAACGAGAAAATTTGTAAAAAAATAGGGTCGAGGGGACGAAAAAAAATTAATTAAAATGCAAAATTGGTCTAATATAAAACCAATCTAAGTGACCCTTTTTTTTTAATAATAATTTATCAAAATACAAGTACAATGGAATGAAAAAAGACCAGTATAGAACCCTTCTATTAATTTGAACATAAAAAACTATGTTTTTTTTTCATGTATTTACTCTAATATAGATCCATGGCACCAGGCAAATATATCAACTTGGCTGCATATACACTATATATATGTATATATCAAAATATTTATAAAGCCAAACACGTACAAAGTTGAAGAGCATTGAGGATCCAAAATTCCCAAAAGTTGTGCCAAATACGGCTAAGGTAATCTATGCCTGGGATAAGAAAATCCTTAGTTTTTCGAAAAATTCAAAGTTTTGTAACAGGAAATTTATTAAAATGATCACATTATTGATATTCATGTCAACACCGGAATGTTGACTACTGGGCTGGTGATACCATCGGGGACGAAACGTCCACCAGCATTTATACTGAATATGATATTTGTTTTATATATATTAATCAAGCTGTTTGTATAAACAAAGTCTGAATTGTTTTACACTGGTCAACTTTGGTGCCCTTTATAGCCTACTTTTAATATGGTGAGAGCCAAAGTTCTATATTGAAGGTCATACGTTAACAATAATTGCTTAAGACAACAAAACAGTCTTGGATGGAGAGTTGTGACATTGGCAATCATACAAGATTATTTTTTCTTATTATAAATGTAAAATTAACAAAATATCAAGAGATGGATTTTATTATTCATAATCATTGTTCATTTTTATTTCTTTTTAGCATTTCTTGTTATGATCTTCAGACCAGTTCATGAACGATGCACATATAGGTCTAACGATAGCGTTGTCGTTCTTCAGCCTACTTATCTCATGATTGTCATTCCTAACTACTTCATGGTCGCCACAATATATACAGATGCTATCAAACACCTGTGTCTGGCCTGAAAGAAGGAAATATAAATATAAAATATTATGCATGTAAGAACTATATTAATCTATGCTTCTTCATGTTCTTGTGCTTTGCTTTTAAATGATTATTTATAACAAAAACATTATCTTATACATTTGGTACAGTTTATAGTATACATGTGTAACAAAATGTATATATATATGATTTGCATATTAGGGAATACGTTCATATGATTGGTCGAGGAGACTTTCTGTCGTCCCTCTTGAAGTTGTTTATTTTTCGATAGACGACGTCGACAGACCCACTTTTTTGTAACTAATGGCGACAAAAATAATAAAGACCGACTCGAAGTTAAAAATACTAATTTTCACTTATCCCCAACTTTAAAGAATTATAAGTATTAAACGGCTTTTAAAAGGAATTTATTTGTGTATAAACTGGACCAAGTCACTCACAAACATTTCATAGTGAGTAAATTGGTCCAGTTTATACACCAAAAAATTCCTTTAAAAAGGCGTTTAATATTCTATATTTAACCTGTTTATTTACTTTTGACCTTATGATTTATTCAACACAGAAATAAAATACTGGCCAATCTGACTTTATTCACAAATTATCAAACACAAAACCAATAAAAAAATTGTATGCGAACATGTACAGTAGGGTGCAAACGTGTACTGTAGGGTGCGAAAGTGAAAGGGGGTGAACGTGAATAAAAAAAAAAGGTTTTTCAAATGATTTGGTCCCATCCATACACAAAATTCAAAAAGCATTATTGATTTTTAAAATTGATATCCTTGATACTATTTTAATTTGCATACTACGATACTACTTCAAAGGAAAAAAAACCAAACCCAAACTCTTCCAAAACGTTGACCGGCATGTCAGGTTACACATCTGCCTCATTGGTTATAATGCGGCTGATGCCAACATCTTCCGGTAACTCCTTGGACAACATGCATGACCCCGATTGTCTCATCTCTATTACACTTAACTAATTTGAGTGAACACAAACTTCTCTCTAGTGATCGCACTTCAAGTTTAATGTAAAAAGGGTTCCTTCCCGGAAGTCGCCATTTTGTTTGACCATGCGACAAGAGATAAATTAAAAATCGCAGACCCGTACTCGTACCTTATTTTTTTTGAGGATTTCGTAACAGTCGGCGGAAAAAATAAAAATAAAAGAAGGAAGCACTACTTTTATTTTTATTCTGAAATCGGAAAATGTGGAGTCGGAGGATCTCGATAAACAGATAATAAAAAAATCTGGCCTTACGTTTTAGGTTTTCTTCACCTTCAGTGTCGAGTTGGTGTATAGTATCATAGATGTAATACCCAGTAAATCTTTGATAGTATTTATAATACTATTAAAGGCTTGTCTGCGAGAAATAAATCAGTTTTTAAATAAATTCAAAAACAATTTAAATTTAGTTGAAATATATATTTTATTTAACTAGGTGAATTGATCGGAATGTGAATGATAGATAGACCTCAAATTCTTTTTGGTCTATATCATTCATGACATTTGCGCGGGAATGTGTTCCATTTCCTTTGTAATACATGTATAAGCTACTTTGGATAGAAGCAAGACAACTCGGCACATTACAAAGTCGGCTCATGGTCAACTATGCATAATGCAAACTCGGCACATTACACACTCAGTCCATTCATAATAAAATTACATATATCATCATTTTCATTTTATTTGTAATTTATATTAAGTTAGATATATGTACAACTTAAAATTGCTTAGAACAAACGGTACATTTTCATGGTTCTCAGATGTAAAATAGTTATCAAAGGTACCAGGATTATAACTTGGTACGCCAGACGTGCGTTTCGTCTACATTAAACTTGTAAGTGACGCTCATATAAAAATATTCATAAAGCCAAACAACTACAAAGTTGAAGAGAATTGAGGATCCAAAATTCCAAACAGTTGTGCCAAATACGGCTAGGGAAATCTATACCTGGGAAAAGAAAATCCTTAGTTTTTCGAAAATTCAAAGTTTTGTAAACAGAAAATTTACAAAAATTACCACATTATTGATATTCATGTCAACACCGAAGTATTGACTACTGGGCTGGTGATACAGTACAGTTGGAAGTAGTCAAGGTGGATATTAGAGCAGCTGAAGACAGAGAATCTGCATTGATAAAGGAGTTAGGAATGTCCGTCAAACATAACATCCCTCCCCATCATTAGTGTTGCGACATTCAAATTCACACATGAACAGTGGGAAGAGGTCGAGGCGGATATCAGAGCAGCTGAAGACACCTAATTCCTATATTCTGTCTTAGCTTACACTTCTGAAAATATAGCCCATACACATAAATTAGACATACATAAAATGCAGGATTTAAACTATAATCGAGAGGAGACAAAATATGAAATAAACAAATACGTCTTTTAAAGATAATTTTTAAAATAGAAAATCATTTTGTAAAATGCGAGTAAGTGACCATTTCTTGAAAATAGAGAGATGCAGGTATAAAAGAGTTCAACTTGAAGAGAAAATGGAATATGTAAAACATTGTTAACCCCAAATGTAGTTATATGATAAAAAGGAAATAATAGGCTCAGAAGGAAATAATTTCAGTAAAATTTCGCCAAAGTCTCATAATTTTTCCGTTCATCAGTTTCAGCGCAGGAAGCGATAAAAAAAAAAACGCATAAAAAAATTGATGATGACATTTACCACAGAATTGATGATGACATTTACCACAGAACATGAATTCGAGAAAAACGTTGCGTCAATTTCTTTCTTATCGACGTCATAAACATCGCCACTGCCGTCGCTTTCGTCGAAGTATCGCCGATAGAAACACAAGGATAATTTTTAGAGGTGTAAAGATTGATCCAGTGCAGATTTTCTGAAAATAGTCGAAATCGAAAGAGAAGTGTGGCTAGTTTTTTAATGTATACTTTGAACCAAGTATAACTGTTATCCATTTTAAAAAGCTACTGAGACCAAAAAGGAAAACCATCTTGAACGGCAGTTTTATTTAAAGGCCTCCATCACCTACAAGTAAATGTAAGTCTGTACTTTTTAACCAAGTAACTCTGTTTTCCATTTTAAAAAGCTACTGATACAAAAAAGGATAACCATCTTTAAGGGAAATTTTATTTTAACCTTCAACACCTACGAGTTAATGCAAGTCTTCATTTTCATTGTCGTTATGTTAATGAGAAGGTCGTTGTTATATTTCCCAATAAAGTATTAAGTTATTTCAATGTATGTTAAATTTGTTAAATATGGAGTCAAGAAGGGATGGAACATCAGGCAGTAGCTGGTCGCTTATGTGAAGCTATGGTTTGTGTTGCTCAATTAAGTATACACTTGAACAGTACTGTTGGAAGTAGTCGAGGTGGATATTAGAGCAGCTGAAGACAGAGAATCTGCATTGTCCATTTATACAATACATTAAGTATTCCTATAAAATACAAGCATACTATATAATTTTGGTGCCCTTAATAGCTAGTTGTTTTTGGTGAGCCAAGGCTCCGTGTTGAAGGCCGTACATTGAACTATAATGATTTACTATTTTTTAAATTGTTGTTTGGATGGAGAGTTGTCTCAGTGGCACTCTCACCACATCTTCCTATATCTATCTATAGTTGAGGAAGCAGATTTTTTAAAGGGGGATATAGGGGAGGGGTTACAATGGATTTCACAATGGATTTTTAATTGTATCATTTGAATCCACAATCAACAGGACAAGTACGGAGTTAACATACCAAGAAAAGAAGGTACACCAGACCGCGACGGGCTTATCTGAAGCCATTATAAGTGTTGCACAGTTTGAATTTACTCTGGAAAAGTGGGATGAAGTCGAAAAAGATATTAGAGCAGCAGATGATAGGGAAACTGACTTGATAAAGGAATTAGGTATGTTCGTCAAATAGTCTTCCTCCTCTGTCTTAGCTTACACTTCTGAATTATAAGTCAAAATGAAGATCATCTCTTGTGATCCTTTTGTAAATTTTTTAATTTTTCAAGGGTAAATATTTTTCGATTGACTTGCAGAGTGTCAGATATATTTGCATTGGGATTGAATTCATAAGATGTATAAATTTTTCATTGACAGATGATAAGCACCATGAAAATAAACCATACTATGATAAAAGTTTTGAATATCTAAAAAAAAACTCTTTTGACGCCGCATTCTTTTAGTTTAACGTCGTGTTGTATGCACTTTTGGTTGTAGGACGTTACGCGCGATGTTCGTACCTCATTAGAAATTTGGCGTAGTTGGCAAGATGCAAGTCCAAAATATGTAATTTTGTGATATCATATTCATTGATATTGTACGTATTTTAGAAAATAAAATAAAAACAAAAAGAAAAAAAAACTCCAAAAAAACCCGGCGATTTTTAGGTTGTCCCGCGTAACATATTTCATTTATTGTAACCACTTAACTATGATTTTCGTCAAAGCTATTTAAGATTTTGATAAAACGGGTTTTTCCATTATAAAACAGAATTGTTCCTTCAGTCTTTTGTGCATTTGTTTGTGACGTTATGATGACGTCATACGTTCCATACTGCAAGGGCAAATATGTCCTACGGGGAAACAAAATGGGATGCCAGATTTGAGAATCAAAAAACATTTATCTAAAATGAAAAAAGTTCAGTATTTGTGTTTACTACATCAATGTTAATTTGCTTAATTTTACGAATTTAAAAACAAATATCCTGAAAAATGATATATGGTTAATACATGAGCGATTTTTCAAAGGCTTGCAAGGTTGTCACACCAATATTTTTTGACGTTAAAACGAACTCAAGTCAAATTTACGTCAATTGTTTGCTTATCACTGCTCTTTGTATGGTAGAATTTTATGATTTTTAGAATATTAATTTTCTTAATTTAAAAAAAAAAACTAAAATACATCAATTATCGATAAGTAGTTAAAAAGCACCGCCGATTTTGCGGAGTCTTACAAGAATGTCGCACTTGCTTTATATAAACAACGTTTCAGTCGAAAATTTTGGTTTGAACGTTACGAAATATTTGCGACGTTGTGTTACGCTTACATGTACGAACATCGGGCATAATTATATTCGTCTTGAGGTTTAAACGTATTTTTCTTTAATAGAGGGACTAAAGATACAAAAGGGACATTCAAAACTTTTTGATCGAAAATTTAAAAAAAAAAAACGTCTTAATGAGCATGAAATACTTGCAATTGAACAATGAGCATATTTCAGTCAAAATTTTGCAATTTTTTGTGATAATCAACCGGCTTTATACAACACATCATAAAATTGCCGTAAACGTTATTGATGTCATGCAGGACATTCATGTGTTAGCGGTAGAAATGAGACGTTTCGGCGAATAAAAAGTCTGACACGTTTGAGGCAACCATGAGTATTACGGACCCGATTAGGGGAATCGGTCACGTTTTGGGGGAAGGACACTTTTGGAAGTATTTCATATATAAAACAATGAAAACAATGAACAATGCTTATTGCTACAATAATGAAGAAATATTAACGAGAAGCGGTATGTAACCTTATCATTTATTTTCAATCGAGTATTGCGTGTCACCTAGAGTAGTTTTAGTTTTAATTTTGTTAAAGACTTTATACCATAATTCTATGCATTATTTTATATGAGCATTTTGATATTCACCATTTTCTACATACGAACATGCCTATACAAAGTCCGGATTATGACAGTGGCCATCCGTTAGTTTGATGTGTTTTAGGTTTTGATTTCCCCATTTTTATTAGGGAATTTCCGTTTTGAATTTTCCTCGACACAATACTCATCAGTGATGCTCACATCAAAATGGTTATAAAGCCAAACAAGTAAAAAATTGAGGTGTGAATTGAAGACCCAAAATTCCAAAAAAATGTACCAAATACGGCTAAGATAATCTTTTCCTGAGATAAGAAAAGCCTTATTTTTTTGAAATATTCAAAGTTTTGTGACAGTAAATTTACAAAAATGACCATACATTTGATATTCATGTCAACACCGAAATGCTGACTACTGGGCTGGTAATACCTTTCCTTGTCGAATTTTTATATGTTTGTGTATTTTTCTAAAAAGGTGCCGCGTCATTGTGTTTGAAAGAAAACACAAAAGGGCATATAGACATAGCGTTACCAAATATGAATACCAGAATACAAAACTTATAAAAGAATAATACCACAATAGTGGGATGTTTAAGTACAGTGCCACGTCAAAAGGATATCGCCAAAAATAGACCAAACAGTAAAAGTAATATTAATTAAGTCAACTTACAGAATATTATAACACGTATTAAGATGATAAACAACGTCAGTAGGCATAATCTTTACTTCAAGGCCATCGTGTATCATTAGTGAAGTTGATACTGAATATTTATCAACAAGGTCTTGGTACCTTAAGATGATTTTTTTGGGAAAAAGGACGAGACGTTCTTTGACATACACCTGGTTCATCAACATTCTGCTCAGACCCTGGTGACATTTAACAAAGTCTGAGAAGGAGCTACAAGCTGTTGAATACCAAATAAGTTCGGGAAATGTATATCATATGTGCAGGTGAAGTTGGTATATTGCTACCAAAGTGAGGGAAATTTATAATTTCAAAATTAAAATCGTGTCGTTTGTCAAAGATTCTGGTACTGAGATGACTATAAAATTGAGAATGGAGATGGGTCATGTGTCAAAGAGACCATAGAACAGACAACGGGACGGTCGCCAACAGGTCTTCAATGCAGCGACAAATTTCAGCACGCGGAGGCGTCCTTCAGCTGGCCCCTAAACAAATATATACACTAGTTCAGTGATAATGAACGCCATACTAAACTCCAAATTATACCCAAAGAAACTAAAATTAAAAATGATAAGAGACAAACAAAGGTCAGAGGCTCCTGACATGGGACAGGCGCACAATGCGTCGGGGTTAAACATGTCTATGAGATCTAAACCCTCCCCTATACCTCTAGCCAATGTAGAAAAGTAAACGCATAGCAATACGCAACATTTAAATATCAAGCTTTTCGTTAATAATTATTTAGATATCAAGATCAAGGAAAGGGCAGTGGTCAATATCTAGTATATATATTATACAAAGCCATGTGAAAAAAACGGATGTCCAACGTTACATTTATTAAAAACTGTTTTCACTCTTTTTGAAAGTATAGTGATCCTATTCCTTATTATCTGATCTTCCTGAAACTTGGCAGAAACATCGACATGTGTCGTTAAAGCCGTTATTTTGCCAAATTTCATTTGTTTCGGTGGCTTCATATTTAGCTGAAGTATCAAAAATGTCCAACGACGTATATAGTTAACTCAACGACTGAAAGTGAATTAGCAGAAAATGAATAAAAAGAGTAAGACAATAATAACATCTTATAAAATCTTCTCTACTTAGTCGTTTTTTAAGCGGTAGCCATTTTGTCTAAGGTAATGTTTCATTTTGCGATAGCCATTTGGTCTAAGGTGATGTTTCATTTTGCGATAGCCATTTTGTCTAAGGTGATATTTCATTTTTCAAAGCAGTTACCGCGTATTTTTTTAACTGATATTTCAATAAATTATTTATATTTGATCAAAACAAAAGTATTTTCACATCATTGGGTCGATACCTCTGCTGGTGGACTATCAGTCCCCGGGGGTATCATCAGCTCAGTTGTCATTACTTCTTTGGTGCTGACATGATTTAACAAACTTTACTAAAATTGTCCGTTTATAAATTTTGAAATTATTATGAAACTAAGGTTTCAACTCCCTCATGCAAAGTTGGCTTTGGATTAATTTTGGCTATCCATTTTAGATGATTTTGACATATAGCTCTTCAACGATTTTCGGTACTTATACATCTTTGGATTTCAAATGATTGGCTCTGAGCCTTCCTGATGAAGATAAATCTAGAAAAGCGCGTCTAACGCAATAAATTATAAAACGTGTTGTTTTCATTGTTTGTCTTTCAGTAAGGTGCATTCACCAATAATAAAAATCTAAATACAAGTCTACGGAATGTTTTACTTCGTGATTTGTCGTGCTATTCATGTTATAACTGTCGTGATGAAAGTAATTCCTGCACTAGGGAAGCCGGAAATGTTTTGTCAATATAAACTTGTGCATGGAACGGGGGTAATTAAAAGACTATAAATCCCAAACAGCGACCAAAACCGTTTCATTGAATAATAAAACCTGGGATCATATTAGGTGTCACACCACCAATTTAAAGTTTCTATCTGTTCATCCAAATTTTGCAATTTTCACAACTTTCTAAATATTTTATCTTAAGTCTAACTTCATAGAAACTAGTTATATCCTGAATTGTACAGGTGACACCTTTCTGCATGCCAATTTTCAACA